>NC_046293.1:87021976-87348113 GCF_004115265.2 Rhinolophus ferrumequinum
GAATGCTGTGTGGGGAGCATACCCCACTGAGTGGGATTTGCCCCAGAGGGCTCTGGTTCCTGTTGAGACCACCCTTTGTGTGTGCTGCTTATGGGCTAATTGGAGGTGTTCTGCTATGGTCTGAGGCCAACCTCCAAGTATGTTGGTTCTGGAGCCTCTTGAGAGGGGCTCCAGTGCAGGCCCAGGTCACCCACTGCCTGTAACTGTTCAGGAACTACCTAGTAAGAGCTACAAAGTGATCTGCGGTTGTCTGCTGCCTGTGCTAAACCTGTGCTAAAGCACGTGGGAGAGGCCATACTATGAACCAAGGATGTCTGACACCAGTACCGGGCCTGGGGCAGCTCCACAAAAAGCCAGGACATCTCGAGGCCTGCTGCCGCCTGCGAGCTCCCTTAAGGTTTAGCTGCTGATAAAGACTCATGCGGTATGCAAATGGGGTGAGGCAGGGTCTCGGAGTCACTAGAGTGGGAAGAATTGTGGTTACCAGGTTAATGTAAATTCTGGTTTGGTGTCAGTGCTGAACCTGGAGCTACTCAGAGCACACCAAGGCCAGTCACTACCAGTGGGGGGCCTGCCAGACTCTAATAGTTTTCTAAGAAAGAGTGCAATGCAGGCGGCCCTGGCTGCTCATGGAAAGTGCCTCTGGCATTGGAGGAGTTGGGTGGGGTGGGGTCCCAGTGAGTCAGAAGGGTGGAGCAGAGAAGCTCACCAGGTCAATCAGATTCAGATTTGGCTGTGGTGGGGGTAGGCTGAACACAGGAAAGATGGCACCCACCTGCTGGCTGCACAGGAGAAGGACCTCATACTGGGAAAATGCCAGCTGTCCTCCAGTCCTCCCCCCACAGCCATACACCTCAATCCGCCCCCCTATCCCCCGTATGTCTCAGACATCTCCCAAGTCACCATCCCTCCACCAGAGCCCAAGGTGAGTGCCTGCAAGTGAGTGGCTCTGTGCACGGGCTGTTTAAGAGGATGCAGGGTTTCCCTCAGCCTTCCATCTCACCAGGACGGTTGGAATCCCCACTGTTTTTCACTGCCAGATATTGTGAGGCTCCTCTTCCTGGCACCAGTACTCTAGGCTGGGGAGCTTGGTGTGGGGGGCTGGGTCTCTCACTCCTTTGGGGGGAACCTCTGTGGCCAAGATATTCCTCCTGATTCTCAACCGCCACAGGGAGGTTTGGGCCCATTCTGTATCTCCACGCCTCCTACCAGTCTTGACATGGCTTTCTCTTTATATTTTCAGTTATAGGACTTCTGTTGGGCTAGAGTTCAGATGGTTCTCCAGGTTGACTGTACTATAATTTAGTTGTAATTTTAATGTGTTCATGGAGGGATGCAGGCACAGTGTTTATCTACTCTGCCATCTTAGATCTCTCTCGAGATGGCTTCTTTCCTTAAACCTCGTGAGCCAGCCTATGCTAGCTTCAAACTTTCTTGTGCAGCTTCCTCACCTCTCTCAGCCTTCATAGAGTTAAAGAGAGTTAGGGTCTTACGCTGGATTAGGCTTTGGCTTAAGGAAATGTTGCTGGTGTGATTTTCCCCACAGCCCACCAAAACTTTCCTGTATCAGCAATGTGGCTTTTTCATTTTCTTATTATTTATATGTTCACTGGAGTAGCACTTTTGCTTTGCATTCACAACTTGGCTAACTGGCACAAGAGGCCTAGCTTTTGGCCTATCTCGGCTTTCAACACGCCTTCCTCGCTAAGCTTAATCATTTCTAGCCTTTGACTTAAAGTGAGAGATGTGACTTAAATTTCAATTGGCCTAATTTCAACATTGTTGTGTCTCAGGAAATAGGGAGGCCTGAGGACAAGGAGAGAGACGGGGGATGGCTAGTGGGTGGAGCAGTCAGAATACACACATTTATTGATTAAGTTCACCATCTTATATGGGTGTGGCTCCCCAAAACAGTTACAATAGTAACATCAAAGATCACTGATCACGTATCACCATAACAAATATAATAATAATAATGAAAACATTTGAAATATTGTGAGAATTACATGTGAAACAGACACAAAGTGAACAAATACTGTTAAGGAAAAGTGTTGTCAATGGTTTGCTCCACCCAGGGCTGCCACAAGTTTTCAATTCGTAAAAAAGCAATATCTGCAAAGCACAGTAAAGCAAAACGCAATAAAACGAGATGTGCCTGTATTTGCGAATAACAAAGTATTTCTTGGATTGGAAGTTACTACCTCAGCAATGGGCACTATTACCCCAACAATATTCAGTACTTTGCAGTTTAAACTTACTACCATTTGAGACATGTTATCTGTGGATTTAAGAGGTAATAAATGGATGTGTCCTTTTTTAAAAAAAAAACACAAAAAAAACAACTAGTAGTACATCAAATTAGTTAGGATCAAACTAACATATAGTCTTGATTTCTCTCTTTTCTCCTCATTTTACCACCTGGTTCTCCCTAAGAAGGTGTCTGACTATCTGGATGGAGAGCAAAATTCCCTTGTCTACTAAAATGGTTTTAGAATGAACTTCTGTGGGTTTTCATAGTGATGAAGTGTTCCCCAGGATGCATCATACTCTATTTGTTATCCTTGGGAGAAAATTACTGGCGACCTTGCAGCTGTTTACCCCCACATCTTGCCCATAGCCGAAGGCCACGCACACTGTCTTCCACGTCACTAAATTCCCACAGAAACTCATTTGCCATGAAAATGAAGTACGATGTCTGCATCTTGTTTTTTCAGTCGATCCATGATGGGTAATTGTATCTAGAGCTCAAAAGGAACTTAATAACAGTCTTCAGTCCCCAAAAGGGTAATTATGCAGAAGATGGTGGCCAGCTGCTCTCCATCTTCTCTGAGAACAGACCGGAGGGACCAGATTTAAACTGCAGCACAAGATGTTTCAGTTAGGCATCGGGAAGAATTGCCTGTTACAGTTTTAAGGCACAGAACTGGTGACCAAGGGCAGCTATGAAATTGCTTGCTTTGAGGACTTTTAACAACAGTAAAGATAGGCAGATGGACCAGGCAACCTGCCACGGTAAAGGTTAAATACAGGTCACCCTTCATTGATCTCCCTCTAGGCCAGGGGTGTCCAAACTTTTTTCAACGTTTCTCACCAAGGGCCATATGCGGTAAAATACACACACAGCCGGGCCACTCACTCGAGGTGAAGTACGTATTGCCTCACCTGGTTTATTTAAGTAAACTAAATATATTTTTGGAATTTGCTGCGGGCCAATTAACAATGGATTGCGGGCCGCAGTTGGCCCGCGGGCCGCAGTTTGGACACCCCTGCTCTAGGCAGACATGCGCTTGTCCTTAGAAATGTTCTCTTCTGAGACTTACGACGAGGTGGGTTCATACCTTATTTACCCTACGAGACTCTAAAGCTTAGGGCAATGAGAATATTTGGCGTGGAACCTTGTGCATAGTAGACACTCAAGAAAGTTTGGAGCAAATGAGTTCAATTCAGATGAAATGTATCTTTGAAATCCCTCAATTCCTCACTTTTTTTCCCCACCCTCTCTTCCTTTCAGCACCCTTCTCATCTCAGGTGAACTCCAAAACCTCTTCTAGCTCAGAAGTTTTAGTCGTTTGGATTTACTTGTGTTGTTACTATACCATTTCATCTTTTTTTGGAAACACAGATCTTATAGGCCATCCTTGAATGTGAATTCCTTGATAACAGAACAAAGCTTCCACATATATATAACTTCACAATTGTATGGACTAGGCATCATCTTCCCAATTTTATAAATAAGCAAGCTAAAGCTTAGACAGATTGTGACATGTCCGGGGTCAAATGGCTAATAAGGATTTAAACTCACATCTGTCTGCCTCCAAAACGCAGCACTTAAACACAAGACCATAAAAGTTCTCTTATGCAGGAATATACTATGTATCTCAAATATCAAATATATACATATAATCAAGGAGGAGCGCCCAACGACGTTAGCCTCCAACGATGGGATAGCAAATCCTGTTCACTGGGGTGAGATGTAAATTGAATTGTATGAGGAACTAACTCCCATGTACATTCAAGACCAGTTCTGGCATCTGGCTGCCCAGCTACTGCTTAGTACCTGCAAAACGCACGCAGGTCCCTATTGTCTACTGGGACGGGGGTGGTGTCGCCAGGTGCCGCAGGCTATGGCTGTGTTTAGGGCCCTGATATTTGACGTTATGTTACTGTCTTACAACCTTGGGACTCCAGCATTTCATCCACATGCAAGGTTAATATTCATCCTTCCCTTTCTGGCACCTGAACCACCGGAAATAGGATCTCTCTGTCAATAGTGCGATTGGACAGTTTATTTTTATTCCTTCAGTTGCTTTCTGCTCTCGTCTCGGATCATTAATCCACTGTGGGAGAACTTCTGATCAGACTTGGGTCATAGAGGCCCAAGGTTGTGACGGGTTGAGTTGCTGGACCAGAGACAGCAGCTCCTGAACTGTAGGGCGCTGTCCACCGGGCTGTGCTCAGCGCTCCCAGGGCATCGCTTGCTTTTGACCAAATATGTGGATCTGCCCATACTCCTTTTAGAGGAAGTTATAAATTCCCTCCCTGCAAGTACTGTATAATTCCCTGGGAAAGTGTGGTGTAATTTGTATGTAATTTTCTTAGATTGAGTAAATCACCGTAAGGTAATTTTCCATTGAAGTTTTGGTGTTACGTAGCCTGAGAAAGCCGTGCAATTTTCATTTAGACTGGGGATTGGCCTGTCCCACGGATGGAGGCCGAACAGGGAGTGCAGGCTTATTCTCAGTGGTACTTGTCTTCGTTGCCAACAACTGCCACCCTCTGTGCTTAAGAGATGATAGTGAGGGCGGGGGGAGCTGAAACTTGGTGCTCCCGTTTTGAAAGAAGAATGAACTGGGAATACAGCCACTAGACTTAAGTTCTCTGAGGATAAGGTCTGTGCTATACGTTTGTATTCACTGTTCATGAATACATGTGATTAGGAATAAAGACTCTGAAGCCAGACAGCCTGGGTTCAAATTCTGCCACGGGCACCAGTAGGCTGTGTGACCCCTCTGTGCTTCAGTGTCCTCATCAGTAAAACAGTCTCCCAAAGTCCTGTCTCCCAGGACTGTTGTGGCGCTTAGGTAAGTAAATACACGTAAAAGGCATAGGACACAGCCTGCAATGTAGTATGTGCGTTATATCTAACATGGTGCCTGGTGCCCCGTAGACTCAATAAATGTTTGTGAAGGCGTTCCATTCCCCACTGCAATAATCCCTGCATTGTGCCACGACCACTCCATCAAAATGAACAACTGTGACTAGTTAAATGATTGACCAAGGAGGCAGTGAAAGATCTTTCTTTGGAGATTTTTTCACAATATTGACTGTTCTCAGTCAGGTATTCCCATGTAAAGGCCTGCATACGAAGTCTGACAATTAAGTTCATGAACTCATCCTAGAAAAATTGCTACACACCTCATTGCTGAATATCACTACAATCACCTTCGAAGTACTCCCCTTGGGAAGCTATGCACTGACTCTAGTGCCTAGTCCACCCTTCAAAGCAATTTTGGAACTCTTTTTCTGGAATGGCCATCAGAGCTGTCACCCTATTACCTTTAATGTTCTGAATGTCATCAAATACCTCCCTTTCAATATTTCCTTTATTTTCGGGTAAAGAAAGAAGTCACTGGGGGCCAGATCAGGTGAGTAGGGTGGGTGTTCCAATACAGTTATTTGTTTACGGGCTAAAAACTCCCTCACAGACAGTGCCGTGGGAGCTGCTGCATGGTCGTGATGCAAGAGCCATGAGTTGTTGGTGAAAAGTTCAGGTCGTCTCACTTTTTCACACAGCCTTTTCAGTACTTCCAAATAGTAAATTTTGGTTAACTGTTTGTCCAGTTGGTACAAATTCATTTCTGATATCAAAAAAGGTTAGTAACATCGTTGCAACAAGTTTGGGAACTTAAATTGTCAGACCTCGTATGTAGAAGGAGCTAAAGGCCTCAGGAAGGAAGGCGCTCAGTGAGTTCTTTAAACAGGAGAAAGAATTGTCCTCTGCTCACCCTACCACGTGCTAGTTCATGTTGTCAACAGCCACTGGGTTCCACTACAGAACGCACCGGTGCTGAACTATCCTGCACTGATAAATGCTCCAGACCTCCCCAGTGGGCTGGCCAGTGCCACCCACTTCCGGGGTGATTTGTAGCTGGATTTCTCAAGGGGGGCACTTGGTCTCTCGTGTAGTGTTACCTCCTGGTGCCTTACACTACCAGTTTGCCTGCTCCTCACCCTCCTTTGTCCTCTTTTTTTGTGACCCCAAGCCTCTGGTTAAGAATTATGTAATTTATCAATGCACAATATTTAGCTATCATGGAAAACGTGATTCTGGGGTCTGTTGGAGGGGAGTGGTCTGGCAATCTTCTAAGTGTTGCAGCCATGGCGGATTCCCTTAGCTGCAGTATATCCTTTGTATGTATGTTTGGATGCGTGTATATACGTGCATACGCATGTAATTTGTAAATAATTATACATGCGTATGCTTTAAAATTGTGATGTTTGCACTCATGTTGCCCTAAGCTATGAAATGCCTTGCTTCTTCTGCTGCCTGAGGCTTTTGCCTTTCTATGTTCCTTCTACCTTTCCATGATTATACTCTCCAGAACACTCAAATTACGCCACACGCGGAGTATAGTTTGCTGCCTGGAAGTGAAAGAAAAGAGAAGGAAAATTTTGTCCCATCTCTTATTTTGTTAGCATGACGATACTTTGTACTTTTCAGAAAACATTAACTTTACCAGCAGGTGAACTTGTAATTTCCACAAAATTAGTTGACCATGTTTTATGCATACCTCAGTTTTACATTTACTCGGCAGATTGTCCCTTCTCGCCACATAAGTCTTCCCTTCCTCCCTTCCTCCAGACTCTGTGGTCTTAGGAAGGTGCTTCTCGACTTTGTATCCCCACCTTCCCCAACAGCACCCAAAATGCAATAATTTGTCAAATGAAGGAGAGATGTTTATTTACTTGATTCAGTGTGTATGTGTGTGTGTGTGTGTGTGTGTGTGTGTGTGTTGTTTGCAACAAACAGAAACTCACTTTTCCTATCTCAAGAAAAATACCCGGTTTATCGTAGGATTGTATGAGAATTGGAACTGGAAAACAAATCAGGATTCAGGAGTGTTAAGGCACCTACTCTCTCTCAGCTTCAAAATCTCTGTCATGACAAATATTCACATCTCTGCATATATTCTCTTTTTCCCTTTGGTCCTCATTGGTCCATCCCTTCCACACTCTCCAGCCCAAATTCTGACTGGCTGAGCTCATTTTTACTACTCTGAGGACAACATGCTTTTTGCAGCCTGTCTCATGGACTGACACCCTGTCGCTGGGCTACCTTGAGTCAATGCAAACTCTGACCTAGTCAGTGGCCACTTCTGCCAAAAAGACTTCCTGGCCCTGTCACTTTGAAGAATAGATGGTGGGGCTATGGGAGATGCAGCTGTAGGGGACAATAAATGAAGCAGACACATTATGATTCACAGCAGAGTATCCGTGACAAAGGGTAACAAACAAGCAAAAGAATGACTAACTGTTGGGTTAGTCCAGGCAAGAGAAAGAAATCACAGCAGAAATTTGAGCACAGAAAATTGAATATAAAGATTTGTTAACTATTCAAAACATTATTGACTATTAAGAGGGGTACAAGAGAATGCTAAGGAATGGAGAGTCAGTAACTGCAGGAGGCAGCTACTACCGCTAGGGCGAAGGGAAAGGGGAACACGAAGAAACTTAGAAACTCAGAGAAAAGGGCCTGAATGGCTGGATTCAGACCTCTGAGGAGAGTTTCCGGTTGTCACAAGAGCATGCTTCTGCAGCACAGTGATGAGGAAACTGGCTGGAGGACACCCACTGTTGTACCACAAAGGTAGCCTGCTGCTGCTATGAAATGCTGCTGGGATACCTGCATACTGATCTGCTTCCTGCTGCCCTGAAAGACAGGAAACTGGAAGAAGTAAAAGGCCCTTCTTTCTCTTCCAGCCTTGCTCTGTCCCTCCCACACTCCCATTGTCAAAACCTAACATCAAGCCAGCTGGCACAAGAGAAATAGAGTCCATAGAATCCAGTTCCAATATCACAAAGCAGGACAAAGAAGGTGGGTTTGAAGCTGAAAGACATTAAATGAATAACTGGCACAGATGGAAAGTACATTTTTCATCCCAAGGATGGAAAGAAGCCCAAAACATGATCACGCAAAAGGAAGATAGATTGACTAAGAGAGGCATTTGGATCTAAAAAACTGATGGTCTGTATGAAAACGTCTCTTGGAGTAGAGCTGTAAAGATGCAGTGTGTTGCCAGGGTTTTGGATGAGCAAGACAAGGTGTTATAAAGCCTGTTATGGAAAAATACGCAGAATGCAGAGAGGTTTACAACTGAACAAATGCGCAGTTCAAGTTAATATAGCTGAGAAATTAGTCCTATAAGCAATTGAGCAAAAAAATACCAATCATTAAGGATAGATGACTCTTTAGGAAGCCTCTTTAGTTATTTCTCTCAAAAGATGGTGATAAACATTTACAATGCAAACTATCATTTACCTCCTGAACACCTGACATTTCTGGAGAGTCTAAGACTGATGTTTGTAGAGGCAGGGGCATAGATGTGATGAACTGTGAAGACCCCATTCACTGCCAGAAGGGAATGAGTCTGAGGGTAATGAATAGAGACAGTTCTCTCAAGGTGAAGGCGGGTAAGTCAGGTGTCGGGTCTGTTACCTTGTGAGGTAGTAACCATTTGATGCACTCAGCAATTACTTTTTTGCCCCCACAGAACCATCACTTTCCTGCCTCCATAGCAGCTTCTCTAATTGCAAAGTATCCTCTCTGATTTGCTTTCCAGACAATTATGTCTGTCCTGCAAAGTGCTGACTCTCAGCCTTGCTGGGCAAATTGAACACATCACTCTTTGAAATGCCGATGATGCCAAGGTCAGTCCAAGGGGGCATTGTTTCCTAGTGGAAGCATGCTTCACCCTCCTGCCTACCCTAGCAGTGGTGTCTCTTAGTATTTATAGAACATCTACCCCCAGCTGCAGCTGGCCTGCATTGACTGACTCAAGGCCCAAGCCGTCCTGTGGGCATGAAAATACCTCTTTGCTGTAGTCCATCCTTAGCATTCATCCTCTTTACATTTGAGATCAGAGCTACATCCTACTCCTTTTTCAAATATCTACATGTGCTTTAGAGATTTTTATATTCCTAATACTTCCTTGGGAAGCAATATACTATAATGCTTAAAAGCACAGGCCAGACTTCCTGGGTTCAAATTCCACCTTTAATATTTACGAATTTGGTAATGAGGTTTTTGAGATATATGAATTTGGGTGAGGTTTTTAATTCTTCTTAATACCGAGTTTTCTCACCTATAAAATGAGCATCATACAAATAATATCTATTTCAGAGGGCTATTGTGAAAATTAATGTACACATAAGAGACTTAGAGTAGGATCAACGGCTTTAGGGACTGACTTCCTGCCCTAAAGAATTAGAAGGATTGGACAACAGGGAGTACAGGACTATGATCTCTGAAAGAAGAGAAACAAACTACGTGAGTCCTGTGATTGTTGCAGCTTACTGAATGGAAGCAGTTTATAGGCTGCAGTGCAGATAAAGGGAATCCAAAAGAAATCCCGCAGTCTCATTAAGTAGATCAGAGCTCTGAGATTGAGGGAAGATAGAATTTATAGTATAGAGAAGCTCTAGACAGCTAAAGAGGGATCCCCTCAGGTCTTTGACTACTGATCTGCATTTGTGTGGAGCAAAACTACACAAGGCTGAGGAAATAACCACCAGAAAGTAGTAGGCCATGAAATTCCCATGCTCACAGAAGGCTGGACATAGTTCCCATTCCACTGAGAAAACAGAGAAAAATTGTAATGCACAGGACATTGAGCAGTGTTCTTAGAAGCGTCATCCTTTATAGTAGACCTTTGCTCTGGACCCACTTTATCAAGCTTAAAATCAAGCCTCTAAAGGAATAAACAACTCACTGGTAACTTAATCATATTTCAGGACAAAATCCAACATTTTTAAAAGGAATATAACAAAATCCAGCACTCAGCATCATAAAATTCACAATATTTGCCATGCAATAAGAAATTTCCTACATCCAAAGAGGCAGGAAAATATAACCCATAACCCAAAGAAAAACAAATCATAGGAACAGATTTAAAAAAATGAGAAGATGATGGGATTAGCAGATAAGAACCTTAAACAACTATTATAAATATGCTAAAAGATGTAAAGAAAAACATGAACATGATGAAAAGAAAAAATGGAATATATAATAAAGACCCAAATAGAACTCCTAGAGATGAAAAATACAATATCTGATGTGAACAATACACTGAATGGGACTAGCTGCAGATTGGAAACTGCAGAAAGAAAAAAAAATAGTGAAATTGAAGGCATAATAATAGAAACTATCCACATTAAAACACACAGACCAAAAAAAATCTTAAGAAAACAAGAACAGAGACTCAGTGAACTATGAAACAATATCAAAAAGTCTAAATATGTGTAACTAGCATCCAAAAAAGAACAGAGAAGAGGAAAAATACTTGAAGAAATAACAGCCCCAAATTTTCCAGTATAAATCTACAGATCCAGAATCTCAGCAAACCCCAATTGGTGTAAACATAAGGAAAACCTCACCAAAAGACACTATATCCAATTTCTGAAAACAATAGAACGAAAAAAAAAAACACCTTCGAGCAGCCAGAAAAAGAAAAGACACATTGTTCTAGCAGAACATATAAAGAATGACAGCAGACTTCTCGTCATAAATTACTCAAGTCAGAAGACAATGCAACAACATTGCATTGAATGGAATGGATGCAAAGTGCTGAAAGGATGAAAACAAACAAACAAACAAAAAACAACCACTATTTCCATAGCTAGGGAAAACATCTTTCATAAATGAAGGCAAAATAAAGCATTTTTTTCATATAACTGAAAGTCAAGAGAACCCATCATCAGTGACATGTGTTGAAAGAAATCCTAAATGGAGTTCTATAGACAAAAGGAAAGTGATAACAAATCAAAATTTGGGTTGAAAAAAAGAAGTGAAGAATGCTGACGATGGCAAATATATAGATAAATATAAAAGATATATTTTATCATATTTTTAAATTTCTAAGGACAATTGACTAAGGCAAAAATAAAAACACTGTATTGTGAAATTAATAAAATATGTAGAAAGAAAAAATGCATGACAACAATAACACAAAGGAATACACAAATTATATTCTGAAGGAAGTGTAAGTATAATTTGTATATTTCTTATACTAGCCAGTGAAGAAGTATAATATTATATAAAGGTAGATTGTGATAAACTGAAGATGGATATTGTAAATCCTGAAGCAATTCCTTAGAAAAGAAGAGGGATAGTTAATAATCCATTGATAGAAATAAAACAGAATTATGAAAATTGTTTAATTAACTCAAAAGAAGACTAGAAAAGAGGAAAAAGGGAATAAGAATACAGAACACAAATAGAAACTGGTAGCAAGATGACTAATTTAAACCCAAAGAAATTAAATAAAATATGACATGTCTAAACAACCCAATTAAAGGACAGAGATTGTCAAATTGGATAAAAAAACAAGACCCAACTATTTGCTGTATTCAAGAAACCCACTTCATATATAAAAACATAGATATGTTAAAAATATAAGGATGGAAAAAGATATACCATGCAAACAGTAATTATATGAAAGCGGAAATGGCTATATTAGTAATGGATAAGTTACATTTCAGAATGAAGAGCATTATTGAAGATAAAAGAGACATTTCAGAGTGATGAAGTGTTGAATTCATCAGGAAGACAAAACAATCCTAAATGTATATACACCTAATAGTAGAGATTCAAAATACATGAAGCCGTATCTGAAAGAACTGAAAGGAGAAATTGTCAAATACACAATTATAGTTGGAAATTTCAACACTCCTTTCTCAATAATTGATGAAAGAAGTAGAAAGTAACAGGTGAGTCTACAGAAAACTCAAAGGACCAGTATAATCTAATTGATTTTTAAAGAACATTGCATGTAACTAATTTGTGTGGAGCAAAACTACAAGGCTGAGGAAATAATCACCAGAAAGTAGTAGGCCAAGCACAATACAAATTTCTTTAAGTTCACATGGAACATTCACCAAGATAGACCATAACTGGTTTATAAAATTAGTTTCAAATTTTTTTAAATAATTGAAATCATATAGAGTATGTTCTTTGGCCACAATAATAAAAAAAAAAAGAATATAAATATATCACGAAAATCCCCAAATTATTGTAAATTAACACACTTCCAAAATAACCCATAGTCAAATAAGAAATTTAAAAGAAAATTAGAAAATATTTTGAGTGGAATGAAAATTAAAACATTCATATTAAAAGTTGTGAAATGCAGGTAAAACAGTGCTTAACAGGAAGATTTATTGCATTGTACGATCAGATTACAAAATTTAAAAGGTCTTAAATTAATAATCTTATCTCTACCTTACAAAACTATGAAAAGAAGTGCAAGTTAATCTTGAAGTAAACAGAAGGAAATAATAAAGATTAAAAAAAGCACAATAGTACAGAAAAACAATAGAGAAAAATCAATGATACTAAGAGCAGTTTTATTTAAGGAAATCAACAAAATTGGGCAAAACTCTAGCCAGTCTTACCAGTAAAAAGAGGGAAGACGCAAATTACCAATATTAGAAATGAAAAAAGGAAAATTACTATAGATTCTATAGACATTACAAGAATAATCAGGGATTATGAACATTTTATGACAAGATATTTAACAACTGAAATGAAATAAAAAATTCCTTGAAAAATAACAAAGCCCATTCAAGAAGAAATAGATAAACTGGAAAAGTAAGTATATATTTAAAATTTGAGTCTGTAATTAAAACCTGCCCATTACTTCAGGACCAATGATTTCACTGTTGACCTCTATGAAGAATTTAAAGAAGAAATAATACCACTCCTACACAAATGTGTTTATAACACAGAAGAGAAGGAATACTTTCTAACTTATTTCATATGTTCACCATTAATCTGTTACCAAAACCAGTTATTACTAGTTATTACTAGTCAAGTTATTACTAGAAAGCTACAGACCAATGCTCCTCATGAACATAAATGCAAAAATCCTTAACAAAATATTAGCAAATTAAATCCAGAACATATAAAAAGAATAAACATCATTGCAAAGTGGAGTTTATCCCAGGAATGAAATATTAATTTAATCTTTAAAATAAAACAGTGTAATTCATCACAATAATAGACAAAAAGAAAAACCATATAATCATCTCAATAGATTCAGAAAAAGGATTTGAGAAAATTCAGATCTCATTTATAATAAAAATTCTCAGCAAACTAGGAATAGAACAGAACTTCCTCAAACTAATGAATGGAATCTATGGGAAAGCAACGGCTAACATCATTTTATCAGTGAACAACTGTATGCTTCCTCCTTAATGTTGGAAAGAAACTCTGCTATCTTCACTTCTACTCAGCATAATACCACAGCTTTTGGCAATGCAGTAAAATAAGAAAAAGAAATGAAAGGAAGAGAAAAGGAGAAGTAAAATGGAAAGGAAAACATAAATCAATCTTTATTTATAGTGAACGTGATCTTGCATATACAAAAAAAGTGAATCTACAAAAAAGTGAATAGAACTTCAAAAAAGTAAATAGAACTAATTAGAATTTAGCAAGATTAAACAATACAAGGGCATCACACTAAGATAACAATTGTATTTCTGTATACTAGTAATGAATAATTGGGATAAACACAATACAATTTATAATAGTGTCAAACAACATGAAATACTTAGGAATAAGTTTACCAAAATATGTGCAAGGTCTTTACACTAAAAATGATGTGTGGAACAGAAAACTCATTATTGTTAAGTTGTCAGTTATCCTCAAATTGTTCTATAGATACAACACAATATCAAGCTGATTCTTAAATTTATGTGGAAAATCAAAGGTCTTAGAATAGTCAAAACAATTTTTAAAAAGAAGAAAATTTGGGCCTGCACTATTTGATTTCAAGACATAGTAAAAGCTAAGTAATCAACAGAGTATGATATTGGAATACAGATAGATAAGAGTTTTTTGTTTGTTTGTTTTTTCCAGTTAAGATGGTGAGTAGGGTAAACACCTTGCTTGCCTCCTTTCATGACCGCATCAAAATTACAACTAAACTACTGAAGAACCATCACTGAGATTCTCCAGAAATCTTAGCTGAACTGAAGTCTTACAACTAAGGTCATACAGGAGAAGCCACCTCAAGACTGGTAGGAGGGGCAGAGACATAGAAAAGTTGCTCCCACACCTGTGTGTGACCATCAGTCAGGAGGTATATCTCAGCCGCAGAGTTTCCCTACAGCCAGGAGGAGTTAGAAGTCACATCTCATATCAGGCTCCCCAGCCCAAGGTTCCAGTGCCGGGGAGAAAAGTCCTCACAACTTCTGGCCCTGAAAACCAGTGGAACTTATGGCTGAGTGAGACAGAAGGCAGCAGCAGTCCCAGGGCTAGTGCATGGACTTAAAGTGCATGGATTTACTCACTGATGGACTCATTTGCTCTGAGCTCCAGTGCTGGGGCAGCAGCTCAAAAGGTGCCAGGGACATACTAGGTCTGACACTTAAGTTTGCAAACTTGTTGCAATGATGTTGCTGACCTTTTTTGATATCAAAGGGATTATTCCTTATGAATTTGTACCAACTGGACAAATAGTTAACCAAGTTTATTATTTGGAAGTGCTGGAAAGGCTGTGTGAAAAAGTTAGACGACCTGAAATTTTCGCAAACAATTCATGGCTCTTGCATCACGACAATGCACCAGCTCACATGGCACTGTCTGTGAGGGAGTTTTTAGCCCGTAAACAAATAACTGTATTGGAACACCTTCCCTACTCACCTGATCTAGCCCTCAATGATGTCTTTCTTTACCTGAAGATAAAGGAAATATTGACAGGAAGACATTTTGATGACATTCAGGACATCAAGGGTAATACGAGGACAGCTCTGATGGCCGTTCCAGAAAAAGAGTTCCAAAATTGCTTTGAAGGTGGAGTAGGTGCTGGCATTGGTGCATAACTTCCCAAGGGGAGTACTTCAAAGGTGACTGTAGTGATATTCAGCCATGAGGTATGTAGCACTTTTTCTAGGATGAGTTCATGAGCTTAATTGTCTGATCTTGTACAAGGAGGAACTGAGTTGTCTGGCTTAAGGGCAATAGGTTGGAGGAGCAGTTTTTTTTCCAGACAAAAGTACAGGCAGAATCCGTTGTTTCTTTGTTGAGCCTTCCCCATTTCCTGTGGGCAGATGCATGAGGCTGTGGTATCTGAGTCTCTGTCAACCTGGCTTACATCGCTAGTCCTGATCTGGTGATTCCCTGAGATCTTGCCCCACCCAGCTTTTGGCACACCCAAGTCACTTCCAGTGGCTTTTCATACAAACAGCCTATCTTGGCTGATGCCGTGAACTTTCCTAAAATCTCTCAAAGGTTCACAAAATCCAAACAAGCAGCATCTGGCATTGGTGTGCCCTGTACCTCGTGTTGAACAGCCCCAAGCTTGGCTAGTGGCAGCCAGCCTCGGTTCACAGTTTGGCCTCTAAAAGCACCTCCACGCCCAGCGTGAGTGGTGGCCATCTGTGGATTAATTTGTGGTTCATATCAGGTGGCCCCAGGCAAAGCACAGGCTGTGGCTGAACTTGACCTGCAGTGGGTCCCCTCTCAGGAGGTCCTGGGGCAGCCATGCTTTGGACCATGCTGGAGCATCACCCAGCTGCCTCCGAGGACACCACACCCAAAGGGCCGACTGGACAGCCACCAGAGCCCTGCTAAAGAAAACTTTACTCCATAAGATCAGCCTTTCAACAATAGCTCCTCTATTGTAGTCATAGCCAGGCCTCACAACCAATCAGCCCGAGGGTCAGTCCCTCCCATTGATGTACAAACAGCAACCAAGGCTCAACTACAACAGGAGGGTGCACAAAACCTACACAAGAGGCACACCTGGAGCACTTGGTTCAGGTTACCAGGGAGACCATGTCACTGGGCCCCACAGGCCACCTACTACATAAGGCCACTCTACCAAGACCAGAAGACATAACAGCCCTACCCAGTACATAGAAACAAACACAGGGAGGCAGCCCAAGTGGGGAGACAAAGAAACATGTCCCAAATAAAAGAACAGAACAAAGCTCCAGAAAAAACTAAGCAAAATGGACACAAACAATCTACCAAACGCAGAGTTATAAGGATGCACTGGTTGTAACGATGCTCAGTGATCTCAGCGAGAACTTCATCAAAGAGACGGGAAACATAAAAAGAGCCAGTCAGAAATAAAGAACACAGTAACTGAAGTACAGAACGCATTAGAGGGAATCAACTGTAGCATAGATGAAGCAGAGGACTGAAGCCGTGATTTAGAAGATAAGGTAGAAGAAAACACGCAATCAGAATAGCAAACAAGAAGAAAGAATCCAAAAAACTGAGGATAGTGTAAGGGTCCTCTGGGACAACATCAAATGCACCAACATTCGCATCGTGGAGGTGCCAGAAGGAAAAGAGAGAGAGCAAGGAACTGAGAATCTATTTAAACAAATAACTTTAAATAGAAAAGTTTCCTAAGCTGGCAAAGGAAATAGAAATACAAGCCCAGGAAGCACAGAATCCCAAACAAAAATAAATTTTATTGAAGTTTAATTCATCAGTACTTTTGATTTGTGTTTTTGTGTCCTGTCTATGCCTAGGTCCAAACTTTTTCTCCTATGTTTTTTTCTAGAAGTTTTAATATTTTAGCTCTACAGTTAGGCATATAATGTTGTGGTGTGACATAAGAGTCTAAGTTCACTTTTTCCCATGGCTATCCAATTATTCCAATGTTGTTTATTAAAAAGACTGTCATTCCTCCCACTGAATTGGCAGCTTTGACAAAATCGATCAATCATATATACGAGGGTCTCTTTCAGGATTTTCTTGTCTATTTTTAAAAAGATTTTTATTAAAATATAGCTAACATACAATATTATATTAGTTTCAGGTGTACACCATAGTTATTCATCATTTATGTACTTAAAGAACTGATCACCACGATAAGGCCAGCAACCATCTGACACCATACGATGCTGTCACAGTATTATTGACTAGATTCCCCATGCTGCACGTTACATCCCCGTGACTTATTTATTTTATACCTAGAAACGTGAACCTCTTACTCCAATTCACCTTTCCCTCCCTTTTTAACTTTTTCAATTACAGTTGACATTCAGTATTATTTTATATTAATATTAGGAATACAGCACAGCGGTCAGACATTTATAATAGTTTAAGGAGTGATCCCTGACTAGTCTGGTACCCGCCTGGCACTATACATAGGTATTACCATATGATGGATTATATATTCCCTATGCTTTGTGGTGGTGGTTATAAGGTATATACATTTGTCAAAATTCATCAAACTGCACTCTCAAGATGAAGAATGGATATGTACTAGAATAATATTCAGTAATAAAAAGATACAAACTACCGACAGATGTAACAGTGAGGATGAAGCTCACAGACATTATGTTGAGTGGAAGAAGGCAGACACACTGTGTTGTTCTGCTCGTTTGAAGTTCTAGAATAGGCAAATAATCTATGGTGAAAAACATCAGAGATGTGCTTGCATCTGAAGCAGAGCTGGGCAGTATTGACTGGGAAGGGCCCCGAAGTCCCTTTTGGGGTGGCGGTAACATTCTGTATTTTGATTGAAGTGTGGGTTACATACGTATACGAGGGTCAGACAATTAAGTTTGCGAACTCATCCTAGAAAAAGTGCCACATGCCTCATTGCTGAATGTCACCACGGTCACCTTCGAAGTACTTCCCTTGGGAAGCTATGCACCGACGCCAGTGCCTAGTCCACCCTTCAAAGCAATTTTGGAACTCTTTTTCTGGAATGGCCATCGCAGCTGTCATCATATTACCCTTGATGTCCTGAATGTCATCAAAATGTCTTCCTTTCAATATTTCCTTTATCTGCGGATAAAGAAAGAAGTCATTGGGGGGCAGATCAGGTGAGTAGGGAGGGTGTTCCAATACAGTTATTTGCTTACTGGCTAAAAACTCCCTCACAGACAGTGCTGTGTGAGCTGGTGCATTGTCGTGATGCAAGAGCCATGAATTGTTGGCGAAAAAATTCAGGTCGTTTTCAGGCTGAATGTATAAGAAAACAAGACCCTTACATATGCTGCCTACAAAAGATTCACTGCAGGTAGAAAGCA
Organism: Rhinolophus ferrumequinum; assembly: GCF_004115265.2. Classification (NCBI taxonomy): domain Eukaryota; kingdom Metazoa; phylum Chordata; class Mammalia; order Chiroptera; family Rhinolophidae; genus Rhinolophus; species Rhinolophus ferrumequinum. The sequence goes on from NC_046293.1 coordinate 87,040,250, forward strand.
CACACAGCTGGGAAAATAATTTACTCTTCCACTGTTCTACTCTTTCCATTACATGTGCTATTTAGTGGTTTCAACTGAACCATGGAATACAGTGTAAGTTGGGTCTTTCATAAATAAGCAAATGCAATATGATGCTTCATAGCCAAACCAAACCTGTATGTTTTCTGAAACAACAGGACTCAAATAAAAACAGGAACATAAAAAGATCCCCTGCTGTGATATGTCGCAGGGCACAGTACAGGGTTTACATTTCTGTCCATGTCCCTTCATTTTCTCCACCATTTGTTAAAACCATAGAACAAAACCACTCAAATGATAACAGATAACAGTTGCTGGTTGGCAACGTACAGCTGATCAGTAGAGTTGCTGGCTGCTGCTGTTATCCCCGTGGGTTTGCTATGAAGTTCGGAGGCATGTGAAGCGCTGAGACATCTGTCACCATTTAGTGCGGAGTGCCAGTGTCCACAGCCAGGGCCTCCCTCCTTCCTCATGGTCCTGTCTCCTCATGTACAGGCACGGTGGGAGCAGTGGATTTCCCCAGGCAGAGAAGCAGCATTTTATCACTGCGATGGTATAATATGGAACAAGCTAGGATCTCCTAGTAAACTTGCCAGGTCCAATTGTATGAAGTCACAAGTATGTAGGGCTTTATTACCAAGAGGGAATATTAGGTGACTGACTCAATGGCTTTTTTATTCTGATTTGCCCATGAAGAATTGGAGAAATACTTTTTTGTTGTTGACTGGTTTCTAGATATCATTACTATAGGTTGGCTTCTTAAAAGGGTTACTTTGCTGTAAGTTCTAGCTTTGCCTAGTCAGTGGTTTATATTTCAGGAAAAACTTCAGAAAGGATCCATTCCTGCATCTGTCTACCTCTAGATGGGGCTCTTTTCATTCCATCCCAGATTTCATAGGCTCCAAACATGCCAGGGAACATGGTACAGACATTAATTGCCATGTATTCTCTGTGTGAGGGTCCTCCCACAAAGAATAATCTTTCCTTCCTTCCTTCCTTCCTTCCTTCCTTCCTTCCTTCCTTCCTTCCTTCCTTCCTTCCTTCTTTTCTTCCTTCTTTCCTTTCTTCCTCTTGTTCAACAAATGTTATCGAGCACCTACCATGAGCCAGTCATTGAAACTGCAAAGTTAATAATGACGTACTCCTTCTCCTTAAGTTACATCTAGTAGCAGTGACCAATGCGTACCCAGAAAACCATAACACAGTTTTAAAGTGCTGTGGTAAAGGGGCAAGGAAGACGAACCTGGAAAGGAAAGGTTAGGTCTAAAGGGGCTTGTATATCAAGTGAGGGGTTAGAATTTTCTTGAGAGGGCCATAGAGAACCTCAGAGGGTTTTAAGTAGGTATGAGCTCCCTCTGGCCTTCGTGTAAAGGATGGATTAGGGTTGTGGTCCTTCTTTGCTGGCTCTCCCTTCTTTCCCTGACCTGTGTATTTTGGAGGGTCTCAGGCTCAGTCCTGGGCCTTTTCGTCTCTCCCTTTCTCTACTCTTTCTAATTCTAGCTATAGCCCCCTCTGCTGCTGTGTCAGCTGATTTTACCTAGTTCAATTGCCTTAAACAGGATCTATTCAGGGATGACTCCCAATTTCATATCTCCAGCCCAAACCCCTCTTATCTGGCCCACAGCGTCCTGTATCTAAAAGCCTTCTTGACCTCCCCTTGGCTGTATAAAACCTGTCCTTTCCCTCATCTTTCCCAGCATAGTAAATATCACCACCATTCATCCAGTTAGTTATCCAAGCTACACCCCATTAGACATCCTCTTTCTCCTTCATGCCCCCCACCACCAATCCATCAAGTATGGTCTCCTGTCAAAATATTATAATATATCCTGGATCCATCCACTTTTCTCCCTTTCCTCCCCCGTCACTCTAGCCCAAGCCACCGTGCTCTCTCATTTGCACTGCTGTAATTGCTTCCGAGCTGAGCTCTCCACTTTCCTTTTGGCCCCTCCAATCCATTGAACATACACTCATCAGAGTGATTTCCTAAAAATCTAAGTCAGATTATGTTACCCCCCTGCTTCAAAACTATCCATTAATACCCAACTGCACTTAGAAAAAAACTCCCAACTCCAAGCTGAGGACAAAAAGGGCTTTCCCTTATTTGGTCTATCAATCTCACCGTGCATCTCTGTGGCTCACTGCATTCCAGCCCGTTCTTTCAGTCCCTCCAACACTTTGTGCTTATTCCTCCTGGAAAGCTCTGGGCAAGGCTGGCTTCTTCTCCCCCTTCGGATCTGAGCTCCGATGTTTCTTCCTCTTGCCACCCTATCTATGGAGGCCCTCAGTTCCCAGTTACTCTTTCACTTCACTCTGCTTATTTTCTTCCTAAAACATATCATACTTTATGATCACCTTATTTGGTGTTTTCATTGTCTGTCTGTCTCGCTAGAATATAAGCTCTCTGAGTGGAGGGGCTTCTCTCTTATTCGCCACAGTGTCCTCGGGGCCTAAGAAAAAGCCCGGTACAAAATGCATGCCCCGAGTAAATGCACAAGGTTTATTTAGGAGCCTCTTGCAGTAGTTTAGATGTGATTATGAGGGCTTGAGCGAAATCAGTAAAGGCCAGGGTGGGAAATAGTCAATGCACATGTGGGGGCTGAATCAGTAGGACTTTGTGACTGAAAGTGTGGGGGTGAGGAAAAGGAGTAAAAGGTATTTCCTGGCTGGGTGGCCACTGATATGCTGCAACATTCGGAGGAGGAGCGGGACTGAAGAGGCAGTCCTGTGCAGCAGCTGCAAAGCTGGAGAGGTGGAAACAACGACCTGGTCTGTAGAACTGGCTAGCGTTCTAAGAACATTTCCCAAGTAGAATTAGATTCTAGATAGTTTCATTTGAAATCAGATTTTTGCAATTTAGGCATATATTAAGATATTTCTGAGTCTACTTCCTTTCTCTACTATTTCTAATTTTTTATCTCCTCTTATACCTTTAGAAATGTGGGGGGTTTTTTGCTAGAAAGTATCTCAATTTAACTGACCAATCAAAATTCTCAATTTAACTGACCAATCAAAATTCCCCCCCCCCCATTTTTTAAAATATAAAGGGTTTTGGTTTCAAAACATTTAAAGTCTGCTGGACCACTTGACTTTTTCAGATCATTGCTATACTTTGAGCCCAGGTGGTGAAATTTACTGAATCAAAGAAATGGAGAGTAAATTGTAGAGATAGGTGGGACTTCAGTGGTCATTTAGATCAGCTGAAGAAAAAAATGTCCAAGTTAAATATAGCGTGTCCAGTGGCTGAACTAGGGAAAGAGCCCAGGGAAGTTGAGTTAATTAAATCCACTCCACAGCCTTGAAGTAGAACTTGGCTTCTGATTGCAGCCGGTAACACCTTCGGCATACTGGTGGCATCTTGTGTGCTGGCTTTTCCTTGTCTCCACATTAGCTCAGTTTAATTTTCCAGTTGTCACAGGCAAGCACCTAACCTCATTATTTTCCATTTCAGGGCCATTTCAGATGCTGCTGTTGAATTTGGGAAATAATGGCCTTAGCAAAGTGTGTGTTCTGTTTTTTTTTAACGACGCTATTAGCCTCTCCCACCCTCATCCCGCCTGATCTTCTGAAATGTCAGTGTCTGACTTATTATCTCTCGTACCTCTCCATTCCTCTTTCTCAGATACAACTCCCACCCCCCTTTCCCTTCTGCTTCCATTGCAGGACCTCTGGCCGCAGCAGCTGTTTTGTATTTACTGCACCCGCCAGCCTAAGTAGTCTAAGGAACAATAATTGGAGCGAAAGATAATAAAGAATTTGCATGTTTGTCAACCTTCTCAACTCTTGTGACAGTCTGTCTGAGGCTTCACTGTTCCTTAGCATGGTCTTAAGAATCTTTGTCTGTACATTGGAATTATTAGTGATCAGACAGATCCTAAGGGTGCACACAGTTTGTCTCTCACTGAGCTAGTAGTGGTGACCAGCCCACCTGGCATTTGGAACATTAGGCACCGTGTGTTATGTAAAGCCATCCTCATTTTCTAAGGTTCAGAAGAGACTGACTTCTGAGCAAATAAGGCCTTAGCGCCTCTCGGGATGCCAGATCTCTCCCCATGAGCTGTATGCAGCTCTGATCACACTGGGTACCAAAAGACCAGAGTTCATTTTTTGTTCATGGCCTCCCGGAGACCACCAAACTTTGCAGGCTCAGGCTGGAAGGGGCCTAAGGGTTGTCTAGTATAACTGTCCATATTTTGAGGATCACACTGGAAAGTTCCCCAGGTGTAACTTACGGATCTTGTCAAAATATAGCCTGAGTCTGTGTCTCTGTCATTTAAATGCCTTTGGAGTCAAGAGAAGGTTAACATTGTCTGGAGATGAATCAAAATCTTAACTGGTCCAGTGTCCCAGATGAGTGGACTCCAAGTTACATATATAGACTTACCTGCTACTGCTCTGCAATCCATATTCTGTATTTTAGCAAAACAATATTGTTTTTCTCCCAAATACTCCTTCTGCTTTCCCATGTCTAAAATCCTCTTTCTCCAGGCACATGTCCTTTTTTCTACTTAAGTTTCTCACATTCCTTCAGCTCTGCCACTCAAAGTTATATCCATCCTTAGGCCCTGATTTCAACAGCACTCTTCTCCAGAAGACTTTCCTCATTGCTTAGCTAAAAGCCTTCTTCCTTCCTCAAAACTCTGATCACTCAGTTGCTACCGCTGTCACATGTTACCTAATAGTTTAGTTATTTGTGAACACACCTTATCTACCTCTTGCTTTAATGACATTGTAAACTATCCAGGAAAGGGTCATTCACTGTTATCTCTGTGTCCCCTTAGCATCTAACACAGGCTTTTGCACATAATCGGAACTTAATAAGCATCTGCTGTGAAATGAATGAGAACCAAGAAATGAGTAGTTTTCCTTAACTGACACGTGAAATGAGTGGTTAAGGAATTTTGGAGCCCTGAAAAACTCAGCTGATAACTGGGTCCATAGTGAAGAAGAAAGGCAACTGCAGGAAACGTACTGCTTTGATCTCTCTTTGGAGGCAGCCAGCTGCAGCCTCAAAGAAATTCTTTCCTTACAAAAATGAGAAACCAAAACCAGCCAACAAAGCTGGCGGAGGAAGTGATGATGCCAGTCTTCCATAGTAAAGCTCAATAGCCCGATGCTACATTATTACGTCTTCACCCCTCATCTTCCATCTAGATTTTCTCGAGCACATACACACACACACACTTCATTCCTGGGGGACAAATACCAAGTATGTTTTAGAAGCTTGATAGATATTCTTGGTTTGGGCAGAAGGTGTCATCCAGAATATGTATACATAAGTCCATTTTGGTTCTTTTGTAAAGGCCAAGATTGTAGATAAGAATTTATTTTTGTTAGATTTATAATACACATGGACTATTACTAGTATCAGAGGTATCTCCATATCGTGATGCTGAAAAGTATGGAGCAAGTGGCTGAAAACCTGCCTTGCACACTGTCCGAGACGTCCTGGAAGTGAGAGCTGAGAGCCCCCAGGATCCAGGATGGCTGAACAGGGCTGGCTTTGGCTAAAGCTGCAGTGCAGTCAGGAGGACGCAGGGGAGTTCCTGTCATAGCAGGATGTCGTTGTCTACACAGATGAGGAACTTGTCACTCTGCGCTTTGCTTTTCAGAGGTCACATCTCCCTTGATGAATGAGTACTGCGCATCAGATTTTTTTTCTTTTTACAGACTTAGAGGTATAATTTACATGCCTTAAAATTCACCCATTGCACATGTACAATTTAATTTTTAATAAATTTCTAGGGTTGTGCAATCATCACCACAATCCAGTTATAGAACATGCTTGCATCCTGAAATTTCTATGACGTTTATTTGCAGTCAATATCCACTAACGCCCAGCTCCCCGCCTTCCTCCCCCATCTCAGCCCCTGTTGTTGCAAAGACTCATATCTCCATTGAACTTGTTACTTTAGTTGAAAATCAATTGACCATTAATATAAGGTATTATTTCTGAACTCTCAATTCTGTTCCAATAATGTATATGCCCATCTTGATGCTAATATCACAGTACCTTGATTACTGAAGCTTTTTAATAATTTTTGTAATAATATAGTGTAAATTCAGCTTTCTTCTTCTTTTACAAAATGTCTTGGCTACTCTAGCTCTTTTGCATTTTCATATACATTTGAGTACCAACTTGTTATTTTTATCAAAAAGCCTGATGGGATTTTAATAAATTGATCCTATAAATCAATTTAGGGAGATTAGACATCTTAATGATACAGGAGAGTTAGCATGTCCCTAGGTAGACAGGGAGGTCCCTGGGGGAATAAACAAAGACAGCCATATCCTAAAACTTCAGGTTTTGAAATCACTCCTTGGCTCCAGTACATAATGTAACAAGGCCTTGAGGTTAATCATAAAATTCATTTTGGCCTGACAAACGGAGCAGATCTGATAGATAAAGAGTGGGTTACTTTGCTAATTCTTTAGGATGGGCAAGCGGAACAAACCTGGTAGACGAATTTCATTAGAAGGTGCCAGTTCCCTTCTCCAAACAGCTCCCCTTCCCCAAGCAGGCAAGGGAAGGTATAAAAGTAAGAGCTTTTGCCTCAGTCATGGGGCACCCCCCCATTCGGGACCCCCTCCCGCCTCTTCTCCTGCCTCTAATAAACTATCCTTTTTTTGAAACTTTTTGCCTCTCCCTGGTCCATGTTTCCATTCTTCAGATTCATGAAACACGATCCCAGCCTGCCCTCAGAAACTGCCGGCAGATCCAACATCACCTGCATCATTAACAATATTGAATTTTTCAATCCATGAGCATTTAACCTTCATTTATTAAGCTCTTCCTTTAAATTTAATTTGTTCTTCTCTTTTCTAGTTTCCTAAGGTGAAAACTTAGACTGATTGTAGATCTTTCCTCTTTTCTAATATATGCACTAATTTTCCTATGAGCACTGCTTTTACTGCATACTACAAGGTTTGGGAAGCTGTGTTTCATTTTCATTTAGTTCAAAATATTTTAAAATTTCTCTTCAGACTTATTTTATCCATGTGTTGTTTAGAAATGTGTCATTTAACCTCCAAATATTTTGAGATTTTTCAGTTATTGTTTTGTTACTGATTTGTAATTTAAATTCATCATGGTGAGGACATAATCTGTATGACTTCTATTCTTTTAAGTTTGTTAAAGTTGTTTAATGGTTCAGAAAGTGGTTTATCTTGCTAAATATTCCATGTGAGTTTGCGAAGAACATGCATTCTACTTTTGTTGGATGAAGTATTATATAAATGTCAATTAGATCTTGTTGATTAATTGCACTGTTCAGTTCAACTATATTCTTATTGATTTTCTGCTCAGTTACTGAATCCATCAGTTACTGAAAAAGGGTTTGAAGTCTCCAACTGTAATAATGGATTTGTGTATTTCTCCTTGCAGTTCTGTAAGTTTTCTGTCTCACATACTTTGACACTCTGCTGTTGGGTGCATACAGGTTAAGGATTGCGCTTCTTCGGAAAGTGACCCCTTTATCATAATGCCCTTCTTTATCCCCGATAATTTATCTTGTTCTATAGTCTGCTTTGTCTGAAATTAATGGAACTACTACAGTTTTCTTTTGATTAGTGTTAGCATGATACCTCTTTCTCCACCCTCTAATTTAATCTACTGATGTCTTGATATTTAAACTGAGTTTCTTATAGACAACATATAGTTTGGTCTCGTGTTTTATCCATTGTGAAAATCTCTATCTTTTAATTTCTGTATTTGCCACTCACATTTTAAGTGATGTTTTTATATAGTTTGATGAATATCTACCATATTTATAAACCCTTTTATTTGTTGCACCCTTTCTTTCTTTCTTTCTTTCTTTCTTTCTTTCTTTCTTTCTTTCTTTCTTTCTTTCTTTCTTTCTTTCCTTCCTTCCTTCCTTCCTTCCTTCCTTCCTTCCTTCCTTCCTTCCTTCCTTCCCCTCTCTCTCTCTCTCTCTCTCTCTCTCTCTCTCTCTCTCTCTCTCTCTCTCTCTTTCTCTCTTTCTTTTTTTCTTTCTTTCTTTCTTTCTTTCTTTCTCTTTCCTTCCTGTTCTGCCTTCTCTGGTTTTTATTGAGCATTTTATATAATTCTATTTCTTTCCTCTCTTAATATCAATTATACCTCCTTAAAAAATACTTTAGTGGTTATTCTAGAGTTTACAATATATGAGATCTGACAATTACATTTGCAACTCATCCTAGAAAAAGTGCTACACACCTCATTGCTGAATATCACTATGGTCACCTTCAAAGTCTTCCCCTTGGGAAGCTATGCACCGACACCAGCACCTAGTCCACCCTTCAAAGCAACTTTGGAACTCTTTTTCTGGAATGGCCATCAGAGCTGTCATTGCATTACCCTTGATGTCCTGAATGTCATCAAAATATCTTCCTTTCAATATTTCCTTTATCTTTGGGTAAAGAAAGAAGTCATTGGGGGCCAGATCAGGTGAGTAGGGAGGGTGTTCCAATAGTTATTTGTTTACAGGCTTAGAACTCCCTCACAGACAGTGCCATGTGAGCTGGTGCATTGTTGTGATGCAAGAGCCATCAATTGTTGGAGAAAAGTTCAGGTCGTTTTCATCTAACTTTTTCATGCAGACTTTTCAGCACTTCCAGATAGTAAACTTGGTTAACTGTTTGTCCAGTTGGTACAAATTCATAATGAGTAATCCCTCTGATATCAAAAAAGGTTAGCAACATCATTTGGACTCTTGATTTGGACTGACGGAACTTTTTTGGTCGTGGAGAATTGGCTGACTTCCATCGTACACTTTGATGCTTTGTTTCAGGGTTGTATTGGTACACCCAGGTTTCATCACCAGTGATAACACAGCCCAAAACATCACCTTGCCTCTCCAAAAGGTCTTGACAAACATCAACTCTCTTTTGCTTTTGTTCATTGGTGAGCTCCTTTGGGACCGTTTTTACACACACCTTTTCTCATGCCAAGATTTTCAGTTAAGATTTTCCTAACTTTTCTCTATCGATGTTTACTTGGTCTGCTGTGCTTCTCACAGTCAGCTGACTATTTTGACACACAATTTGATGACTTTTTGCAATGTTTTTGTCAGTTCTGCTCGTTACCAGCCACCCTGACCTCTCTTCATCAGTGACATGTTCTCTTCGCTCAGAAAAACGTTTAATCCATTTGTACACTGCCATTTTCTTCATGGCATTACCCCCATAAACTTGGACTAACATGTCCCTGATTTCACTTGCACTCATGCCAAGCTTAAGGAGAAATTTAATGTTTGTTCATTGCTCTAATTCAAGGTCAGACGTTCTCCCGACAGCACACAAAATCACACAACAACAATAATGAACGCCACTCAACAAGACACCGCCACACCTTGACACAAACACAGCTGTGAGACACTGATATACCAGGGTTATGAAATGTTACTGAGCTGCTTGTACAGCGCTGCCAGTGTAATGCAATGCATGGTCGCAAGTTTGCGAACTTAATTGTAACACCGCGTATGTTTACAACTAGTCTAAATTCAAATATATCTATAGTTATAATTCTAAATTTTCCCCTCTTGTTCTATAATATTGCTGTCATTCACTTATCTATATGCTGTCATCACTCAATACATTGTTACTATTCTTACTTTGAACAAATAGTTATTTCGTAGATCAATTAAGAATAAGAAAAGTAAAAGGGTGCACTTTACCTCACTTATTCCCTTCTCTGATGTTCTTCCTTTGATTGTGTAGATCCAAGTTTCTGACCTGTGTCATTTTTTACCTCTGTGAAGAGTTTCTTTTAAAATACTTCTTGCAAAGCAGGCCTACTGGTGATAAATTCCCTGTGTGTTTTTTGTGTTTTTTTTTTTTTTTTTTTTTTGAGAAAGTCTTTATTTATCCTTCACTTTTGAAGAAAAATTGTCTGGATATAGAAGTGTAAGTTAGTGTTTTCTGTTTTTTCTAACATTTAAAATATCTTGCTCCACTCTCTTGCTTCATGGTTTCTGATGAGAAATCCAAAGTAATTTTTATCCTTACTCCCCTGTAGGTAAGGTGTCCCTTCCTCACCTTGCCCTAAACTTCTTTCAAGACTTCCTTTGCCTTGGTTTTCTGAAGTTTAAATATGATGTGCCTAGGTATAGAAGTTTTGGTATTTATCCAACTTGGTGTTTTCTGAGCTTCCTGTAGTTTGGTGTCTTCATCAATTCTGAAAAATTCTCAGCCATAATTACTCAGATTTCTTCTGTTTCTTTCCCTTTTTCTTCGTTTTCTAGTATTCCCATTATACATATATTATACCTTTTGTAACTGTCCCACAAATTCTTGGATATTCTGTTTTGTTTTGTTTTGTTTTTTCTTTTTGCATTTCAGTTTGGGAAGTTTCTATTGACGGATCTTCACTCTCATGGGCTGCGTATGTTCAGTGTGGTGATGAGCTCGTCAAAGGCACTCTTCATTCATGCTACAGTGAATTTGATTCCTAGCATTCCTTTTGATCCTCTTTTAGAATTTCTATCTCTCTACTCACATTATCTGTCTGTTTTTGCATGTTGTCTACTTTTTCATTCGAGCCCTTAACATATTAATCATTGTTATCTTTAATTCCCTATCTCAGAATGTCAAAAGTTTTCAGAAGTTTTTCTTTGTCTTTTCCTCTTCCTTTAGGTGAGACAATATGGCTACAGGGAGCTGGAGTTAGCTAATTGCCTTCTCTCCAAGGTCCATAAAGCTCTGGTAAAGTTGGTCTCTTGGAAAGAAGACTTTTGTTATGGAGAACACTCTGAACATATATACAAATGGTGACTTTTCCCCTCACCTCTACCTGAAATGTGAGGGAGTTTCTGTTGGATCCTCACCTTGAGAATCTGCTGGGGTCCCTGAGGATAAAGCCCACAAAACTACACCTCCAGGGATTTCCCACTCTCAAGCAAATCCACATTCAGCATCCAGCAATTCACCAAAATTATCAGTTAATTGTTCCTACAATTTTATGGCTGTAGCAGCTTCTTCTCTAGGTGAGCTGATGGAGGCTGGGATTCTCTGTATTCACCTGCCTCTCTAGATTTCAGGGACGTCAATTTTCTGATGGGTCTTAGGAGAGTCATTTATTTTCAGTTTCTTCAGCTTTTATCTTGGAAGGATAGAAGTGATGGATTTTAAACTCTTTACATGTCATAGCTGAAACTGAAATTCCTCCTTTTACTTTTAATCTCTTTGTTTCTTTGAATCTAAGATGCTTTTCTTGTTGACAGCATGTAAATTGGTCTTGCTCTCTTTTATTCTCTGATAATCTGTACCATTTAAGTGGAATGTTTAGTTACAATTCTGCACTCAATTCCAGTGTGTGGGATTTTTCCTCATACCACTAAGCGATTGATTCTCCAACACTAGCTGAGTCTCCTACAATTCAACTCGGTTCTGACCCTTTCCCCCCCACCAGATAGCATCAGATTCCACAGGGTAAGGGCTCAGTCCCACAAGATGCCAATCACAAGTCCAGGTTGTTACTTGTGCTTCTGACAGACTGGCTATAAATCAGAGGTTATCACGACCTCTTCCTTGGGTTCAATTAATTTGCTAGAACAGCTCATCGAACTCAAGAATCCTGTTTACTCACCAGATTACCATTTATTACAAAGGATATTGAAAAATACAAATCAACAGATATATAACGCGAGGTCCCAACTAGGAGCTTCTGTCCTTGTGGAGTTTGGGACCTGGTGTGGTGGCACGTGGAAGCATTCTGGTACCCCAACTTGGAAGCTATCTGAACCCCCATCCTTTGATGTTTTATGGAGGCTTCATTACATAAGCATGATTGATCGGCCACCGGTGAATGATTCAACCTCCAGCCCTTCTCTCCCCAGAAATCAGGGTTGGAACTGAAAGTTCCAAACCTCTAATCACATTGGTTTCCCCTGGCAACCAGTTCCCCCACCTTTAGGGGATTTCCAAAAGTCCCCTTCATTGACATAAACCCACTCGTGCTGGGAAGGGGTTTGTTATGAATAACAAGGTATCTATCTCACCTTTATGGCTCTGAAGCAATTTACTGTAGGAACTGAAATAAAAAAACAACTATTATAACAAAAGGTGCTCTCACTTAGGAAATTCCAAGCATTTTGGGAACTGTGAGTCAGAAACCATGGACAAAGACCAAATATATATTTATTATAAATCACAATATCACAGTCGTCCATTTATATTTAGTGTAATTACCGAGATGGTTGGATTTACACCTGCTATTATATTATTTATTTCTATTTTTCTCCTTTTAAAAATTTCCCTCCTCCTCCTTTACTTACTTTTTTACGTTAAGTAAATATTTTTAATGTATCTTTTTAATTCCTTTGTTGATTTTGTTGGTATATTTTCTAAAGTTATTTTCTTAGTGGTTGCTCTAGGTATTACAGTATGCATCTCAATTTACTAAATCTGATTCAGAATAACACTAAATTAATTTTAGAAACTTTGTTCCAATGTATGTTCTTTTCCTCTCCCCTTCGTCGTTCCATTATTATTGTATTGATACAGTATAGTGTTACAACTTTTGCTTTGTACAATTTTACCTTGTAAAGAATTTAGGATAAGAAGTGAGAAGATATACTTATAGAGTTTTTAATATTTACCAACAAATTTATCATTTCTGGAACTCTTCATTCTTACTGTGGATTTGAGTACCATCTGGTGTGACTTCCTTTCATCCTAAATCCTGTACTATTTCTTATAAGGTGTGTCTGCTAGCAAAACATTCTTCTTGTCTTTGGTTATCTGGGAGTATCTTTACTTTGCCTTCATTTCTGAAGGGTGGTTTTGCTGGATATAGAATTATTGGTTGATAGATATATTTCAACACTTTGAATATGTCATTCCACTGCCTTGTGGCCTCCATTGTTTCAGGATTGGTTTATTTGTGTGATTTCCTTCTTTTTATTGAGATTTTACTTTTTTTTGAATCATTGTCATACTTTATTTAAAATTTTGAGCATAGTTTCTTTTAGTTCCTTAAACATATTTATAATAGCTGCTTTAAAGACTGATCTGATAAACCCAAATCTTAGGAACAGATAGAGGTAGTTTCTATTGACTGCTTTGTTTTTTTTTTTTACCAAATATGGTGCCACTTTCTTGTTGCTTTGCCTACCTTATAATTTCTTTGTTGAAAACTGGATATTTTACATAGCATATTTTCACAACTATGTATTCTAATTTCCCCCTGAGTGTTGTTGTTTTGTTTTGTGTGTTTATTTAATAACTTGCCTGGACTAAATCCATGAAGTTTCCCTCCTCTGCAATGTGCATCCATGAAGATCTCTGCTGTTTTGTTTTTCTTGCTTTTTATTCTTAAGCCTAGCTTTCTACAGTCACCCCTGTGTCTGCCTAGGTCAACGTTCAGCCAAAGACTGGCCAGCGGTGTTCAAATACCTTGAGCCAATAAGGCCTCCTCTCTGCTGATAAAGATAGAGCTATGCATGAGATGCAGGGTACATTCAAATGTCAAGCTTTAGTTTACAAGTCTGCCCAGGCTCTATTTTTCATCGAGCCCTTGCCTCTCCACTGTATGTGTGGGTAGGTATGTGTGGGTTGCTTGGGCTGCTCCTGTCTCTGTAGCACATGCTTACACCTTGGTCAACCCCATGACATGTGCAGAGTTTATCCATCTCCCCATGGCTGCCTCATCTCCCTCCATGCCCCGTTAAATTCCCAAGTAGTCCTCAGTCCATGGTTTGCTCTGCAGTTTCAGGCGAGCAGAGCTGCTAACCCTCTCGTCCACTTGCTTCTGAGATCACTGTTTAGACCGATGCTGCCCCGAATTAAGTCACATCACTCTGACGGTGACAAAACGCTGCTGGTTTTTACAACCTGCCCTGACTGAACTAGCAAACAACAAAGTGCAGGAGATGGGGACAGCTCCAGGCAAGAACACCACATGTGGGTGCTGACCTCATTCAAAATATCAGTAGTTTTTATGAACAAACTCTTCTTAGTATGTTGCACGTCTCCAGTCAATTTCCAGAGTGCTGAAATGGTAGTTTTTGATGGTTTTAACCAAGCATTATGGTTGCTTTTTTGGAAAAAGATGGTTTATCAACCTCTTTACCTTCTCATGGTGGAAGTTACTCTCTGAGAATCAGGTTTTTATAGTGTTCTTCCCATGTCTGGAGAGGTGCCATGCAGGAGGGTAAGAGCTCCGGGCTAAAAGCTTTCCAGTCTGGATTCTGTCATTGACTAGCTCTTGCCGTTTGCAGTTTCCTTAGCAGAAAAGCAACAGGTGTTGGTCAGGGTGATTTCCACAGCTCCTTTCATCTTGAAAATGTTAAGTTTCTAATGGAATTCAGAGTTCAGCTAATAAATTCACACAGTGGATCTAAAAAGATTAATTGATTCTATCCTCTACATGATCTTGATGTCATTTTTACATAAAATTTTGTCTTGAAGGAAGGTTATGTGTGTGTATCCATCTAAGATGAAGCAATGGTCTTTTGACTCCACTAGAAAAGTCTCTAGTCTCCTCCCCCCTCCTTTCCCACCCCTCCTGACCCTCCCCTCCCCTCCTCTCCTCTCTTCACCCTCTCCTGCATTTCTCCCTTCCTCTCTCTCACTCTCTTCCATCCTAACATTATGGGCCCTAACTTAATACCGGTCACTGTACAAAGTGTTTTTTACCTGAATGATCTTATTTACTTCTCACAACAACCACATCAGGTAGGTCCTGTCCTTAACTACATTTTATAGGTAACTGTGGGGAACACGAAAAATTCCCCTTTCCCTCCTTTGGTTCTTCTGGCTAGCCAAATATTCAAATCGACAAGAGATATTGACAAAAGAAACTCAAATTTAATTTCATGTGCGTGGGAACCCCACATATATGAGAGAGTCAGAGACCCCGAGTACATGAGGGGTTCCAAGACAGAAAGGGAAAGTGGGGTACACATTTTGAGCTAGGGATGAGATAAGGCATCTTTGGGCCTCACATGGTCACTGCAGGGAGAGCACATGTTCAGTATTAGTAGTTTCCCCTGCCCTGTAGATGGGTCAAAAAAGGTTATCTGTGATAATCTCTTATTATCGGCAAGGACCCTAATTTAAATTCTTTTAGATAGTTAAGGGGTGGGGGTGGGGCAGAAGTTTCTCTTGAGTCTGCAGGATCTCTTTTGCTTTTAGCTCAAAATACTCTGCATTTCACCAGTAAGGGATATCTTGCAAAGTAAAGATCAGAGAAACTTCCTGGGTTTGTTCAAAGCTAAATAGTTAATTGGTCTCAGCCTCTCAATAACCTTATACTCCACAACACCAACTCCACAAATAAACTGGATATAAGGCATGTGGTCATGTCTCTAAGAGCAGTGGTTAGGAGATGGGGGAGAGGAAGAGCCTCCCTGCTGTGAGACATAAGGGATGTCTTCCTGCAGGAGGCAGAATTAGAGCCAGATCTTGCTCTAGATGTTGGATAGAGATGGCAGGGAGGGCCCTTCAGGCAGCAAGATATTGATGTTAGAAAGTAAAAGTAGGGCTCTTTACAGCCTATTTGTGGGTGAGCAGTAAGAGAAAAGCTTGGTGGTGGCTTTGGAGGCCCACCTCAGATTTTGACTTTTATTCAGAAAGCACAGAAGGGGTGTATTCATGTCAGGCTATTCCGTGCAGGAAGGGACATGTCTAGAGCCGTGCTCTCCATGTATCATGTCTGGCAGTCATGGGGAAGGTCATTGGATGGAGCAGAGACTGAAAGTAGAGGTCAAAGGAATTGTCCAGAGAGAGGTGAAGAAACGTGAGCTAAGGTGATGAATTAGGAAGGAGTCTATGGGGAGGCAAGAGGCATTACAGAGGATTCCAGAGGACTTACCGCCTCTGGAATCAGTAGCAAAATTCTATTACAATTCTGATATTTTATTTCTATCTAATTAGCTATTTATAGCCTCTGGATTGTTTGTCCTAGAAATAATGTTAAGCAGTTGTCGTTTTGATTATTTTTGTTTTCTAATGAGTCAAGAGATGGCTGTGTATTTTTAAAATAGATTATTTAACTTTTCTTTTACCTTCTGAAATTCTAAATTGTCAGCTAGTGTAATTTTTCTTCTTTTTTTTATTAGTTTCAGCTGTACAGAACAATGTAATAACTAGACATTTACACCCCTCACAGAGTGATAACCCCCCCATCTACTACCCCTCTGACATTGTACAGAGCTGTTACAGTTCCATTGACTCCACGTCCTTTATATATCAAATTATAGTTGACATTTAATGTTATTCAGCTTCACCTTCAGGTGTACAGTGCAGTGGTCAGGCACCTACACTGTCCGTGACGTGGTCTCCTGATAAGACAAGTGCCCATCTGACGCCCTACAAAGTCTTTACAACATTATTGATTATATTCCCCAAACTGTACTTCATATCCCCGTGGCAATATTGTGATTACTATTTGTACTTTCTAATCCCTTTACTTTCTCCTTTATCCCCACCCTCCTCCCATGTAGCAACCCTCAATTTTTTCCCCCTATATCTCTGAGTTTGTTTCTGTTTTGTTTGTTCATTTATTCTGTTCTTTAGATTCTACATATAAGTGAGATCATATGGTATTTGTCCTTCTCCATCTGACTTATTTCACGGCGCATAATGTTCTCTAGGTCCATCCAGGTCATTGGAAATGGTAAGATTTCATTCTTCTTTATGGCTGAGTTATACTCCATTGTATAAATGTACCAGTTTCTTTATCCAGTCGTCTATTGACGGGCATTTTGGTTGTTTCCATATCTTGGCTATTGTGAATAGTGCTGCAATAAACATAGGGGTGCATATATTTTTTTGAATTAGTGCTTTGGATTTCTCTGGATACCCAGGAGTGGAATTGCTGGGTCATAAGGTAGTTCCATTTTCAATTTTTTGAGGGACCACCAAACTGTTTTCCATAGTGGCTGCACCAGTTTGCAATCCCACCAACAGTGCACTAGGGTTCTCTTTTCTCCACATCCTCGCCAGCACTTGTTTGTTGATTTATTGATGATAGACATTCTGACTGGGGTGAGGTGATATCTCACTGTGGTTTTTATTTGCATTTCTCTGATGGTTAGTGATGTTGAGCATCTTTTCATATGTCTGCTCGCCATCTGTATGTCTTCTTTAGAGAAATGTCTATTCAGGTCCTCTGCCCATTTTTAATTGGATTATCTTTTTTTGGTGTTCAGTTGTTGAGTTGTTTTTTTTTAATTATAAATTTTGGATATTAACCCCAGCTAGTATGATTTTTTGATGTCTAAAATCTATTATTGTCTGAGAGCAAGCACCAGCTTAGAAAAACTATATATTTTTTTCCTTTCCCCCAAAAAAGCATCTTCCCCAAATGGTGATGTCCCTTGACAAACTTTTGATGGTGGAAGAATAAGAAAATATGAAGCCATCCCATAATGCAACTTTGTCTTCACCAATTGTAGGTAGTTGGCTCCACCCAACTCTAGGTCCGAAAACGTTCTTTGGCTTCTCGCACCCTCTGTTTTACTTTCCTGTGTTTCTTATTTCCTTATTTATTGCATTAATAGCCAGGGTATTGGGGTTGGGTCTTGGGTATATGTATGTCTGAGAAAGCAACATTAGGAGGAAAGATCTATACTTTCTTTTCTCAAACATTCTATAAACGGTAAGACAGCAGACATAAAACATTAATTTCATCATTCCCAGAGGAGTTATCTTTTCCTCTATTTCCCTGTATTTTGGGGGCAACACATTATTCATTGTAGGGTCTTTACATTTTTTTAGTAAAAGTGATGATATAACTTTTACTGTCCTTTAGGAGACATCCTTGATTATATAGTATCTTTTCTTTCTCTGCTCTATAAACATGGGATTCAGAAATGTGTGATAGAGACAATAATATCCCATGTAGGGAGGCATCAGGTACTCCGTCACTCAGAGGCCACTTGTAGGGAGGTGGGAATGCAATCCAATCCTACGCTCAAGGCCAGGAGTAGGCACGTCAGCGCTCCTCCTGGGCACGTTGCCGTGGATCATAGTCAGCTCATCTGCAATACATGAGACCGGCTCTACGCCTTCCAGTCTCTTCCAGTTCCACAGCTACGGCTCCACGTAAATGGAGGTTCATTGTTGCCGCTGGACAGAGAGTAGGAGGTCACTGCTTTGTCTAGTCCTGCCTCTGAAGGCCTCCAGGTGTGTGAATGCCATAGAAGAAGTGTGTGGCTTTCACAGATGTCCTCAAGGAGGCCTTATTGCTCCTACATTCTAGCCTTATTTTTCCATAACAGCTATGAGCCTGTAATTGGCCCCTGTGATCTCATAAGAAAATGTCTCCTTCCCACCCAAGCCCAACACATTCAAGGAAGAGAGAGACAGCAGATGTGGCTACAGGGCTGTTTCCCTCTGCAGTCGGCGAGCTCTGGTGCAGTGGACAGCCCTCAAGCCCTCGGCAGCTGTTTGGTTTGGCCCTTGCTGGTGAGGACCTGGGGAGTGAGGCACAGAGCCCGGGAGGGTCAATATTGAAAGGCCTGCTTGTTTGTTTGGCTTCCACCTGTTGGAAACTCTGTAATCGGAGCCACTCATAAAAAGGAAGAGTGGACAGCAGGGGAATTCCTGTACCGGAACAGTGAATGTTTCCACTGTTGCCCTGGCGGAATCACACAAGAGAAACTGGCCTTCGGTTACAGTTGAGAACGGCACACAAGGGAGAAAACACGGGCAGAGATGCCAGGAGGAAGGGTGCCGTGAAGCTTAGAGGTGACCCCGGAAGCAAACCTCCCGGAAGTGTCTCTGCTCTCCAAGACCAATTGCTACTCTCCCCTATCGGGTGCCCCCTCCCCCAGAGGGGCCAGCAACTCACAGCACGAGTGTCTAATTGCCACCCACCCCACTGGTCTCCCCAGACCCTCCAGCCATTGCCTGTTTTCCTGTGTCATGGAAAAGACTCCCAGGGCCCATCGTCCAGGCCCGTCACCCGCTTTCCTCCCACCAGGCCTCGATCCTCAGCCTCACTCATCTTTACCTTCTTCCTCCTGTGTCCGAGACGTAGGGGCTTCCCCACCCCTCTTCTGCTCTCCAGTACCCTCTGAGTCTTCTTGAACCAGGGCCTTTGACTCTCCCGTTCCCCTCCCTTCTCTCTTCATCAGATTCCTGACCTCAATCTACAAACATCTTCAAGTCTCCTCTGGGCTTCTCTTCTCCCTTTAGCTGCCGCACTAGCTCTTTCCCTCCCCTTCCAACCTCTGTGGGAACACTCCATCCTCACGCCTCCGTTTTTCACTTCCCATTCACTCCCAAACCATTGTGTTGAGGCTTCCAGCATTACTCTAAAACAAAGGAAAACAAAATAAAACACAACAAAAATCCCATTTTTGGGCCAATGAACTTCAAATTGCCTATGCCAGGCTTACTCATATGCATTTACCCTTCATACCCAACTATCATGAGTTAGATGTCTACTGCATGTCAAGCATATAGGCCAAGAGAGTACAAAGATATCCCGAATAAAACCCAAGTGTCCTTTGGATGAAGAGCCCATTAGGTTTTATCTGCCACTTACTTTTCAGTGTGGGTGTCTTTATTTCCCTTTTTCCTGAAGTCGGCAAGGTCTGGGCAGGCAGAGGGAACCAAAGGCCAGTGGGAATCTGGGTGAAAGGTGAGGTGTGGGTGAGGGACATGAGACAGGCTCAGGGCTCCACTGACACAGTTTCCTGCTATTACCAAGACATAGCAGCAGCCTGCCAGGTGTTGGGGCTTGCAGCAGCTATTGGGGGCTACAGGCCTTGGTGCCTAGCCACGGACACTGTCCCAGGACAGAGGTGGCAGAGTAAGCTAACACAGCTGGGAAAGGGGGCCCGAGGGAGCCAAATACTGGCACGTCCCTGCCCTGCACCCCACAGCTACCCTGCCTCTGTCACAGCCTCTACCACACAGCAGTCATCAATTCCATGCTGCCTCCTGCAAACCTGCAAGCTCTAGGGAAGGCTACCACCACTCTGCAACTTGCAGAGTCCCGTGCAGGAGCCCCTTGTTGCAAAATTATTAAGAATTTCAAGAAGGTGACAGCAGAGCGTTAACCGAGCATGAGGCTCTTCTAGTGTTCAACTGTCGGGGTCACA
This sequence comes from Rhinolophus ferrumequinum, assembly GCF_004115265.2. Lineage (NCBI taxonomy): Eukaryota > Metazoa > Chordata > Mammalia > Chiroptera > Rhinolophidae > Rhinolophus > Rhinolophus ferrumequinum. The sequence goes on from NC_046293.1 coordinate 87,060,298, forward strand.
TGCCCGGGAAGCTGGCCCTACCTAGCTTTATTTATCACCTTGTAGTTGCTCAATAAATACGCTTTAAAGGAATGAGTTTGGGTTTCTGCAGCTACACTGGTGAGGAGTCACGGGGCCCTGGGGAAAGAGGCAGTGGAGCTCCTTATCCTCCCTGAGCTGCAGGCATGCCATCAGCGACTGCCTGCCCTGCCTTAGTTTCCTGTATCCATACACGAGAAGAATCCTTTTGCCTGCCTCTTCTCTGCTGTGGGCTGAGAGTGAGAGGCACAAGCACACAGGCTGAACTTTCAGCGCTTACACGCAGCGATCCTGTGATTCTGAGGGAAGTGCTGTTCTGTGAACGGAAGTGCCACACACATCGAAGCCATCACCATAAACCCAAGAGATAGGATGAGTGTTTGTACTGCGAAATGTCTAGGTGTCCAGAACATGGGCTAAAGGACAGTTGTTTTTCTGCCCTCTGAGATAGGCGTAGTTAGACCCAGAAACACGGGGAGGGTGTTCTAACGTATCTCGTGGTGGGATTTGACGGGAAGCAGCGTGGTGGCAGAGACAAAGAGCGCATGGAGTTTGGTGAGGAAACCATCCTCTCGTAGCAGCAATTCCTTTGAGGAGTCTCAGTCTTTCCAACCCTGCTTAGCTCACCTGTGAAGTGACACAATTAATCATAACAAAAAATAGCAGTAACAGCAAACACATTTGGTGGTTTTATGTGCCAGCTACTGTTCTAAACCCTTTAAAGGTGCACACTCACTTGGATCCTTAGAATGACCCTGCAATGCAGGAATGTTACCGGTTACCATCCCCATTTTACCGATGAAGGAAAGTTCAGTTGCTTGCCAAGCCCATAGCTGACAGGCTGGAGCACTGGGGTTCAAATCCAGGTCTTTGGCCTCCAAAGTGAGTACTTAACCACTAATACATTACTCCCTCGTGGGACTGTGAGGGGCAAGTGAGCATCAATATGCGGAATTGCTTTAGACGTAAAGATAACCTAAAGCTGTGAGAGAACAGTATTAACAAGATTTAACAGCAATAACAGTGGGAGGTACCTCTATGTCACTTGATGTTTCCAGCCTCAGTTTTTTCCCCTGTGAAATGGGGGAGGGTAGGTTTTGCTTAAGATAATCTCCAAGATCCCTTCCATTTCTCAGATTCTGACATGAAAGGTACTCCTGTCCTCACGCATGGCTGAGAGAAGGGCAAGCCGTCCAGTGCAGCCTGTTTTGCTACCTAGAAGGCCAGCCTCAGACTTGTGTGCCTGAGCAACACTGAGTCAGAGGTGGAATACAGCCCACCCTGACCTCGGGGCCCCCGAGGAGGAACGGAAAAGACCAGAGCATAGGGCTGGGGCACCAGAAGGAGGGGTCTGACAGCCTCCTGAAACTCTGGAGGTCAGGGGGTCTGGTGCAGCCCTTCTGCTGGGGTGCGTGGGGTGGAAGGAGGTGGTGAGCTGGTGGCTACCTGTGCTTCAAGGAGAGGAAAGGACAGCACATAGCGATTTATGATAGCTGCTCAGTAAGTCTTTTATCCCTCCAGAAACAGGGTTCATTGTGGAGCAAAGGGGAGTCGAAGGGTGGAGCAAAAGGGGGGGTCCTAATATTAATCTATACATCAGCAGGAGCACAACTGGCTCACCAAGAAGGGCTGGGCTGTTCTGTTGGGACCAGTGTCTGGGGAAGGATTTACTGAGAGGGGGATATTTCACTGGGGCCGGGATGGATGAGTAGTATTTCAACAGGCCAAGAAGAAAGGGGAAGGGCAATCCAGGCAAAGCAAGAACTCCCAGCAGCTGGAGCGTGGCAACATCCCATGTTGCTAGAGCAGGGATGCATGTGTGTCTGGGGGACATGGGGTGAGGCTGGAAAGTTAGCTCGTGGCCAGAGAGCCAGTGCAGAAGGCCTGTGGACCTGGCTGAGGGTTATCCTTCAGTCCGACCGCCTTGGAAGGTCTTTGAGGATTTATTTAAAGTTTTATTAAAAATATGCATTGAATGCTTTATATTGTAGAAGACTATACAGAAGGGACAGAAAAGGATAAAGGACAAAATCCCCAGAGATAACAGCTGGAGTGGACCTGGATGTTGCAGGTTTTCAGGGATGCGTACTCAGACACCACCTGTCTCCAGTAGGCTCGCAAGGTCCCAGGCTAATTCACCCCCTTTAGAGAAATGCGTGGCTCTGCAACCTGTAAGCATTCTGGAATCAGGGCAAGGGGCTTAGGGGGACTCAGGAGCAGAGGGGCCCAGGCAGCCAGACCAATCAGGCAAAGTCAGCAGCAGCCGCTCCCTCACCACTCAGGCTCCTAGACAGTCTGAGGTCTCCTCTCGCCTGCTGGGACCCCAACGCGGGGCTGGTGCAGATCCCGGAGGGCGCCCAGGGGGTGGCGGCCGGCAGCGCCGGCTCACGAGCGCCGCCTCCACTTCTGCACCGCTGGGGGCTAGTCCAGCCCGCGCGGGTTCCGGGCGGAGAAAGTCGGGCGGAGCAGCCAGCTGGGCAGTTAGCGGCTGCCTAACAGCTGTGAGCCCGGCGGCGGCGCCAGCAGGTAGAAGGGAAGGCAGCGACGCCCAAGGTACCCTGGAGGACGGTTGCGGGGTGGGCGTTCTCCCAGCCCCCTCTGCCCCGTGCAGCGCGGGAGGGCGGCGCTTCCTGCCTGCTTGCCCCGTGGCGGCCGAGAGTGCGCATATGTGTGCGAGCACATGGCGCTCCTGGGAGGGCTATCGGAGACGGTGCACCCGGGAGGGGAACGGCTGGCTCCCCAAGCCCTGTCCCCAGGCCTGGCCTGGCCCTCGGTCCCTTCCCTCAGATAATCCTATCACGCAAACCTTGGGAGGGACCGGAGGAGGGCCGCGGGGCAGTGGGACCCAGAAGGGATCTCGGACCCTTGGCCCCATCCAGCCTGTTCATTTTGTAGATGAAGAAACCCAGGCTCAGAGGGGTGCAGTGACTGGCCCAGGGTCACAGATCTAGAAACCCGAACTCCTCACCTGCAAATCAGTGCTGCTAGGAGCCCTTGCCACGTTGGCCAGGACAGCGGCAGGGCTGTGGCCTGTGCAGAAGCAAAGAACTGGGAGAGGCATGGTCAGAAAGACCGAAAGAGACACCCGAAGAACCTCCCAGAACAGAGGAAGAAGGTCAGGAAATGGGCTGCTACTGGGGCTGTACTTCCTCCTGGGCCCCATCTTTGCTGTGGTCTGGCGTGTGACTCGCTGGCCTTGCTGACTCTGCCCAGGTGTGTGTGCGTGTGTGCACTCATGGGTATGTGTGTGCACGCATGTATGCGTGTGTGCACACATGTGTGCGTGTGTGCACACCTGGGTATGTGTGTGCACGCCGGGGTATGTGTGTGCACGCCTGGGTGCGTGTGTGCACACATGTATATGTGTGTGCATGCCTGGGTATGTGCGTGCATGCCTGGGTATGTGTGTGCACGCCTGGGTATGTGTGTGCACGCCTGGGTATGTGTGTGCACGCCTGGGTATATGTGTGCACGCCTGGGTACGTGCGTGTGTGTGCTAGGGGATGTGGTGAATTTCCCCAAGCGTGTGGGAAAGCCCTCTGAAGTCCTGTATCTGTCCACTCACACACAGTCACCTTGGACAAGGGAAAAGGTCATAGCAGTGGTCATGTGGTGAGGGATGTGCTGGGATCAGATGGCTGGAATCCTTGGAATTGTGGTGAGGAATGGTGGAAGGCCCGGAGTGGTGTGCTAGGGAGCTTGAACTTCATTATTAGGCTCAGGGGTATTTTGATGGTTTATGAGAAGGGCATTGTTGTTATTGGGGCTGGGTTCAGAAGAACTTGGAGTTTGGCAGCAATACTTGGGATATACCAATAGTGAGGGAGGCTGTGGGAAGAGAACCTGGGAAGGAGAAGATTGCAGTGACTGTGGGGCTGAGTAGGGCTGGTGGGAATGGAGAGGAAGGGGCACAACCAGAGACATTGCTAAAAGGGGTGTTTGTGTGTGGGGGAGAAACAGTCTGTTATAGGCCAGGGCCTGTGGCAAGGCATTTTCTCACATGATCTCATTTAATCCTCCCAACAACCTTATGAGGCGATTACGTATTACCTCTACCCATTTTGTAGAGGAGGAAACTGAGAATCAGACAGGTTAAGCAACTTGTCCAAGGTCACACAGCAAATAAGTGGTGGGACAGGGATTTGAACCCAGAGACAGATGAAATAGTCTAATGTGGTAGCTGAATAAATGTCAGAGGCCAGAGCAAAGGAGGAGACTACCATGATGGAGATTTGAGTTCCTGTGCTAGGTAGGGAACCCTAGGAACAGTGTCCACTTTGGTGGGTGATGGAAGACATGGAAGCCTGTGATGGACCACACACGGGGACAGGCCTGCAGCAGCCATTGGGTCTGTGTCCCCTGCCTCGAGGCTCCTTGTTGCAGTTTGCTGGGAGTGCTCTGGGGAAGGAGGGTCAAGCCTGCAGGCTGCTGGGATCCTGGCAGGCAGCTGAGAGAAGTTGTGCTGAGGGGGAGCTGCTGGGGGACCCCCGGGATTTGGCAAGGCAGTCACTGCATTCACATCGCTCCCTTGCTTTTCTTCCACACAGAACAACTGCGTATTCTGCCTCAGCGCACAGGGGCCTCAGACTTGGCCATGACTCCTTGGGCGAGAATTAGTTCAGGTTACCCTACTGCCCCAGGCCTTGGTTCCCGCCTATGTTTGCCCTGTAAAAAGGGCCAGACAGATCCTAAAGACGCGGTTGCGAATGTTGTGGAATTCCCCACGTGCCGTTTCTGGAACCTAAGAACAGGCCCAGGACCTCTTACAATGCACAGTATCTGGTGATCTAGGGACAAGTGTGCCCTGTTTCGCAAGTAAAGAAACTGAGGCTTCAGAAAATCATGGTCATTGCCAGTGGTTAGTGAGTGGCAGAGAGCAATCCAGACCACTCTCAGGTTTTGCTCTCACCATGTGAGGAGGCAGCTGTTTGGGGAGCAGCCTCCAGCCTCCCCCATAACATAGCCCTTGGGGGTGGTGTTTATAGACATCTTCCGGTATTGAATGGACCATTTCACGCTGTTATTCTCTTTTTCCCGTAAACAACACAAACTCACACACATACACAAAATGCCACACTATTTCCACTCATCCGTCTAGTGGTCACGTCATTTCTTTGACATCTCAATTGTTTACTGTTCTCTAAGAGAAATTTGGCTAAGGCATAGTTCAGTTAGAAAGCCGGAAAGTGTCCCACCCAAGTGTGCAGGGTCAGTGGGCGTCCCCAGGCTGCTGCACCCTCAGGTACTGATGGGGAAGACGCAGAAAGGAGAGGACGGCTGTGGGAGAAGAGGAAGGAGAGGGAGTGACAAAGTAAAGAGAGAGAGGAAGAAAAGAAAAACAGTTTATGGAGCAGCTACCTCAGTGACATGGGCAAAGCGATTCTGGGGACAAACTCATTGGGAACCTAGCTCCCAGTACTCAGAGAGGCAGCACGAAGCAGGGAAATAACCAGGTGGACAGAAGAAAGGCAACAGGCAGTCAGCTTTAGAATTTATCGTGCAACCCGTTCACTTTTGAGAGCAAAAGGGAGAGTGTTAGTAATGGTGCTGGGACGACGGGCATACGCCAGGATGTCCTGGGCACGGTGGGGGCCCTTGGGACAGCCGGTGTACATCAAGTGTCAGACATGTGTTTGCTCACTTAAGTCTCACTACAACCCAATCAAGTAGGCACTGCTGTCATTCCCATTGTAGAGAGAAGTTAACAGAGCACAGAGAGGCCAATATCATGCTCACAGTCACACAGCTAGCAAATGGGAGAGTCAGGATTTGGACACAGGCAGTTTGGCTAAACCAGTGCGGGCCCTCCCCTCACCAACAAACAGTGCCAAGACTGAGAAAACTCCTCTGCCCGCTTCCGGGACTCAGCAGTGACCTTCTGGGTCTTGGTTTCCCCCTGGGAGCTGCTCTCATTGGCCAACGTAGCATGACTCCAGCTGCACGAAATGAGTTTGTGGTTCACGCCGAGGTGCAGGGGTGGGGGTGGGGGTGCAGCACACTGTAGGTTTTGTCTTCTACAGAATGCACCTTGTTCAAACCAGCCTTGGCCACAGGTCTCTAAGCTCTGACTCATTCTAGCCTCGTGCCCGCTCTGCCCTTTCAGACTAAGTCACTGAGGACGAATGGACTGTTGGACAGAAGACCTTCTTGAAGTCCACTGTTGGGAATGGGTTTCTGAATGCCCTCACCTGCCTGGAATGACTCAAGGGATCACCGTCTGATGGACAAATTTACAGGCGGGGTCTCTCCTAGCTTAGAAATATGGGATTTTCTTTCGATGACAGATTCTTTTGGAGACAGTGCATTCCCTCGGTCAGTTTGTTTTGGCGCCCAGTCCTGGCTTTCTCTGAATGTCAGCAGGGCTCTTTCTTCTCTGGTCTGCTTGTTGACACAGTTTGGATGGGCTGGCGGAAGGAGGCCTTTACAGGGGCAGAGTCTGCCCCTGGCTAACCCAGGCCTTTCTAGGAGATACAGGGAGGTGGGAGCAGACAGGCTTCCCACGTGGTGCAGAGTCCAAGGGCCCCTGTCCCTACGGAACCTGTGCTGAAGTCTCCTTATTCACGGAATAGAGGTGCCCTGCCCCGGGCTGGAAAAAAATGTGTGGCTGGGCCCTAGAACTTGTGGGAGCTGTGCCTTATGCAAGAGGGCTCTGGAGTGTGGTTAGATTGGCTCCATACCCAGCCCTCTGGGCTTAGCTCCCCTGCCTCTGCGCACTTCTGTGCCCTGCTGGACTTAGGGGAAAGGTGGAAAGGGCGAGACTTAGCACACGTGCTGTGCATATGCCAAGACCTGAGGGGACCAGCTCTGGGACCTCCCTCGCCTGTATTTGCATTTCTGGCCAGGTGGCTTCCTTAACTTTCTTTTCAACTCACAGTAACACTGGGGAAGTAGGAGGCTGGCTACAATGGCTCAATTATCAGTGCAGACAAGAGGAAAATCTAGTATTACCTGGGTAATTGGTTTATTTTCACTCTATTTACTTTAGCGATTGCTCAGTGTCGGAACTCCAGGATTTGCAGCTGGCCTGAGTTCTGGTAAATATGCAGCTTTGCCACATTGAATCCACATAAGCACACGCCCTCACAGCTGGTATGGAAGGTGGGATTGGTGCTGAGGTGGGGAGGGAGACCCACTTCCTGCAGCCCCCCCACTCACACACAGAACTTCAGGAACCCTCTTCCCACTGCCCCTTGAGGCTGGATACACAGAAATGTACCAGGCATGGCTGAGAGTTTGGTACAAACAAAGGAACCCAATCCTTATTACAGCCTTGTGACATAGGTATCATTATTATCATTCTCCCCATTTTACAGAGGAGGAAGCCAAGGCTCCTAGAGGTAGAGTAACTTGCTGAAGTCATACAGCTAATAAGAGGCTGAGCTGCGATTTGAACTCAGGCAGCCTGGCCCCAGGGCTATGTCCCCAACCGTTCCTGTCTGCCCCCCTGAATGCTGAGGTTGGCGCCCACTTCTGAGCCTAACAGGTCATGTGTCCTTAGGATTCACCCTCCAAATCTGAGTTTCTACCCCCTTAGGGAAATGGGAATAGTTACCTGCCAGTTCACTTCATTGAGCTCATGGGTATGAAGAGGCAGCTCCGAGAAGGCTTATGTGGCCCCGGCAGCCCTGAGGCTTTATCTGTCAGGAGTTTGCTGTTGTCTGGGGTCCTCCTTCCCCTTGTTGTCCTCGTCATCATGCCAGTCTTAGCCTGACATTCCCCAGAGGGCAGGGACAGAATCTCTCACCTAATTAGCCTGTATGCTTACTGTGCCAGCTCAGGTCCCAGGGGACCTGGTTTAAGAAGAGGGACAGACCAGCACTCACAGTGCCCTTGGAGGGATGATCTGAAAAGATAACCAGTGCTGTTAGAGGGATCTGTGTCACCAGCTCATGCTGGCCAGCGTCTGGCAGAAGTCCCCACCAGGGAGCTGCCCCGGGGCTTCCAAAGACCGCGAGATGGGGAAGGATCAGCTGAGAAGTGGTTGGGCCCAGGGTGGTCATGCCCAGCCACAGGCGTTTGCAGCGGCAGCTCCCTCAGGCTCGGGGACAGCTCCTAACCCTCTCAGCATGGCAGACCAGGTTGCCATGCCCTTCTGTGGACATGAATGAGGTCAGAGAGTTCATGGCAAAGCGGATGAGAGACCCTGGCCAGAGAGAGTGCACCTGTCTTCAGCCAGGGTTCTTTTCCTGTGGGAAAGAAGATGGTTTGTCAAAGCTACTCTTTCTATAACCTGAGCAGGTGTGAAAGTTAGAGGCTTTCTTCCCAAAGGCAAGGGTTTTCTGAACAAGACAGCAGCACCACTGTCACCAGATGGGAACAAGGAGGAGAAGGGGCGGAAGTCCTCGGAAGTTGCTTTATGTTTCATCTGGATTATGGTCAGAAATTACTATTGGGAGATACCATCAGGAAAGACAAATTGTTCTGCACGAGAATCTCTAGATCTTTCTCTGGTGTCGTGGTGTGCGCGTGGCTTTTGGTTTTCAGGTGCTCTAGGAGCTCATATGAAATGGACATCTTGGATAAGGGTCAGCTCCATGCGAGGGAGGCCTAGACTCGTGGGGCTTTCGATGTGTCCGGGTGCGAGAACCCTCCCCCCTACAGAATCTCACGGAGAGAAGGCGACCCCAACTCTCCTTTACACTACTTTTGTTTTGCTGTCTACAGTGGCAGAGAGGTGGGCTTTAGGGTATTGTTTTGTTTTTGAAGTTTTTGGTACCTTGGATTTTTTTTTAATGGGAGTAAAATATACATAATGTGAAATTTATAATTTTAACTGTTTTGAAGTGGCATTAAGAACATTCCCGGTGTTGTGCAGCCACCCCCACCATCTCCAGAACCTTTTCACCTCCCCTTCTGATAGGGGTCGGTATTAACCCTGGCTCCAGAGAGAGCCACAGCCTTGCTCTGTCTCAGTGGCCCTTGGCACAGAGGCCTGGCCATCAGAGGCCCTTGCCACTTGGGCAATCTTTCTGCTTCTATTTCTTCTTATTTTCTGGTGTTTTAATTCTCTGCTTCAGCCAGAGGAGCTTCTGTGACGCTGCCCTCCTTTGGGCTGGGCTCCCTGCTAAGCATGTTGTACAATTCTCCCAATGGTCCTATAAGGTGTTTATTATCATCCACCCTTTGCTGATGAGAAATGTCACGTACCCAAGGCCGTAGTAATTTTAGAGCTCGTATTCGATTTTGGCCTTTCTGACCCTTCTTCCTTCATCTAGATGGGAATGCCATTGCATAGAATCAAGCACAGCCATCTCTGCCTGACACTTTGGTGTCTGGTGTAGAAGGTTCCTAGAATCTGCATGGATTTGGGTATATATTATATGAACCTTCTTTCATTAGGCTTCTTAACTGGAGCGTTTAGTCAAAAAGGATTTGCTTGAAAATAGCTTAATTACATACCATAGATAAACTGCTAATGGAATTTATCAAACTGCTCAATTAAGCTTTTCAACTAATTACACACGCGCTATAAGTGATGTTTAGCTTTGACCTTGGGTCGCTCCCCAGGCAGAGAGATGGTGAGTGTTCCCTGGCCAGCAGGGGCTTGGACACCGTGTCAGTTCTCGTTCTTGATGGTGATCAGTAGTGCTTTTCCGTCCCTCTTGGTGTCTTGCCATAGCTTGACTCTGCATTTATTCAGGCAAGGTAACGTGTTCCTAGGGCCTGACCGTCCTGGCTGTAAATATGGCGGGTGTGTTTCTTATTTCTCCAGCAGGCATTCTTCCTGGCATTTTTGTCTTCTGCAGTGTGTCCTTCTGGCACATTTCTTATTGCTTGTCATTACCCTCTCTATGGACTGTACTAGTCCCTGCTGTGTAGCCCTGTGCTCAGATTTTTGGGGTTTGTCTTTTTTTGGGGCTTGGGATTCTGGCTTCAGGAAATGTGGCTTAACTCTGGGAATGAAGTCAGCTGGAGAAGCAGCCAGGCACCCAACAGATTTACCGTGGGCCCCATGCATAATTTATTGAGTAACAGCATGTGCCAGCCACTATTTCTAATCTGGAACGTAGCATCCCCATTTTACAGACAAGGAAACTGAGGCTCAGAGAGGTTCAGTAAATCGTCTGAGTGCACACCAGTTCTGGGTTTAAACCAGTTCTGGTATAGACACCTATATCACCGATACCTCACCCATGCTGTTGGCCACTGTGCACCAGACTGGCTCCCTACAAAGGGCTGACCCCTGGGTGGTGGGGTTTGCTTGATAACAGAGCTCTGTCAACACACATGTGAAATGGGAGCACAATCCCTGACTCCAAATTAGGCGAGCCGCCTCAGGCACAGGCGAGTCAGAAATCATAGGGGTGGGGCCCACTCTACTTTAATTGAGAAAAACAAGTCTGCTATAGAACTTCTTTTTAAGGAATGCAATTTTAATGCATCAAACCACAGCTTGAATTAGAAACAAAGACACAAAAAGGAACTAAGTGAAATGAATGTTAATGAAAAAAAATTATTAATAGTAGGTCTCCATTATGTAACCAGACATAGCAAATAAAAAATTCTTTTAAACTCACAAGTGCCATTTACTGGAGTTAGAAATAGAATAAGAAGCTCTAAGTTGTACTGAATAGCAATCACATTATATCACATACCACATTTGAATTTGCTGATATTTCAGGGGTAAATCAATGTGGTTTTATTTAATGTTAATGCCAAAAAACAAAAAGCATCAACAGATACTATTGAGCACCTACTGCGTGCCAGTGCATTGTTCGGGGAAGAAGAACGAAGGCTATAATACTTCCTTTGACACATGCTATTGCCTGGGGAGCAGGACAGATGGTTTGTGCTCTTGAAGGTAACGGGCTTTAGGGAAGCGTTAGCTGGGCAGGTGAGGACTGAGCTAGGCCTTCAAGGATGGCAGAATTCAGCAGGTAAGCGGTGGCAGGCGGTCCTGGGAGGAATGTTCCTTGACAGTCCTTAAGTCCACTTTAACAGTGCCTGAGGACCCGTGTGCATGGAAAGTAAACCCATGCAGTTCTATCCAGGCCGTAAGACATGCCTCAACCCTGCCAATGCTTCTAAGGCTTACCTCCCCAGTGCTCGCCTGCACCGACTCAGTTTACCGTCTAAAAGATGTGAGGAGCCAGGATGAGATTCGGGACTCTCTGACCCTCTTCTTCCGTGCAAACAGGGATGTCCTATAGAACCAGGCATATCCGGCCCTGCCTGGGCACAAATGTCTACTCTGGCAGGTTTCTAGAATTTGCATGGACGTGTGTCGTATGGACTGTGCTCCATTAGCATGGAGATGGTGTTTAGGGCCTTGAGGAAGGTGCTGTGGGGCTGTGGAGTGGAAGCGGGCAGGGCCACCCTCAGAGTCTCACCCTCTTCGTACAAAGTTATCCACCAGGAAAGCCAACCAAAACAGACCGACAGGAGAAGCCTAGGGGATAACTCTTTCACAGTAGGCTCACTATTGAATTCTTTCATGTCTGCCGCCTGATGACTTGTCAGCAGCTTTTCACAGTTTACCATGTCCGAGGCCTGGTAACTTGGTAACCATGGTTAGTCCCATCCTCTGGGCCCCTGCCTGCCTGGGTTCCTGATGTAGCCACTCGCCGTGCAGCCACGCCATGCCGTCCGCAGCCTGCAGTCTCCTGGGTTGGGCTGGCCCACAGGCACTTTAGAAAGAGATGTTAATAGCACCGTGACAGTCCTGGCTGACTTTCTCGCCCTTACCCAGAGAACACAGGTGTCCAGTCACTGCTGGTGGCAGTCAGCCTGTGAAGTCCAGGCTGATTGGGTCTAATTAGTGCTCCTGAGTGGGTGATTTCCTGTTCTGGGCTAAGATGCAAACTGAGGGACTAAGCCCGGCTTCATGTCCTCCTGCCCTGGCCCGTCTGAATTCAAATGATGGAAGCCGTGATGCGGGCCTCTTAGGATGCGGTTGTCCCAGGACCGGGCCCAGGAGCTGCAGCTGGACCGGCAGGGCAGGCCCCCAGCTTGGGTGGAGCTCTTGTGCTCAGCAGCAGGCTCTGGCAGGAAGAGCTTCTTCCCTGGCTCACTGTGGGCCTCAGTTGCCTCATCGATAAAATAGCTGCCATTCATATCTCTTAGGCATGTCATAATGGTGGAACGCAAGTGACCATGTGAAAGTACTTTACAAAGATCAAGCCTTTTAAATTGGGGCGGCTTGTATTTTTTTGCAGCCAGGTAGTTTCCATGCGTTCATTGGGTCGAGCTTCATTAACCATTTGCTTCGTTGGTCATTGTAAGCGGTCCATGGTGTGTTGGCTCAGACCTTACTGCCTTTCAGGGTGAGCTGCACCGTCCAGTTAGGGGATTGAGGCTCTGCCAGCATCCTAGTCCAGAGCTCTCCAGCCTGCTGAAAGCAAGACTCAAGCAGAAGTGGGGAGGTCTGGGCTGCCTGGGGCCCCGGGGAGCCTGGGCTCTGCTTCCATCCAAAACAGCATAGAGCTGCCTGCAAATCCAAGTCTGAGTGGGAATCTCAGACTTTGTTGTGTTTAAGAAACAATGCTGTGTGTCTTACTATGCAGAGCTTCTGCCTGCCCTTTGCAAATATTTGAGAAAGGCAGAAAGACCAGACGCTGATGGCTGTCATACAGTGCGGACGTGTGTGGCCAGACACCTGTCAGCTTGACTCCGTGTAGATTCAAGGCAACTCTCTTTCACTGAGTACCTCCCGGAGCTACGAGATGGGACTGTTATCATCATTCGTAATTTAACGTGGAGGTGAGGCACTTGCTCAAGGACGCTAAGCCATGAAGTGTAGAATCCGAATTCAAATGCAAGCACTTGGACTGCAGAGGGCGCATCCAACAGGGGTTTGAACGATGCTGGTCCAGGTATACACCGTGTTTTCAACTGACCCCGCACTTCAAATGGAGCTGTTCAGGGGTCAGCTCCTAATCTGCACATGTGGGAGGTGGGCTCCCCTAAACCCCGGGTTGTTTAATGGTCACCTGTAGTACCCGGTGAGGAACCTTCATGTTGCCTAAGCTCTTTGCAGTTTACACAGCAGTCCCAGAGTCTGCCTGTAAATCTTTACAGCAACACAGTGAAGTATTATGCTGGGTATTGTATGCCCAACTATGCATATTAAATGAAATTGTAACTGACAACTTAGTAAATTGTAAAATGCTCTATAAATATGATATAAATATTGCCTCCAATTTACAGGTGAGGAAAACATAGATAACAAATGTCAGAGTAAGGAAGCCAGCCCAGGTCTCAGAACTTCAGGACTAGTGCTTTTTGTTTCCTTGACAATATCAAGGAGAGTTTGGATCTGGGCTTATGTGGCCTCCTGCCACCTGACCCAGCAAATTGTTGCCAAATGAAAATTAGGTAGAGAACTTACAAGAGACTAAGCTAACTTTTCTTAGCAGCCTTATATTGCTTTGGCTTCTTTGTCCTTAATGAAATGGAGGGTGAGGTGAAGGGGGGAGCTGGGGAGGGTGTCTCAGTACTGGGATGGGGGTGCAGAAGCTACAGCAAAGGGATCATCTGTCTGTTGCTATCTCCTAGAAGGCAGGAGAGGCCAGTTTGCCTTGCTAATGGGCCAACATGTATTTTATAACCTCATAAAACTGTGAACACAAATTACTTTAAAATTGTGAGTTAAACTGGAATCCAGGGTATAGCCCTGAGACTAGTGTGTACACAGGCAGTGTATTTTTAAATAAAGGAATCATAAATATTTTGTTTGGAAGATCTTGGAATCGATACTGAAAAGAAGAAAGGAAAACAACTGCTAAAGTTCAGCTCTGTAGTGCAGATTCACACAAAATGAAAAAGTGCCAGAATTTTATCTTACACCTGAAGTAGAAGGAGTGATCCTTTGTTGCTAACAATATCTTATTTACTTGGTTATTCATTAATTTTTGAAGCGATAAGAAATTGACATTTATTTTACACCTTCTGGATGCAGAAGCAATGTTGAGAGCATTTATATGTGTTTGCTCATGTATTCCTCACAAAATCCTTGCCTTAATGGCACTATTATATACATTTTTATAATGAAGATATCAAGATTCTGAGAGAGTAAATAGCGTGATTCAAGTACCGCAGCTACTAAGAAACTGCAGCAAGATATGAATATAAATAGGTCTGCCTCCAATCCTATGTTATTTCCTCAACAACAGACTGAGAACACCCATTTTCATTCCCTTTGTTCTTCATTCCTTCTTTACTCTCAGATCTTCCATCTAGAACCTCTTTCCTCCTATCTGAAATACATCTTTTAAAAATGTCCTTGATGAGGGCCTACATGTGGAAAACTCTTGTCAGTTTTGTTCACTGGATAATGTCTTCATTTCCCTTATTCTAAAAAGATGTTTTTCTTTAAGTGTAGAATTCTCAGAAAACAGTTACTTTGTAGCACGTTGAAGATACTCTGCCACTGTCTTTCTGTCTTGTAATCATTGAAAAGTAACTTGTCTTTTCTCCCTGTCTGTTTTTAAGGTGCTCTCTTTGTCTTCGGTGTTCTATAGTCTCACTGACGTGGAACTGCCGGTGGATTTCCTTCTAGTTAGTCTTCTTGGAACTCCTGGGCATTCTTGAATGCGTGTGTTGGCATCTTTCCCTACTTTTGGAAAATTTTTAGCCGCTCTACATTTAAATGTTCTTTCTCTCTCTTTTCTCTTTCTGGGACTCCAAATAGACATGTTAGCCACTAGTTTTCATGTCTCATAAACTCCTTCATATTTTTCTGAGTCTTTGTCTTTTTGTGCTGCATTTTGGTTAATTTATTTTGACCTAGCTTCCAGTTCATTACTTCTTCTCAGACTGTATCTAATGTGCTATTACGTGTAAGTCTGTCCACTGTTTGTAGTTTCAGTTACTTAATTTTTATTTATTTCTAAAAATTCTCTTTAGTCCATTTTTTTTAAATCTCCTTGGTTATTCTTCATGATTGTTTTGTTTCCTGCACATATTTGCAAGCTTGTCTTTAACTGCATTAATTACATTCTAGTCATTATTATATGAACAAAACTGACTATTATTATAGTCAGAACTTGGATATTCCATTATCTGACAAAATCCCTGGCCAGAGAATTCCTTCCTTTCTTGTCAGCTCATCAATGCTTTTAGAATATATATATATTTTAATGCAAGATTTTCAGTGGGAGGGTCATTCTAAGTACTTAACCTACCACACTGCTGGAAATAAAAGTCTAGCATATTTACTCGTATTTAAAATTGACAAAATGGTGAGAAGGAAAAGTAATCAAATGGAGGTTGCCTTTGGGACTTAGCGTTGCCCATCTGTACTGAATGCACTTGATGAATGCCCTGAACAGTGTGTGAGGAGACTTAATCAGCAGCCACTCACAGTGTGGCTTGCCCAGCCACATTGGAAGGGCCATAGGGACGTAGTCTACTCAGCACCCCCTCCCAGAGGATGTGACAGCAGAAGTAGCATGACAAAACAAGAGAAGGTTTTCAGGAGATTTACTGCTAGAAGGAATCATTTTATCTCTAAGAGATTAGAGGCCCCTTGAGAGGAAGGCTTGGTAAGACTGGTTCCTCAGCTGCTGATGTGAGTTCTTCCAAAGCCACTGAGATCTGGCTTTATCTCGGCCTGGAATTCAGGAGGACGTGTTCTTCCCTCCCAGTAGCCCTCTTGGAGTATTCAGAATAGATGTAGAGGGACCACAGAGTCTAAGCTGGCTTCAGTCTCTCCTTTTCCCCGACCAACGCCTCTGTCCTCTTATTCCCGCCTTCTAAATAGCTCTAGAATCTGTTCACCCATACCTACTCGTCTGCCATCACCCTACCCAGGACACCACCATCTCTTGCCTCGACTGTAATAATTTCCTAACTGATCTCAATGTATCCACTTCCTATCTCACCCCTCCCCTCCTAAGTTCATTCCCCACAATCAGCCAAACTTATCTTTTAAAAAATGCAAATTGGATCACATCTCTCCCAAACTCTTAGGTTTTACTTCAGTGATTTCCTGTGACAGTTTGGATGAAGTCCCAGATCCCTAACCTGGGCCACGAAGCCCTGTTTTCTTAACCTTACCTCCGGTCACTCCTTTCCATGTTAAAACCGTTCTAGCCTCTTGCTTTCCTTTCATTTCCTGAACACAAGAAAGCTCTGTCTCCCTGAGGCTGTTTGTACCTGCCATTCCTTTTCCTTTTCTCACTTCTACTCAGCTTGTGGGACCAAACTGAAATGTACTTTCCTTTTCTCATCTTCTGTCTATGTCAGTCGTGTTCTGTTTTCCTATCACAAGCAATCTATATGTCTTCATGTTTTTATCAGAGCACTTACCTCTGTTGTGATCCCATACGAGTTCAGACAATTAAGTTCACGAATTCCTCCTAGAAAAAGTGCTACACACCTCATTACTGAATATCACTACAGTCACCTTTGAAGTACTCCCCTTGGGAAGCTATGCACCGATGCCAGTGCTTAGTCCACCCTTCAAAGCAAGTTTGGAACTTTTTCTGGAATGGCCATCAGAGCTGTCATCATATTACCCTTGATGTCCCAAATGTCATCAAAATGTCTTCCTTTCAATATTTCCTTTATCTTCGGGTACAGAAAGAAGTCATTGGGGGCCAGGTCAGGTGAGTAGGGAAGGTGTTCCAATAGTTATTTGTTTACTGGCTAAAAACTCCCTCACAGACAGTGCCATGTGAGCTGGTACATTGTTGTGATACAAGAGCCATGAATTGTTGGTGAAAAGTTCAGGTTGTCTAACTTTTTCATACAGCCTTTCAGCACTTCCAAATAGTAAACTTGGTTAACTGTTTGTCCAGTTGGTACAAATTCATAAGGAATGATATCAAAAAAAAGTTAGCAACATCCTTGGAATAAGTTTGTGAGCTTAATTGTCAGACTTCGTAATATTTTGGTACTTTCTGTTCATTGCCTGTTTTCTCCACGACCTGATTCATGTACGTCCTGCTTGTCATTATATCCCTGACACAAAGCACAAAGCCTGGTAAATGTTTCTCACCTAGAGAACAAATCTGTGAATGAATCCGGCTTCTGCCCCCATCCTTTCACTGGAGCTGTTCTTGATGAGTTCGCCTGTGACCTCTTCATTGCTAAATCCAGTGTTTCTTCTCAATCTTCATACTTGCCGCCTCTATGTTTGAAACCACTGTCAACCCTGTATTTCTTTAAACATTCTCCAACTTTCCTCATCCTTTGATTTTGAGATGTCATTCTTTCCTTTGCTTTCTCTCTAAGCCCTGTTTCTGAACCCCCTTTGCTGTCTTGCCCTGGCTGTCCCTTGAATGTCAGTTAGCATCCTGCACGATTCCAGCCTTCACTCTTTTCCCCCTACACAGTCTGTGAGCAGCCGTAACTCAGTCTATGGCTTCAGCCGTCACATCGATGCTGGCGAACCCCAAACCTGTATGTCCAGCCCTGACCCCAAACCCCGAGCATCAGATCCTTCTTTCTCCTAACATTCTGAAATATTGTCATACCGATGTCCCACAGACACCTCGATCTTCACATTTCCCAAATGGAGCCAGTCTTGTCAATCTTGTTCCTCCTCCAGCATTGTCGATCTGGCTAAATAGTTTCACCACCGACCTAAGCTGTGAAACCAGGGCGTCATCCTGGATCCCTCCACCAGCGCTTTATACCATGTCCGACTACCATCACACTCTGTCCTTGAATCTGTCCCCATTCCTTTTCTCTCTGCATGTCCACCACCTTACTGTAGCCCCTGCTGTTGCTTGTCTGAACCATGGCCTTACCTCTTACCTGGGCCCCCTCCTTCTGGCCTCTTTCCCCCTCTGGTCCATTTCTAGTATCAATGCAGGAGACCTTGTCCAAAGAACAAAGCTTAGTCCTGCCACTTCTGGCTTCACCTCCACCTTTCTCTCTCATGCCTGTTCACCGAAGCCCACTCTCCTTGGATGACGTTCTCCACAATCTCTCCCCTCTCTCTCACTGACTTTTTGCCCACCCTTCATATTCCTCTGACTATGCCACCCCTTCTCATTACATGTTAATAGGCTGAGCAGGGGTTCTTGAATGTAGGCGGCCATGAGAATTACATGGAACACTTGTGAGAACAGAAAATGCTGGACCTTAGCCCTAGAGGTTCTGGTTTACTAAGTCAGACATGAGGCCCAGGGTCTGAATTTGTAGCAGGTTCCCAGGGGCAGCTGGTTCTGGCGACTACTGTGAGAACCACCGGTGTAGATGGGTAAAGAAAGTGAGTCCAGAAGCGCTGCTGGCTGGACTCAAATCCTGCCTCTGCCACTCACTTCCTGTATTACTTAACCTCTCCATGCCTCAGTTTACTTTTCCATAAAACAGGCTAATAATATGAGATTCCTCATAGGTTTGGGGGACGAGTCAATGAGTTGATACTCAGAAAGCACTAAAAACTGCCTGACTCACTGTGGGTGCTCTGGAAACGTTAGCTGCCAGCAGTGTTTCTTTTTATTTATATCTTTATTCATATCCATGGTGGTGAATGGCTACCTCCCTCACTCTTTGCTTCTCACGATCTTCTACTTTTCTTACAAGAATCAGTTTCTTTCCTGAGGTGCTCTGCACCCCCACCCCCACCCCAGGTCTTCCTTGCCCCTTCTCTGGCTCACACACACAGCACTGTGCCCATCCTGTCATAGGATTGGCCACATGGCACTTCCCTCCTTACCAGGAGCACCCACTGGGAGCACTTCAGAGCTTCATTTTTTTTTAAACCTTGATGTGTGTTTTTTTTTTCAAGTCAAGTTGTTGTCCTTTCAGTCTTAGTTGTGGAGGGTGCCGTTCAGCTTCAAGTTGTTGTCCTTTTCAGTCTTAGTTGTGGAGGGCGCAGCTCAGCTCCAGGTCCAGTTGCCGTTGCTAGTTGCAGGGGGCGCTGCCCACCACCCCTTGCAGGAGTTGGAGAATCGAACTGGCAACCTTGTGGTTGAGAGGACGTGCTCCAACCAACTGAGCCATCCGGGAGGCAGCTCAGCTCAAGGTGCCGTGTTCAATCTTAGTTGCAGGTGGCACTGCCCACCATCCCTTGTGGGACTCGAGGAGTTGAACCGGCAACCTTGTGGTTGAGAGCCCACTGGCTCATGTGGGAATCAAACCGGCAGCCTTCAGAGTTAGGAGCATGGAGCTCTAACCGCCTGAGCCACCGGGCCAGCCCCAGAGGCTGTGTCTGGTACATCATAGGGACTCAAAAGTGTTTCTTCATTCAGTAACTGAACTGATATATATTGTAGAATAGATTACAGTATGTAAATATGGTAAAATGTGCCCAGTCTGGGGAAGGGACTGAATGCTAAGAAAAGGTGGAGAGAAACGAATGATGTGGAAGTTTGGGCATGTTGTAGTCAGGATAGTGGGATTATGCGTCAGGATATGGTCCCCTCGCCTCGGGAACATGAGTGCACGTCACTGAGGATGACCTTAGCTACAGGTAGCAAAAACCCAGCTCAATGGACAGAAGCAACAAGGACATTACTTGTATACAAGGAAGTCTGGGGGAAGCGTGGCGCCAGGGTTGTTTAATGCAGTGGTTCAGTGATGTTCTCAAGGACCCGGGTTCTTTCCGCTTTCTCTGCTCTTCCCTCGCGCTTCCCCTCATAGTCACAATGGGGCTGCAGAAAAGGCACACCCAGCACAGGAGCGGGTCCTGCATCTCGCTTTTTAAGAGCCAGAAAAGCATTTCCAGGAATACCCCCAGGAGGCCCCGCTTCATGTTGTGGTGACCAGAGGTGGGTCAGAAGCCCATCCTCACCCGTCCGCTGGTCGCTTTGACTGCAGGAGGCCCTGAGCTGGGCGTACAGCGGCTTACCCTGGCTGTGGGCACAATTGGAGCTCTGTTAGAGAGGAGGAAGGGAAGACAGATGTTGCTGAGGCAAGCAGCAGTGTTGGCTGCAAAGCCTGACCTAGACCCAGCTGGGAGTTTGTGTGAGAAGCCATAGTAGGAAAATGAGGGGACTATAAGGGTCTTTTCTACCCTGAGAATTTATAGTGAGTTGCTTGAAGTCAAAGTGAGAAGACCTTTCTTCTGTCTGTCCCCTCTGCCGTCTGGCCCTGTCTTTCAGGGACTGGCCTGGAGCCACAATTGGGTCATTAAACTGCTTGTCAAGGGTGGGGCAGCAGTGACTTGTACTGTTCCTCAGGGGCCCGGCCTGGGGCTCCACCTGACACTCAGCACTGCCAAGTCTCCTCCTAAGGTGAGAGCTGCAGGAGGAGCCCCGGGGGCAGCCAGACCCCAGAGACCTGGGATTCAGGTGGTGCTCCAGGAGAGTTCAGGCAAGGTGTGCCGCCTCCCCCAGCCCCAGGTGTGTAACTGGACACGAGATTTGCTTATGGTAAGAACCGGAGGTTCCTAGAGGCAGGTAGAGTGAGAGCCACCACCTGCGTGGAGGCTGAGCCAAATAAGCAAATGTTCTGAAGGTGCAAGGACCACATGAAACAGAAAACAGTATCTCTGTAGGGGTCTCTGATTTTCTGTAGCCCTTAGAAAAACTGTTAGTCACCTTACCAAAGTGGACTCCCAAGCCACATGGATCTTGTGTTTTCTGCATGTCAGATTCATGGAGAGCTATAAAATAGGCTTGCCCATCCCTCCAGGGTCTGACTCTCTGAGCAGAAAAAGAAAGCGGGTAAGAAACTGATGAGAGAAGCTTTGACCAAGCGTAGCAGATAACGATCGTGGATGGCAGTGGGTATCCTCAGTGGGTAAGAAGTTTGGGTTCCATGCCAGGAGCAGTGCTGCTCCTTCTAGAAATTGTCTACTAGTCCAGCATTCTAAAGTTTGCCCAGATCTTCCAGACACGCATATCAGGAGCAGCTAAAATGAAATGCAGTAGAAGATTGAGTCTGGGCCAGCACAGTGGGGTTTAGTTACGAGTGGTTTCTGTGGCATCCGCTGGCAGTGGGGGTGGGGGTGGGGCGGTGAGGTAACATTATTTGTCATTATGATATGTGTTATATATTATGTGTCTGTCTTAAATCTTTGATCCGATTGTCAACTCCTTGAGGGCAATAATATAATGTTTTATTCTTCGTATATTCTTCACAAGGTCAGTACTCAGTAATGTACTGGTGGATTTTTTTGCTGTATACCTGTGTAATAAAACTTGACCAGTCAAGGGCCTAGAATTTTCCTCCATTTGGGTGGAGTTGTCATCAGTATCTCTTGAGGACCTACTGAGACGGGAACAGCGTCAGATACCTTTGTCACTTGATTGTATTTGTTTCTGAGGGCTGCCACAACAAAGTACCACAAACAGGGTGATTTAAAACCACAGAAATGTATCGTCTCACAGTTCTGGAGTCCAAAGTCAAGGTGTTGGCTGGCCCTTGCTCCCCTCTTAACCTGGAGGTGGAATTCTTCCCTCTCTCTGCCTAACATCTGGTAGTCCGTTGGCATTCTTCCTTGTTTCTTGGCTTGCAGCCGCGTGCATCAACCTCTGCCTTCATTGTGACATGGCGTCCCCTCTACGTGCCTCTATCTTCACATGACCACCTTCTTATAAGAGCACCCGTCATACTGAAGTAGGGACCCATCCTTCCCCAGTGTGACCTTATCTTAACTAATGACATCTGAAATGGCCCTATATCTAAGTAAGGTCACCTTCTGAGGTACTAGAGTGTTAGGACTTCGACATACTCTGTATTTGGAGGTCACAATTCAACCCAGAACAGCAATGAGCTCACTCACAGGACATACAAAGGGCTCGGGGTGGACATGAACAGTGTCCCTCGGCATTGGCTGGGACGGGCAGGGAGGAGAGTCAGCAGGCGCATGTGTCCTCTGTTCTCGCGGCATTCTCTGGGGACGTTGGCTTGAGCTGGGACTCAGCTGGACACACCATGATGCTGTGCTCCAGTGGAGAAACCCCACATTCCTATTGCTCCCCCTTTTGATAGGACAAGGCAGGGAGAGGCTTCAACAGCTGGGAACAAACAGACCATTTGGGTTCCAGGCAGCCTTAACTTTGGAGCAAAGTGGAGGCGCCCCACCTCCTCCTGTGAGAAGTTGCATTCCTTCTCCCTAATTAAGGAGGAGCTATCAGATACAATCAACTCATTGATTGGATTGATTCAGAGAGAGTTCTAGATGCGGGATATTGAACAACCTGCTTGTCTCCAAACCTAATGCAGCGTAAACTTCATGCTGCCAACTTTCTGCGTCCCCGCTTTAGGACCCCTCAGTGCAAAGCTTGTAAATCAGAGGCCATTTGTAGCCTGTAGATGTGTTTTGGTTACAGTGGCCGTTGTTCAAAATGTTTTCATGTTATTTTTTGAATAAGTGGTTATTCACATAGTTCAAAAATCAAACCATTATAGAAAGATATCCGGTAAAATCTTATCCCGGCCTCCATCTGCCTGTCCTGCCCCCTCCTCAGTCAACACTTTTATTACTTTCTTATACATGCTTCTAGAGTTTCTAACTGCAAATACAAGTCAGTACAAATATACATTCTGCCTCCACCTCTTTCTTTTTTACATAATTAGAGTATACAATACACACCTTTTTCTACCTTGCTTTTTTCACTTATCTTGGCAATCTTTTCCTTATCAGTATGTTGAGAGCTTTCTCACTCCTGGTTTGTTTGCTTGTTTATTTTGTTTTGTTTTTAAACGGGCATGTACTCCACTGTATGGACGCCCCAGAATTTATTTAACCAATCAACCCCTTGCTGATGGACACAGGTTGTTTTCAGTCATTTCATGTTTATTGCAAGTTATGCTGCAGCGAATAAAACTGCCATTTTGTACTATATCTGAACATGTATAACATTTAAAAATTCTGAAATCTCTTTAAATTATCAAGAAGACCGGAAACACTGGGTTCTAATAACTGTAAGTTGATAGCTGGTTGGATTGAGTAGCCGCTGTTTCTAAGGGTCCCTAAAATTAGGACTAGCCTGCTCCCGTTTGACATTCTCCCCACCAGCTCTTCCTACTTCTGTCCCATTAAGGCTGAGTGTCGGTTGACATTGAGCGTGATGCTTGTGCTCTTTTTCTTATAGTAGATTCAGAAGGAAGGGGAATCGCTCTTGTGCTCGTGTTCTTTCAAGTAGAAAATGAAAGCCAAGAAGACTGTCTTTTTTCAAGAGGAAAAGGAGAAGACAGATTTCTTTGTGGATGTGATGCTGCTTTATTTGCGTGTGATGAGTTGGCTCATCTGCGTGCCTTGTCTGGGTGGCTGAGTGCGCAGCCCTGACTTGTTCCGTCCATGCCTTGCTCTCATCTCAGAGAAGGGAAAGAACTGTGCTTGCTGGTTGCATTAGGACTGCCTGGGTAGCTGCGTGGAGACCAGCAATAACAATGAACAAGACAGTGTAATGTATTATTCCATTACGTGTATTATCTCACCAGAACCCATGAGGACGTAATATGCCTATTTCCATTTTATAGACAAGGAAACAGTAGCAGAGTGAAGTCACTTGACCAAGATTCGTAACTTACACACAGCAGAACTAGAATCTGAAGTCAAGAACTTTTGGATCTAGAACCTGACGTTTTAGCCAATTATTTTATGCTGTCTCCAAAGTCTTTTTTTAAAAAGGGTCTGACTTACAGTTATACTTCTCACCTCTTCCGTGTATGGTCAGTGGTGGCAGGCGATGATGGTCACGACAAAGGGAAGGAACATCTCTGAAAAGGGGGAGGTGACATGCTTCAGAGAAGGCCTGTAACGAGACTGCATTTGTCTCCTCCTAACAAAGGTGCTGGCTCATCCTTTATGGTCTGTCACGTTGTATAGAGTGGAATTGGCGCCATTGGCCCCTTTGTTCTTTCAGTGTCCCAGCATTGATGGAGCAATTCTGAGTGCATGGCACTGTGCCCGGTGGGGGAAATGGGATGAATGGTTCACACCTTGGTCCTCGGAGCCTAGTTAGGACATGTCGCCGGAAAGCTGCAGTGCCACCTGGTGAATGTGGCATTGGAGTGACATGGATGTGTCAGGCTGGGTCCTAAATGTGAGAAAACAAAACAAATTCACTGTGGGGTAACAAGGTGGGTGGTTTCCAGTTGTCTTGGGTCTTCATCATTGCCTGACGAAGGAAGGAAGTGAGGACAGGAAGTAGAGGCTGTGAGCTAAGGTGTTGAGCCATTTCTCTGCCCACAGTCCAGGGTGAAGTTGACAACGGCTGCAGCTCTGGAGGCTGTGGGCTCTTTGGAAATGGGCTCAGTTGGACTTGAAAGGTGGCCTGAAGGAAACCTCCTTTTCCCCATCTCAGTTTTTCTCATTCCTGGTCATTGGTTTATCGGCTGAGCTGGGCTGCCTCCCCTTGGGGCACTTACCCTGGGAGTTAGCATTTTGCTAGAGGGCAAACTCCTGTTCTCCCGTGAAGGACTACTAAGCCTGGCCAGCTGAGGTGGGAGAGTGTGTGGGGGTGGGGGGGGCACAGCTAACATATTCGACCTTTGAAATCACACCTCAGCAGAAGGATCTGCAGGCCTGGGCTTCTTGTCACAGGGAAGCTCCTTATTGTTGCCTTTTATCTTCCTTCTTCCCCAAGTTTGTACGCACAGCATCTGTCATCTCTGTGTTGTCTTAGAACAACTGGTGGGAGGGGGATTGCTTTTTATTCTTTCTCTGAGTATGACGATAACCACAGCAGCCTGCAAGCAGAGGGAGTGGGGAGGGAGCCAGATGCTTTTTATTCAAATACTGTGGTCTTTGGTGTAGCTGATGCTAGCGGTGAAATTGTACAAAACAAAGGTGTTGAAACTCGGTCCAAATGACTGTTGGGGATCTGTTGTTTGTGCATCTGTGGATGAGTAATGGAAACTCGATTTTTCCTGGTTAAAAAATAGATTTCAGAGTCCTGATGGAAGAGACAACAGGCACTTCCAAGGCCACAGCCACGTGTGCTTCTGTGTGCTGGCAGCTGTGTGGACACACAAGAGAGGTATCCCTTTCTCTTCCTGTCCTCAGGGAACTTAGTGACAAGAAGAGGAGCAAAGTGTACAGGTGGCCTACCCTCTTGGGCCTGTTTCCTCATTCGAGAAATGAATGACGTTGGATTTCATCAGTGTTGCTAATGGGCTCCGCGGGGCTTCTCAAATGTTTTGTAGGCGTAGGAATCGCCTGGGGGTCTTGCGAAAATGCACTTTCCGGTTCAGGAGGTCTATCCAAGGCTACGATTCCTCATCTCCAACAGACTCCCAGGAGCTGCTGGTGGTGCAAGGACCACAGTGCTATGGGTGCTGAGGCCCTAGAGGGCATTTTGGAAATCTGTGGGATGGCCTTGAGTTGCCACGATTACCGGCTCAGTGTGCTAGTCATGAATCCATGTGCGAATCAACCCCATCAGTGAAGAACTGTCACACACACCCCCAAATTCAACTCACCCTACATATCAATCGGTCATTTCTTCTTACATAGTAATACTGAAGAGTTTTCAAAGAAGTTATGCGAAGAAAATCCCCAGTAATCTAGGAAACCATTGTTTTGGTAAGAGAAGCCTGAATGGAATAAAGATAAAGTCTTGAAATGGTTGGATAACTTCCCCAGTCTATGCATTCTGCCTTGACTGGAGCATTTCCAAACACACGCTTCACAGAAAATGGTGTCAGTGCAACATTCAGCAGTTAGTGCACAAGCAGGGAAGTCACTTGCAGATTTGCAACAGGAGATTTGAGACTTTGTCTAACAGACATAGACATAGGACAACATATTATTGAATTAGCAGAAGCACATGAAATGCCACCATCTCAATGGACTTCTTTATAGAAACTGTTTTTGAAGTAGTTTATATTCTAATCTATCTAATACAAAATAATGGGTGCCAAAATAATGTATACACATTTTAAGAAAGGGAAAAAACTGTATTAAAATTGTAATACTCAATATATACTGAAAACAAAAGATGAATACAAGTCACGTTTGACTTCTGCAATTACAAGAGGGGCTCAAAGTGGTTACCATCAGCGTCCAGACACTTGTGATTACGGCGAACGACTGCTTGAGCAACGCTGACCAATGTGCCCACTTGTATCGCTGCGCATGCCGTTTCAATTTCTTCACATAGTACCATGCGTCTCAAACTTACCATGAAGGTGTGCAATTGTTAGGCGTGTTGGAGGTTCTGTTGCAAACTCACGCCTCCATTGTCATTGTACTTCCACGAAGTTCTCGAATTTCAAATGCCATTTCAAAATGGTCTTGCGCTCCTCAAACGACAACTGTGCTTCTGCCATTTTCTTTGACTGTCTTGCCTGTTGCATAGTGACGCCAGCATTCATTTGATTAGCGCCTCTTTTGAGCGAAAATCGCACTACACATTGCTACTGTACTTCAATTCAACTTCGAAAAGTAATACAAAGATAACATCTCTTACAATGTGTATGCATTTGTTTGGTACCCCCGGTATATTTATATTTGTAGTACAATGATAAGAATCTCTTGCAAAAAATGGGTATTACAATTATTTACTTTGGGGTTGCCTTTGTTTTTCTCTTACTCTGATATTCTCCTTCGTGATCTACCAAGCAACTTTTCGCATTCCATCCTTCTTTCCCCATTGCCTAAACAAAAAGGATATAGTTTCCTTTTTTAAAGCTCTTTTAATGCCAACAACTGAATGTGTGCCTCTACTCTGTGGGTAGGATTTCCAGATTGGAGACATATTTTCCATGACACCTTGTCACTGCCCTGTCCCATGTCTTAACATAATAAATTATTAAGACACTGTGCTTATATATAAGGCTTAGCTCATACAGAAGTATAATGTACTTCCTTTTTTTCTCTGCTGCCACATTTGCAATTTGATTTCAGCATGTTATCTCACTTTGGTAAGGCTATTACCTTCTACCTGTTATCAGATATAGACAGGAAAGTGGGGTTGTTATTTCTCATCGTAACATTTTTATCCTGTTGTCCTTTGCTATTTTATTTTCTTGTACTCCTTCTAAGGAGTATTAAATCTAATCTTATCCACTATAAGTAGGTGTAAGCATTGACTACTTTATTATGCATTCTAGTGCAATCATGCGTGAGCACTTACATATTTGAAATACTTATTATTTTATTATAATTGCATTCCTTTTTTCTCATTTTTATATTAAATTATGCATATTGGGCTGACTAACTTATCTAGTAGTTTCATTTCAGGTGGTAAGGAAAAGGTTTCCAAATATTTGTTATAAAAATGGTGCATTGATTGAAGAGGTGGAGCACCACTGGATTAAGTGACCTCTCTGACATTCTTTGTACAACCTCTCTGACATTCTTTGTACAACCTTTGAAAAACAGTAGAGGACAGTGTGATTCATGACCAACTTGAAAATAATCCTAGAGGATAAAGGCATCAGTGAAAGTTGGTATCACCTGTAATGTCTGCTTGGATGAGATACTCTGAGTCCTCAAGGCTTAAAATAGTGGGTCTCCCAGGTTGTACTTTAGAAATGGAAATTTAAACACACACACACACTCACCTCATACCTTGACCCTACCCAGAGTCATTTGAAACTGAATCTCTGGAAGGAGGTCCAGGCATCCGTAATGGAAACATCTCCCCAGATGATTCCGATGCTCTGCGAGCGGAGCATCGCTGCCGGGAGTGAGGCGAATGGGAAAAGGAGAGGTTCCGCGCTAACTGCCAGGGCCTGTGAATGTGACCCTGTCGGGAAAAGAGTCTTTGCAGGTGTAACTCAGTTACAGATCTCCAAGTGAGAGCGTCCGGGACAATCTAAGCGGGTCCTAATTCAATACGTGTCCTTTTAAGAGGCACACAAAGGAGAGACACAGAGAAAAAAGTCCGTGAGAACAGCGGCAGAGACTGGCGTTATGGCGCCACGAGCCAAGGCCTGGGCGCACCGGCCGCCAGAAGTAAGGAATGACTTGTCCCCTTGAGCCTTTGCAGGGAGCACAGCCCCGTGGACACCCTGGTTTAGGACTTCTGGCCTTGAGAATTGTGAAAGAATACAGTTCTAATATTCTAAGACACCTAGTTTTTGATAATTTGTTACAGCAGCCCTAGGAAACTAATACACTACCTAAAGAGCTGATACGATTTGGTGAGATCAGAGGAATACAGGAGCTTTTCACTCATTTTCAGGAAGCAAAATGAGCGAACACAAAAAAGCCATGGCTCGAGGAAGAATGGGAGTTGGAATAACGAGAGGAGTTTTCTGGAGGAGTGGGAGTAGTTCTGCAGAGACTCCCTCATGTGGATGATTCCTATTCATAGGAAAGATGCCTTCCATTCTGTCTCGTCATATTCCAGGGAGTAACATTTGCTGCACCTCCATAGGCGGCAAAAGGCCCAAGAAGCGCAGAAAGTGAGTTTGTACCTCATTCCACACGCGTGGGAGTCGCTGAACGGTGCTGCGGGGGAGTGACCTGGTGAGGTTTTAGGGAGGCCTGCTGCCTGGCCTGTGTCAAACACTTGGCATGTGGTCGCTGAACCCTTTCCGCTCTCCACCTCCCCCTAACCCCCGCGCTCCCATGTTACGGGGCTGGCTTCGTGAGTGTGGTGAGCAGAGCCATTTGTTTCCCAGCCCTGGAAGTCCACGTGAAAGTGCTGACACGGTTGGGTGAATCTGCCCGTTGGTCCCTTCTGCAGATCCCTAAAAGAAGTCACATCACTTCCAATGAAGCCCAGAGGGACCATCATGGCCCACCGCATTGGAATGCCAGCCGAGAAGCACGCACAGTGCTAACTGGGCTTCCTTCATAACCAGCCAGTTACCTCGTGGAGGCATCTCCCGGGCAGTGCATGATGAAACACAGATCCATGCCCTACTTTCTGCAAACTTAAGCAAGGGAAACTTTCACGAACAATGCCCGTGAAATCAGAGTCCTCCCTGACATTTCCGGCTGGTGCAGCAGGAGCTGAGGACGTGAGAGTGCTTGTACAGGAAGCCAGTAATCACGGTACAGGCATCGTGGAACAGCTAACCCAGAAAGGACCAGTGGTGTGGGAGCAGAGAGCTCGCCCTGAGTGTGATTGCCTGAAGGGTGGAGAAGCAATCAGTACTGCCTGGCAAGAACCATCTGGGGACTGCAGTGCACTGAGCTGCGGGTGCCTGTGGGGTCCAGTTTGGGTGCAGAGAGAAGAGGAAACAGCGGGGAGTCCCAACCCACGGTTATGCTTAGTCTTCAACTGTCCGCTGGATTGGGGATTTAACATTACCCATCGTCCCAGAAATGAAGAAAGGGCATAGGAACTCCTTCATTTCATTTTCTGGGAATGAATGTCTTTAAAAGAAGGAGCTCACTTCCTTCCAGGGACACCACCCTGTTAGGTCAGTGGCTACTGTTGTAATGTTGAAACTGCAGAATTCTGGGTGCAGGTCAGAATGGAGGCCTCATGGAGTAATTTTGGGATCCCCTGGATAGGATGCCCTGGTGGTGGTCATTCTGGGCATCCTCCTGCCTCCAGGAACCAGCACCCTCTCTGCCCCTTATGGATTTTGATGGAGAAGAGCCTCTACTAGTGAGATGTGGGGCCGAAGCTAGGGAGCAGGATGGAGGACCGCTGCTGGTGTGACGTCTACGGGGCACTTAGCTGCCCCCTCCGGAGACGTCAGTCTCACTGTGACCCTCAGGCAGAGGACCAGTGAACACGTTTCCAATCGAGCAGTAGAGTATTCTGCATGTAAACACAGTTTCAAACCTCCACTCCCCTCCCTCCTCCTACTTCCAAGAAAACCTGGGGGATTTTCCCAGCATGGGGGTGGGGGGTAGATAAATCTGACACAACTGACCACCTGGACCCTGGAGAGAAACAGTGGACTTCAGAGAGAGAGCACCACCGGAGAATCCTTGCCATGACGGCTGCTTTTCCACACGTGACTACAGCCCAGAGTAAAGGTATTCCAGAGACCGGCCACCAGTCTGTTCAACAGACGCTCTGCGTGCTGCTTAGGCTCACCCCAGACAAGCACTGGGTTCCTGCTGGGAACACGCCAGACACACCGTGGGAGAAAGAGAGGTTAACTCGTTCCACACGTGCTTGCTCATTACAGTGGGCATACGTGCTAGGGAGGGATTCCGAGTTCTGAGAACATACAATGGTGACCCTAGACTGAAGGGTCTTAAAGGTCATCTGTCCAGCCCACCCAATATACAGAGGAGGAAACTGAGGCCCAGAGAGGGGAAGGAAGTTGGTAAAGATGACTAATTAACCAGCGATCGAGATGGGACTGGGTGCCACTTCTGACTCCCAATTCTGTCTTCATCTGGGTGGGGGAGTTGATTTCCATTGTGGTCCTTGTTACCCACAAAATAAAGAGTAATCCTCTTAGAATTCAATTCATTCAAGAAGCCTCTGTTGATCCTGTTATGTGCCATGAACTCCAGAAACTAAAAATGTAGTGAGGACAGACATGACAACCCAGTGTAATGCGGGGTGTTGAATTATGGACACAGGACCATGGGACCCAGGGGGAAGTGGGTGAGATTTTCTTCTCTGAAAAATCAGTTTGGGCTCGAATGAGTCTCCTTGGGCTGGCATTCGAGGCCCCTAGGCCCCACCGCGGCCCTCGCTGTCTGTGTCCAGGCCTACCGTCCTCTTACTCAGTTTCCCTAGTCGTCCTCCCCTCTGTACAGAGATTTCATGCTCCTCCTTTGCCTGGAATGCCTCTGCTTGTCTCTTCACTGCCCAATTCTACGTATCCTGCCGGGCCCCATCCTCCAGAGCGTCTTAATTTATCACCCAAATCATTGTCCTTTATAATTTGTTGATTTTTCTTGCAAAACACATTGTATAACCGATACATGTTTTATCGTAAAAAAATTAGAGAATATAGCAAACAATAAAGAAGAGAATTAAAATCACCATAAACACAACAGAGATAATCATGGTTAACATGGGGGTATATTTTCTTCCCATCCCTTTTCAGCGCGCACGCACGCGCGCGCGCACACACACACACACACACACACTACCTTTCCTCATTCTGCCTTACATTTCCGTTTGTCACGTGCATCTATCTCCTTTAGACTGGGAGCTATTTGAGGGCACAGATAATGTGATTCACTTTTTATCCCTGTTACTAACCCAGCATCTGCACTCGGGGGCTCTCTATAAATGTTAGCTGAAAAGGACCCCTAGGTGAATTTGTTTGGCTTTGGAAATCAGCACATGATTCTTTTGAGGAAGTAGATTTGTGGCCCCAGTGATTGCTCCTTATTTACCACCTCTCTGCGTTCCTTGAGCACCAGTTGCTGCTGGCCAGTCGTGCCCTGTGGGTGGCTGGGGAAGGGACTGCAAATCCATCATGATTCAACAAGTGTCGGAGTCACCCGTGGGTGATGAAGTGTGCTCTGCCTCCTGCATGGGGCAGTGTGGAAAAGCAGCTCTACCCCTGCTGTTCCACGGAGGCTCTTTTCTTGCTTTGGAATGACAACGTTGACTCTGGCAAATCTTTCTTTATCCTTTCTGATCAAAAATAGTGTAGGTGTTTCACCCAGGGGGAAGTGGGTGAGATTTTCTTCTCTGACAAATCAGTTTGGGCTCTAAAATACTCTTTGCTTAGATGAAAGTTCAAGAGGCTCTTGAGCTAGGGTTGTAAATGGAAATAGCACAGGCTCTTTTCCAAAATGCTCGGTGTCGGGAGGCTGGAGGGGCTTTCTCTGTGCAGGCGACAGGTGAAGGCAAAGCGTGCACACAGGAGTGTTTCAGGAGAGTAAATAGCAGCAGAAAGTGTTTGCAGGGTAGCGGGATCCCTTCAAGGCATATGTGGAAAACATGAGAGGCTGCTGGTATATTAAGTACACTCCTATTTTGGGGAACAAAATGTAGGAAATTTCATGGATATAGATGGCAACAGAATAGTAAAAGCAGATATGAGGGAGACAAGTCCATTTGCCTTGAGGTTTTTAGTTGAATGTGGTGGGATGTTTGTGATTTAGATGTCTTTTTTTCTTTAAAGGAGATGTGGCACAGCAGGAGCTATTTCTAGAATTAAATATCTCAAAGGGAATTTCATTACAAGATCCAGGGGAAAAGTCTGCAAGGTTTTGGCTTCTGATGAAAAGCATCTAAAACCAGGTACAATCAAAGAGAAACGTTAAACAAACAAATTATTGATTGGCGTGAGGCTATGGAATCTCAGCGGGAGCCTCTTGGAGCTGAAGAGTGGACAGGAGAGTGAGGAAATATTTAGGGCTCAGCCTTTGAGATTACCTTCTGGGATGGGATTTCCCTCTGTCTCGACTGGGAAGACGGAATGAAGTCGATGAACTCTGGTGTTTCCAAGAGGAGGTGAAGAGCCCGAGGCCCGAGGGCGCCACGTGACTTGCTCAAGTCTAGGATAGCAGTGGTATTAGAGGGAATATGCTTGTATTTATTTCAGTTTTTAAAAAGTCCCAAATCTAGTTTTCTT
The DNA here is from genome assembly GCF_004115265.2 of Rhinolophus ferrumequinum. Classification (NCBI taxonomy): domain Eukaryota; kingdom Metazoa; phylum Chordata; class Mammalia; order Chiroptera; family Rhinolophidae; genus Rhinolophus; species Rhinolophus ferrumequinum. The sequence continues at coordinate 87,092,563 of NC_046293.1, forward strand.
TCTGCAACTCTGCATTGCCTGTATGAGTAGAAAGAGCATAGGTTTGGGATACACTTGGTTTGAATCCTGGCCGCTTTGGGACAAGCTTTTAATATTGTTTCCAGTCTCAGTTTCCTCACCTGTGCAAGATCCAGACTGCCCCTAAACTGCCCCAGGACTGTCGCCAAATTCTCAAGCATGACTTCCAGCGCTTGAACGCTCTCCTGCAGGCCTCACTCACTCACCGGCTCGTTTTTTTCTTTCAGGGTGTATTCCAGGTGCTAGGGACACAGCAGGGAACTGAAGTGACAAAGTCTCAGCCTTCACGGAGCTCACATTCCAGACCAAGCTGTGCATTAGAAATACAATGTGGGCCACGCATGTAATTTATAGTTTTCTAGTAGCCACATCAGAAGTAAAGGAAACAGGCAGCGTTAATTTTTACATTCTATTTAACCTAATATGCCTCAGATATTATCATTGCAGCGTGTTGTCAATCTCAAATTTATTAATAAGATATTTTACATTTCTTTTTTTAAATCGAAGTAAAATTGACCTGTATAATTACAGTAGTTTCAGGTGTACAATATAATGATTTAATATTTGTATGTATAGTGTGAACTGATCACCACAGTAAGTCTAGTTAATATTCGTCACTATACATAGTTACAGAATTTCCTTTTTCTTGGGATAAGAACTTTTAAGATTGACTCCCTTAGCAACTTCCAAATTATTATTAACTGTAATTGCCATGCTGTACATTACATCTCCAGGACTTATTTATTGTGTCGCCAGAAGTTTGTACCTTTTGATCACCTTCACCCATTTCACACCCCCCCCAACCCTGCCTCTGGCAACCAGCAACCTGTATTTTGTATCTATGAGCTTGGTTTTGTTTTGTTTTTTGGATTTTGTATGTAAGTGAGACCACATGGTATTTGTCGTTCTCTGTCTGACTTACTTCACTTAGCATAATGCCGCAAGTTCCATCCATGTTCTGGTACACTCTTTTTTTATAGCGAGGTTATTTTTCCAGCACATCTCCATTTGTACTGGCCACATTTCAAGTGTTCAGGAGCCTCGAGTGGCTTGCACATACTGTATTGGACCATGCGGTTCTAGGGCTCAGGAGCAAGATTCTGTCATCCGCCCCAGTGATTAAAGCTGGGGGAGCGCTTCACTGCAGGCCCTGCCTGAGGGAGAATGCTGCCTCCCCAGCCGAGGAGACTTTTCCAGGGTGCCCTGGTCCACCGTGCTAGAGCATGCCGATTTCATGCAGAAAGAGTGAGAATGCCACGCCACAGTTCTGTAGTCTCTGGGTTCAGACAAGAGAATGACACTCTGCTGTCCTCTCTGTAGTAATAGTCATAGTAGTAATAATAACACTGTTAGTACTTAGTGAGTACTACATACAAGCCAGGTGCTGTGCTAAGCACTTCATTATCTTTACTACAACTTTACGAGAGAGGTACTGTTATTATCTATGTTTCAGAGAGGAGGAAATTGGCTCAGTGAAGTTGCTAAGGGTCACATGAGTTGTAAGTGACAGACCTGGGAATTGAACCTACGGCCGTCTAAAGCCAAAGCCTTGTGTTCTTTGAACAGAGAAAGCACAGAACGAGATCCACCATGAACACAGGTTCCCCAAGCCTTCATCAAAGCTCTCTTCCTCTACTCACAGGACACACTGCCGAGTCAAAATGCTTTGGAGATGAAGGTGTCAGGGAGGATGAGGGAGTGTCCCAGGGAGGGGTATGTGCGATATATGTGAGACGTCCGCAATCCCTAGGCGCAGTCCTCATCAGCTATTGTCCAGGATCCATAACCGCTGGCATGTTTATTACAAATAAGGTATTCACTCATCGGCATGGAGGACAAAAATCTCCATTGACTCCAAAGCATGAAAAGTTTGCTGTCATTATTGTATGATCCGTATTATTGTTCAGTTGAAGGCATGTCCGAGGAGCTCACCACAGCCCAGATCACCACAGCAGGACTTGGAATATCAAATGGCAACTGAGGACATGACCTGATTTGAATTTTCTGTCCCCAGTAGATCCCAGCACCTGGAAGTTTTTGAGCTTTGCTTGTGGATATTTTGTAGTAAAACCCAATATGTACATGAGATCATTAGTCAAGTGTTTTTATCATTTGCCAGCTTGCTGGGTGCTGGAATTGGTCTTTATGTTCAGCAGCCCTCCTGGCTCTTCAGAGCATAGTTAGAGAGACACTTAGAAGTCCTCGGGCATCACAGCAGGCCCCAGGCGTCCTCTCTCAAGGCCCAGGACAGGTGAGATGCTGGGAAGTCAGCCGCCCGTGTCCAGAAGAGAAAGGGCCCGCGGCCTTGGTAAATGGGATTGCCCGGAAGAACATCCCAAACCCATCCATCTCGAGGCCCATGCTGAGTCCCACCTCCTCCATGGAAGCCTTTCCTGACACATCAGCCCCCCCCCGAGTCCTCCCCCACCTCTAAAGTCCCGTAGTCTTGAATGGCTCTGCCACCCACTCAGGCACTGAAGCCCCCGTCTTGTATTGTTGCCTACACATTTTCTGTAGGTCGTGCCCATTCTTTCCCAGTCTCAGACTTCTGTGACCTCTCCCGGTGACAATCACATGTTGACTTGTGACATCTCTGATGATCTAGCTGGTAAACTCCCTCTTGCTCCAGAAAGGGTTTAAGGGGGCTATTTCATTATTGTCAGTGCTCATGATGTCCTTACTGAACTTTTATTATGGCTTTGAGTGCTGCCTCTCCACCCATCACATTTGTCCGTCGAGCACTGGGATCTCGTCATCTTGGCCTCCGACAAGGATGCCTGCCTGACTTACCTTGGGGACTCAGTGACAATGTATTGCTCAACATTGAGCAAATGGCTAGTGCCCCAGTCCAAATCAGCTCTCTCTGATGCTCCTCTCTCTTTCTTTTCTTTTTTTTAAATTCAAGTTTATTGGGTTGACAATGGTTAGTAAAATTACGTAGGTTTCAAGTGTACAATTCTGTAATATGTCATCTGTATCTCACATTGTGTTTCACCATCCAGAGTCAGTTCTCCTTCCATCACCATATATTTGACCCCATTTACTTTCACTTTTCTTTCACTGCAGTTACCATGATTTTTTTCTCTAGTTTAGCTCTTTGTTTATTTTTTATATGTATTTTTTATTTTTTGATTACAGTTGACATACAATATTACATTAGTTTCAGGTATACAGCACAGTGATTAGACATTTATAAAACCTATGAAGTGATCACTGACAAATCCAGTACCCATCTGACAGCTTACATAGTTGTTACAATGACTACATTCCCCATGCATACTCTACATCCCCATGAACATTTTGTAACTACCAATTTGTACTTCTTAATCCCCTCCCTGGCTTCACCCACCATCAGCAACCATCAAAATGTTCTCTGTATCTATGAGTTTTTTTCTGTTTTGATTGTTTGTTTATCCTGTTCTCTAGATTCCACATATAAGTGAAATCACATGACATTTGTCTTTGTCTGACTTACTCCACTCAGCACAATACCCTCTAGGTCCATCCATATTGTTGCAGATGGCAAGACTTCATTCTTTTTTATAGCTAATATTCCATTGTATGTATGTACCACCTTTTCTTTATCCATTTATCCATTGATGGACACCCAGGTTGCCTCCACATCTTGGCCATTGTAAAAAATGCTGCAAAGAACACATGAATGCACATGTTTCCTTGAAGTAGTGTTTTGGGTTTCTTTGGATAATGACCCAGAAGTGGGATGACTGGGTCCTTCTTTGTCTCGTTATAGCCTTTGTTTTAAAGTCTGTTGTGTCTGGTATAAATATTGCTACCCCAGCTTTTTTTGTTTGTTTGTTTCCATTTTCATGAAATACTTTTTTCCATTCCTTTACTTTCAGTCTCTGTGTGTGCTTTCTGTCTGAAGTTAGTCTCTTATAGGCAGCATATGTAAGAGTCTTGTTTTCTTATCTGTTCAACCACCCTATCTTTTGAATGGAGCATTTAATTCATTTACATTTAAAGTAATTGTTGATAGATATGTAGTTATTGCCATTTTATTCATATTTTTTATCTTTTTTTTCATCTTAAAGAAATACTTCTAACAATCCTTGTAATACTGGTTTGGTGGTGATGAACAACTTCAGCTTTTTCTTGTGCAGGAAACTCTATATCTGTTCTTTGAGTCTAAATGATAGCTTTGCTGGGTAGAGTAATCTTGGTTGTAAGTTCTTGCTTTTCGTCACTTTGAATACTTCATGCCGATTTGTTTTGGCCTGCAAAGTTTCTGTTGAGAAATACAAGCAAGTTGATGGTCTTATGGGAGCTTCCTTATAGGTAACTAACTGCTCTTTTTTTGCTTGCTTTTAAGATTCTCTCTTTGTCTTTAACATTTGGCATTTAAATTATGATGTGTCTTGGTGTGGGCTTCTTTGGGTTCATCTTGTTTGGGACTCTCTGTGCTTCATGGATGTGTATGTTTATTTCCTTTGCCAGGTTAGGGACGTTTTCAGTCATTATTTCTTCAAATAGGTTCTCAATTCCTTGTTCTCCCTCTTCTCTTTCTGGTACCCCTATGATGCAAATGTTAGAATGCTTGATGTTGTCCCAGAGGCCCCTTAAACTATCCTCATTTTCTTTTTTTTTTTGTTTGTTTTTTCGCTGTTCTGATTGGGTGTTTTCTGCTGCCTTATCTTCTGAATTACTGATTCGATCTTCTGCTTTATCTAATCTACTGTTGATTTCCCTCTAATGTATTCTTTATTTCAGTTATGGTATTCTTCATCTCTGACTGATTCCTTTTTATGTTTTCTATCTCCATCTTTATATTTCCTATCTCTTTGTTGAAGCTCTCATTGAGATTATTGAGCATCCTTATAACCAGTGTTTTCAATTCTGTGTCTGGTGGATTGCTTGTCTGCATTTTGTGTAGTTCTTTTTCTGGAGCTTTGTTCTATTCTTTCATTTGGGACATGTTTCTTTGACTCTTCATTGTGACTGGCTCTCTGTGTTTGTCTCTAAATATCAGGGAGGGCTGCTATGTCTCCCTGTCTTGGTAGAGTGGCCATAGTTAGCAGGTGTCTTATGGGGCCCAGTAGTGTAGTCTCCCTGGTCACCTGAGTCAAGTGCTCCAGGTGTGTCCCTTGTGTGGGTTGTGTGTGCCCTCCTGTTGTAATTGAGCCTTGGTCGCTGTTTGCACATCAATAGGAGAGATTGACACCTTGGACTGACTGGTTGTGAGGACTGGCTGTGGCTATAGTAGAGAAGCTGCTGTGCAGGGGCTGACCCTACAGAGAAGAATTTGCTTTAGCTGGGATCTGATGCCTGCCCAGTTTGCCCTTTGGGTTTATCCTTTTGTGGAGGTGGGTAGGTGGTGCTCTGATTTGGTCAAGCTGGCCATCAGGTGTGTTGGTTCTGGGGCTTCTTGGGAGGGGCACTGTTGCAGGCCAAGTTCAGCCATGGCCTGTGGCCTGCCCGGGGCTACTTGGTATGCGATACAAAATGATCTGCAGATGGTTATCACTTGTTTTGGGCTTGGAGGTGCCTGGGAAAAGGTAACCTGTGAACCGAGGCTGACTGCCACTAGTGCTAGGCTTGGGGATGCTTAGCAAGAGGTATAGGGCACACTGAGGCCAGATGCTGCTTGTTTGAGGGCTTGTGAACTGATGAGAGATTTTAGGAAAGTCCACAGTATGAGCCAAGACAAGCCATTTGTATGGAAAAGACACTTGAAGTGGCTTGGGCGGGACTGCACATTGGGTGGGGTCTCAGGGAATCAACTGGGCAGAACGAATGGGGTTAGCCAAGTTGATGGAGACTCAGATATGGCAGCCACCTGCATCTTCACACTGGGTGGGGGGATTGCTCAACAAAGGAACTATAGCTTCTGCTAGCATTTCTGTCTGGGAGTAAGCTGCCCTTCCTGCCCTTGCTCTGAAGCCAGACAATTCATTTCCCTCCCTGTATGTCCCTTGCATCTTTCGAGCTGCTGCCCCAGAGCTGGAGCTCAGAGTGAGTGAGTCAGTGAGGGAGTAAGTCTATGTGCAGGCCCTTTAAGAGGAGCATCTGGGACTCCAGCTGCCTTCCGTCTCACTCGGCCATAATTTCTACTGGTTTTCACAGGCAGAAGTTGTGGGGACTTCACTTCTCGGCACTGGAACCCTAGGGTGGGAATTGTGATGTGGGGATGGAACCTCTCACTCCTCAGTGAGGACTTCCACAGCCAAGATATCCCTCCCGATTTGTAATGGTCACACATGGGTGTGGGACCAGCCCCTTCTACATCTCTGCCCCTCCTACCAGGCTCGATTTGGCTTCTTCTGTATGTTCTTAGTTGTAGGACTTCTGTTCAGCAGGATTTCAGGTGATTCTCAATGATGGTTGTGCTGTAGTTGTCATTTTGATGTGGTTGTGAGAAGAGGCAAGAACTGCATTTACCTACTCTGCCATCTTGACTTGAATGCAGTTACCATGATTTGTATCGCATACTCATTAATTTGTTAAGGTTTCTTCCCCCACACACACACTGGGGGACCTTTTTGATTCTCCCCTGTGTCCTCAGCACCTAGTACAATGCCTAGAACCTGGAAGGACTTTGTAAAGACTAGTTCAATATGAACGGATGTGTTTGGTTCCTGGAGGAGAAGGCAAAGGTGGAGAGAGGAGGGAGTTAGTGGCTTCCTGATGGAGCGGTCATCTATAGAAGGGCATGTGGAATAGCAGCAAACACATGGCCCGGAAGTCGGGGACCTGAGGGTCAGGCATTTTCTTGAATCAAAGGTGTATTTTCTATGTAACCTAGAGACAATCTTGGAGGGTTGAAGGAGATTATTTTTGTGAAATTGCTTTGTGAACCATAAAATCATGGTAAGATGTTATTCGTCATCCTAAGACCTGGTTCCTGCCTACCTGTCCAAATATATTTCTTATTAATTTGATTTAGCTAGGCCAATGTTCTCATTTTTTTTTTAAAAAAAACCTGTTTTCCCCTTATTGTAAAAATAATACATTGTAATAACAAAACTGAGAATATTCAGAAGAAAAATCAAAATAAATCATCTCTTAAGATTACCGCCTAGAAATAACACTATTAACATCTTATGTATAGCCCAAATATATATATTTTAAATATGCATGACCTGTTTTCTAGATGTCAGCAGCTGGGGGCTGTCAGAGTAACATTTCTCTCTTCTCTACCGCACTGGCTTTGCTGAAGGCCGCTGTCTGGGAAATCACTAGAGGGTGGAGCCTCCCCACTCCGGTGCTTATAGCAGCGTCCTTGGCAGCAGTGCCAGTGAGGGGTACTGACAGTTATCTTCATGAGGGGGCTATCTTCTTCCAGCACTTTGTGCTATCTGAGAGTACTTAACCGGGTTTATGTATTTATTGTTTGTCTCTCTCCACTGGGATATAAGCTCCCCCAGGTTCCAGACTTGATGGATTTGCATTATAGATGCCTCTTTGGCACCTAAAACAGTGCCTTGCATAGTAAACGTTCACTGAGTGAATGAACACCCGACTACTGTATTACCTCATAGAAAATAGGAAGCATTTGATTCAGGCAAGTTCTGCATGTGAACTGTACAGAGGCCAGGTTCACTGGTAATGTACATCTGGTCTGTTAGGTCTAGCTGTGGTTGGAGATTCGACCTCAGCAGGGGTATGATAGAAAATCCCAACCCCCATTTCAATCACTACTACGGCCTCCAGGAATTTCAGGCATGCTCTCAGACCATGCTGTGCTCTGAGCATCCTGCAAAGTTCTTCTCCAGGTTCACAGTCTTAATTAACTTTCCCAAACTGCCCTAGGCAAGGAGGCCCATCCTCTCCCTGTCCCAAAGCCTGTTCCCCCTCCAGCACCTTTCAGCTTGCTCTCCTTATTGGGCCCTTAGGCTTTTCTTATAAATAGTACTGAATTTCTTTCTTAGGTAGGGCAGTTATTCTGGTCACAATTCTGAATCTCTGTCTTCAAAGGTGAGCTTCAGTGATGCAGACAGCATTTGTGGAGTGGATGCAAAGAGTTCTAAGAGCCCTGCTGAGAGCTGGGGCTGCTGAGAGAGGGTGTTCAGTTAGCCCTGAGGCTGCCCTCTGCTTGTGTACAGAGCCTGTCCCTGCTGGGCTGGACCCAGTCTTCAGATTCAGGTCACTGAGTAGACTTCCACTGTAATCCTTCCACCTTTCCGCTTCCCCTCCAAAACCTGGAACAAGTAGGGACTAACTCTGTTTTCTTTTAGGTCATTGCAGCCCTACCAAGGGGGGCATTTTCTCCAAATTGCCATATACCCTCCCACTGTGGCACCCAAGGGACAACAAGGTGTTTTCATGTCTGTTTCCTACGTGGGATTCAAACACAGGTCATGAAAGTGCTCTCGAGAAGTGAAGAGTTAGTTACCTATGCTCTGAGGAGCCAGGACATGAGAGGTGAGTGAGAGAACAAAAGGCAGACAAGGTACCTCCCACAGCCCCTGGACCTCTGGCCTGAAGTCTACCTTGGTTCCTTTGCTGATGTTTTTAATACTCATGAGGATTATCAGCTGGCGCTTATAATGATTCCAGAAACTGGGTTCATCAGACTGGCCATTATTCTCCCAAGTCTACTTGAAAACAGTTTTGTTTTGTTGTTGTTTTCAGCTTTATTGAAATGTAATTGACACATAACATTGTATAAGTTTAAAGTATACATAATTATTTGATATATGTATATATTGCAAAATGATCACCACAATAATTCTAATTAACATCCATCAGCACACAGTTACAACTTTTTTTCTTGTCATGAGAACTTGTAGGATCTGCTCCCTTAGCAGCTTTCAAATACCCCGTACAGTATGCACTGTAGTCACCATGCTGTACATTACATCCCAGGACTTACTCATCTGTAACTGGAAGTTTGTATTTTTTGACCACCTTCATCCGTTTCTCCCTCCCACTCCACTCCCACCCCCCCACCTCTGACAGTCACCAATCTGCACGTGGTACCTGTGAGTTCGGTTTGTTTTTTGTTTTGTTTTTAATTCCACATGTGGGATCATACAGTATTTGTATTTCTCTATCTGACGTATTTAATTTAGTGTAATGCCCTAAAGTCCATCCATGTTGTCGCAAATAGCAGAATTTCCTACTTTTTTATGGCTGAATAATATTCCATTGTGTATAGATACATCTTCTTCATCCATTCCTCATTGATGGATATTTAAGCTGTTTTCAAATCTTGGCTATTGTGAATAATGCTGCAATGAACCCGGAGGGTGCAGATATCTCTTTTGGATAGTGATTTCATTTCCTTTGGATAGAAGTGAATTGCTGGATCATATGGTAGTTTTATTTTTAATTTTTTTGAGGCACGTCCATCTGTTTTCCATAGTGGCTGAACCAATGTATGTCCCCACCAACAATGTATAAGGGTTCCTTTTTCTCCACATCATGCCGGATTTGTTATTTCTTGTCTTTTTGATGACAGCCATCCTGACAGGTGTGACATGATATCTTATTGTTGTTTTGATTTGCATTTCCCTAATAATTAGGATGTTGAGCACTTTTTCATGTACCCATTGGCCATTTGTATAGCTTCTTTGGAAAAATGTCTTCAGTTTCTTTGCCCATTTTTAATTAGATTATTTGTTTTTGCTATTGAATTATATGATTTTCTTATATATTTTGATATATATTAACCCTTTATCAGATACATGGTTTGCAAATATTGTCTCTTATTTCGTAGCTTGCCCTTTCATTTTATTGACAATATCTTTTGTTGAGCAGAAGCTTTTTAGTTTGATGTAATCTCACTTGTTTATTTTTGCTTTTGTTACTTGTTCTTTAGGTGTCATATCCAAAAAAATCAGTGCTGAGACCCATGTCAAGGAGCTTTTTCCCTATGTTTTTTTCTAGGACTTTTATAGTTTCAGATATTATTACACATTTAAGCCTTGAGTTAATTTTTTTGACTTAATTTTGTGAGTGGTGTAAGATAGAGGTCTAGTTTCATTTTTTTGCATGTAAATATCCAATTTTCCCAGCACCATTTATCAAAGAGACTATCTTTTCCCCATTGAATATTCTTGGCTCCCTCATCAAACATTTGTCGACTACATGTGCATGGGTTTGTTTCTGGGCGCATGATTCTGTTCATTGGTTTATGTGTCTGTTTTTATTCCAGTACCATACTATTTTGATTACTAATGCCATGTAGTATAGTTTGAAATTAAGAAGTGTGAATGCCTTCACCTTTGTTCTTTCTTAGGATTGCTTTGGCTATTTAGGATCTTTTGTAATTCCCAATGATAGTAGGATTTTTTTTTCTATTTCTGTAAAAACTGCCATTGGAATCTTTATGGGGATCACACTAAATCTATAAATGGTTTTGGGTAGTACGGACTTTTAACATTAATTTTTCCAATCCATGAACACAGGATATCCTCCCATTTATTTGTTTTCTTCAGTTTCTTTCATTAGTGTCTTATAGTTTTTAGTGTACAGATCTTTGACCTCCTTTATTAAATTATTCCTAAGTATTTTATTGTTTTTGATGCTATTGTAAATGGGATTGGTGTCTTTATTTATTTTTCAGATATTTCATTGTTATTGTACAGAAACACTACTGATTTTTATATGTTGATATTGTATCATGCAGCACTACTGAATTTTTTGATTAGCTCTAACAGTATTTTGGTGAAGTCTTAGGCATTTTCTACGTATAAAATCATGTCATCAGCAAACAGACATTTTTACTTCTTCCTTTTTGATTCAAATTTCTTTTATTTCCTTTTCTTGCTTTATTGCTCTGGCTGAGACTTCCAGGACTGTGTTGAATAAGAGTGGTGGGAGTGGGCACCTTTGTCTTGCTCCTAATCTTAGAGGAAAAGCTTTCAGCTTTTCACCAATGAGTGTGATGCTAGCTGTGCATTTGTCATATATAACCTTTATTATGTTGAGGTGTGCTTCCTCTATACAAAGTTTGTTGAGAGTTTTTATGAATGGATGTTGAATTTTGTCAAATGCCTTTTCTGCATCTATAATTTTTATCTTTTATTCTATTAATGTGATGTATCACATTGATTGATTTGTGTATGTTGACTCATCCTTACATCCTAGGGATGAATCCCATTTGATCCTGGTATATTATTCTTTTAATGTGCTGTTGAATTTGGTTTGCTAGTATTTTGCTGAGAGTTTTTGCATCTATGTTCATCAAGAATATGAAAACAGTTTCTTAAATACTAGATGGCAGAGATCTGTTCCACTCCATTGGGGAATTTGGTAAAATAAGTGGATATTACTTAAGTTTATTTAAGGGAGGACTCTGGAAGAGGTGGTTTGTCACTTTCTTAGCTCTTTTACATGTGAACATGTGCTCGCTCTCTGAGGAGCCATTCTGCAGCTACTTGTCACTCCCAGGAGCTGATTCTTCCATAGGCATGTGCACTCTCTTCTGCCCTTCTTTTTCTGCTCTCCATCTTCTCCCATAGCAACGATAAAGATATGTTTCCATTTGTATATAGCATCAGTGTTCACTTTCTCATCCAGAGTCTCACCTGACCCTTCTCCGATGGGACAGGTAGGAAACAGTTATCCTCACATTTTCAGAGAAATGGACCGACTTCCATAAGGTCACATGGTGGTGAAGTTAGCACTTGAGCCTGAGTGTTTGATGCCTGGTCAAAATTTTTCCTGGGTACTGTGTTCCTGCCAGCCTCTGACAGAGGGGTTTGGGACAGAACAGGAGTGGAGAGTGCAGAGGTACCTTAGATGAGGGGTCTGATGGAGACAAGGTGGGAACTGTTGACTAAGATGCCAACTGGGGTGACCTCTGCTGGCTGGATTAATTGTTGTCCTTATTTTCCTCTCATTGTCTACCAGCCACTAAAATTCATGGTAAGAATATGCTATGGTGAGAATATCACTCATAGTGATCCCTACCAACACTATGACTTGGGAGAAAATGTTTGAATCTAGCCCTGAGTGGCCTCTGCCCCACTCAATACCTTGTACATTAAACAGTGGTTCTTGGTTTTCTTCTCGGCTGCAGCTTGAGTCAGAAAAGAGAACATAGTCTTGCATACTTTTTTTATTCATTCTTATCCTGTTCATTTATTTAGCTTCATCAATGAGTCAGATATTTTGCTAAGTGCAGGAAATGAGATAGGATTCCTTCTCTCAAGGCATTTGTAGGTGTGTGTGCATGTGTGTGTGTGTGCGCACTTATGACACACGGGAGCACAGACAAGTAAATCTTTACCGTGAAGAATTCCTACAGCAGATGGAAGCCCAGAGGAGACATGTAAATCAGACTGTGCTGAGGTCAGGATGGCTTCTTAGAGAAAGTGCCTCCTGAAGGGAATTCTTGAGTGTTCATGGGACTTAACATTGACAAAGGGAAGGGCATGCCAAGCAAGGCCATGGTAGGTTTGAAGATGCCAAGGCATTAAAGAGCGGAGAGAACAGGAAATAATTTGGAGGGAAGAGAATGAGCTGAGGGAGGTGGGAGAAGATGAATGGTGGTCTCTTTAGGTGGTGGTGGTCCTGTGTGTTTAAGATGATCTTGAAAGCCATGGCAAGCACGGTCAGGTCTGCATTTGAGGTGGGTCCCCTGGGCAGTGCTGTCATGGTTTTGTTTAACTTTGTTTGGGAAGCAGTTTGGTAGTATGTATTAAGAGCCTCTAAAATGGGCGTATAAAGTGCCCTTTGGCTCAATTACATTACCTCTGGGAGTAATAATACTTAACACATACTATATAGTATTTATTTTACCAGATAGTTTTGATACACTGTACATATTATTTTTTAATCCTTATAATAATCTGCAAAGTGAGTCCCATTTTACAGACAAAAAGGCTGAGGTTTTAAAGAGTGAGGCAATTTTAGGATCGAATTTACACTCTATCACTAATTAGCTGTTTTCTTAGGACAAATTACCCTCTCTGAAGCTGTTTCCTGAAGTGGTACTACCTTAAAAAAATGCAAACCAGAATTAAATACAAAGTTGATTTTCATGTTTTTGGATTATTTTTGCCAGAGCTGACCTCTACTTCTTAAAAAAACATTTAAAATTAAATAAATGAGCCAGAATCAAATGGTGTGGAGCATTGTGAATACTGGCTTTGCTTTTAGGGGACATTCTGAGTTGTTTCTCCTGCAATTTTCCTTGTATACACACACGCAGCTCTCAATATATCCTCTACCTCCACTCTGTGTTTTGTCCCACTGGAGATTGTAAGTTCATTGAGGAAAGGCATGGTTTTAAATATGTCTTTGTATTTCTCCCAGCGTCTGCCTGGTTTAGTGCCTTCTTGTGCCCAGGGATTAGTTTTTACAGAAGTAGTTGGAACATCATGATCCAAGATAAAACAGGGGCTTTGAGAGTAAAGAGCTAAGAATTGGGGGCAGAGGGACAGACAGAAAAGATAAATATTTAGGGTTGGAGACTTGGCAGGGAGGGTTTGGAATTGAGGGGATCTGGGTGAATATATTTAATAGAAAATATGTAAAACGTTCTCATTAGTGCTGAGTCAAGACAGCTGTCTTAGGTTGGGTTCCCTAAAAGCAGTTCCTGAGAGGGGGATCCATGTGCAAGAGATTCATTAAGGAAGTGCTCCCAGGAGGACCCAGTAAGGGACAGGAAGCAGGACAGGAGAGAGGAAGAAACCAGAGTGTGATGTCGGCGGGTTTCAGCCTTAGCCTGGACCCACAAAACTCTTCAGTGTGAATCACAAGTCGGCGTTTGTCCCCGCGGAAGAGGAGGGCACTGGGCTTTCCCACTTCTGCAGCTGTCGTCATTGACTAAGGGCTGTTTAGAGGTGACCGGGAAGCTGCAGGCCCTTCTGGCTCTGTCCACGTGGGCCAAGTGGCTCCAGCAGCCCAAGGGCCAGCCTTGTAAGAGTCACAGTTTCAGGGAGTTAGAAGCAAAGGCACGACGACAATGTACAGCTACCCGAGGGGAGGGGATGTGGTGGGACCTCCACAGTGTCGCCTTGATAACTGCCCCCTCGCTGGCCAGGGGTACCTCCCTGACGTGCAGATCCCAGCTTCCTCAGGTGCCAAGTGTGGATCGTGTTACTTGCTCATATCGTATCACAGAGTGATGACAAAAACAAAACAAAATGAGACAGGGTATGTGGACTCATAGGGACAGCAATAGGCCACTATGTAAAGCCAGGTGTTAGAGCGTCATTCCCTTCCAGGCCCAGAGGCTCTCATAGCTTTCGGTCCTCTCCCGGGCACTTGTCTTGCAGGCATCAGCACTGACAGCCTTTGAAAAGAGCTTGTTTGTGCGGGGAGGAAAGCAGGCCCTTTTTTAATGTTGATAAATTTTGCAGCAGTTTCTTTAATATATACCAGCTGCCTTGAATTACATCTAATTAACCACCAGCTATCTTGCTGTGGCCGAGTTTGGCTTTGATGTGTTCATCAGCAAGGAAGTAGAGGAGAGCTAATCGTAGTAGGACTTCGCTCTTATAAAATGCCTTTTATCTTCAAAGTGGTTTACAACCACTAATTATTAGAGGAATAAGGTTGAACAGCAACCATCTCCCTGAGACCTCAAGCCATTATCAAGGGACTTGAATGTACCTGATAATAGAGCAAGAGAAGTGTGAAGGGGATGTTTAATAATAGTTGTCCAGACCTGGAAGAGTTGTTTTACAGAACTAGGGACAGCTGTTCCCTGTGTCCCTTGAGGCTAGAACAAGGAAATTGGACCGAATCTGAGGGAAAAGGAGGCAAGCTATGGAGGTTGCGTAAGCTGCTGCAGGCCACTGCAGAGTGGTAAGGTCGCTGTCTTAAAGGCGCTTCTGTACACTTGCCCCTTGATGTGGACTGGGGGGCACATGGCCTGCTGGGGGCATGCGGTGGGTGACATCACACCACCAAGTCCCATCCAGCTGGGGCAGTCTGTGGGAGATGGATGGGCTTCTTGATTGTATCTCCTCGTGCAGCATTTTTTTTGTTTTCTTGCTTTTTTGTTTATTAGTTTGTTTTGTTCGAGTTTTATCTGGGGTGGAGGGAGTCAATTTGAATTCTACAATAATTAGAAGAGTAACAAGAGCTGACACTCTAAGGTACCGCCCCAGCCTTCATTTTGCAGGTGAGGAAAGTGGGGCTCAACAACGGAAGAGACCTGTTTGGCCACATACTGCTGCCCCAGGTGGTCTGGCCTTGGAGTTTGTGCTCTTATCCACCATCGTAAGAGGCCAGTCAGAGAAGGGGTGGGATTTGTCCAAAGCTCCTGAACTATGTGTCAAAGAAGTACCCAACACGCTCATCCGGGACAGGGCAAGTCTCGTGCCCTCTGCTAACACTTGGATCAGAGGGGTGGTGAAAGGAGTCCTGCGAAGAGCAGCTCGGCCTCTGCTCTTCACTGAGAGGACCCTTCCATCTCCCTCCTTGCCCTGGTTCAGCCAGAGGATCTGCCCAGGGCCAGGGGAGGAAAAGAGGGCCATGGTGCGAACAGCTGGCAGGTCACCTGTGAAACCTGGAGGTTGGGTAAAGCACTCCCTACCCACCCCCACGCCTGTACTAAGATGGATTTAAAACAAGCCCTGCCTGGTAAGTCTAGCGTGGGAATACAGTCTAAAGTGGCATCGGCTGCCATCACCTGTTCAGAGGGTGGAGGGTACCTGAAAGTTCCAGCCCTCTAATCACATAGTTGGTTCCTCTGGCAACCACTCCCCATCCCGAAGCTACATAGGGCCCATCTAGAGTCATCTCATTAGCATATACTCAGGAATGGCTGAAAAGGGCCAGTTATGAATAACAAAAGACACTCTTCTCACCGGGAAATTCCAAGGGTTTTAGGAGCTCTGTGCCAGGAACTAGGAACAAAAGACCCAATATATATTTTTCATTATATCACAGATACAGTGTTTCCCCGAAAATAAGACCTCGCCAGACAATCAGCTCTAATGCGTCTTTTGGAGCAAAAATTAATATAAGACTCGGTCTTATATTATACTATATAAGACCGAGTCTTATAGTAAAATAAGACCGGGTAGTGTATTATATTATATTATATTATATTATATTATATTATATTATATTACATTACATTACATTACTATATTATATTATATTGTCTTAAAGACCCGGTCTTATAGTAAAATAAGACTGGGTCTTATATTAATTTTTGCTCCAAAAGACACATTAGAGCTGATTGTCTGGCTAGGTCTTATTTTTGGGGAAACACGGTATTTACCACTCTGAGCCCTTACTCTCAATGGCCTTAATAAAAAGCCAACACACAATTATTGAGCACCTGTTGTATGCAAAGTACCAGGCTGGGAATTGTGGGATATTTGTTCACCAAATGAGCAAATTCAGTTTCGTTCTTACTAAGATTTATTGATGGGGCTTCTTCCTTCGAGGAAAAAATAAGACATATCATGTACACTTGAAAATCTAGCCCACCCGAGCAAGCAGTATGTTGCAATGCCTGAAGCATGAAAGAACACTAGAGAAACAGAGGCCAGAGCAGTCCAGACTGGGTGGTCAGGGGAGACTTCTCAGGGGAGGTGGTCCCTGAAGGCATACACAGTATGGAGCCCACCTACAGAGTGTTCTTGCAGAAGGGAAAAGGAACTGGAACTTTCCTTTGTTGAGTCCTAGAAAGCAAATGCAGCCCTGCTATGCAATGAACCTGGTCTTTTCTCTTAACTCTCAATGGTGATAAGTTTGAGTCCCAGCTCGGCTTGCTTGTGACCCAAGACAGGTCACTTAACCTCTTGGAGACTGAGATTCTCATTAATAAAAGAGGATAAAAATAGCCAGTCCTGACAGCTTCGCAGGCTCAGTATGGAAATGCGATAATAAGTGAAAGTTCTTTTTAAACTACAAAGTATAATTAGTGTCATTATTAGTGTTGCTACTGGTTTACAGTATGTCTTTCATTATTTCATCTCCTCCCAAGGAGTGATCTTACATCAGAATGTTGAACTAAAAAGGATCATACTGAAAATATGCCTTAGAAATAATCACAAGAGCTAACATTTACCGACTGCTTACTATGTGCCAGGCATAGTTTCTAAGTGTTTTACATGTTTTAAGTTGCATAGTCCTCACATGAAGTCCATTTTACAGATGGGGAAACTGAGTCCTAGAGAGGTTAATAATTGCTTAAGGTTATACAGCTAGGAAGTGGTGGAGGCAGGATTTGAAAAGGGAAAGTTGACTCTTAACATTCTGCTGTATTGCCTTCATGCAGCTCAAGCTGGTTTGGATTCCTCTTTTCCATGGGGAGGGAAGAAGGGACAGATGGAGTTCTCTGAGCCTCTCCTTTCTGCTGTGGTCACCAGCCTTTCCGCACCTCCCCTCCACATTCTCTCCCTTCCAAAAAGCAGGGTCGGGGCCTGTCTGGTGGGCCCTATGGATGGCACAGTGCCTCTCTTCCCCAGCCTCCTGCTGTGGCAGATGCTGGCAGGGCTCCGCCCACATCATGGGGCCTGACCATTCCCCTGCCCTCTGGCACCTTCCAGCTGCCCCTGTCTCTCTTTGCCCAGGGGCTTTCTGTACCCACACTGCACTCATGGCGAACTGGAGTGCAGAGAAGTAATGCCTCTCAGAAGCAGCCCTCACCCAGTGACTAATAGAGGTCAATATATAACGACACCAGCTCCTTTGCCCCTGCGGTTGGATAACTGAGACGTGGTCTACAGGTTACAGAGTTCTCTGGGGTTAAGCGCCAGGAACGCACTTGTGTAGTAGTTGGCTGGACCAGGAGCCCTTCACTGGCTCTCTTACCTGCCCGTTTCACTTCCTACTCCCCGAGCAGTATTTCCCATCCCTGCAAACAAACCAGTTTCACTCAAATCTTTGTCTCCAGGTCTTCTATGGCACCACCTGTTAAGGGTTGAATTGTGTCCCCCCAAAGACATGTGGAAGTCCTAACCCCCATTACCTGAGAATGTGACCTTATTTGGAAATGGGGTCATGGTAGATGTAATTAGTCCAGTTAAGATGAGGTCATTAGGGTGGGCCCATAATCCAATACGACACGTACTCTTCTAAGGGGGGAAATGAAGTGATAGAGACACTGGAAGGAAGAACACTGCGGGAGGACAGAGGCAGAGGTAGGTTAGAGGAGTGCTGGAGCTGCAAGCCGAGAACCTGCAAGGACTGCCGCCGGCTACCACCAGAAGCTGGGAAGAGGCACAGGGAGAGGCTACCCAGCGTCTCGGAGGGAGCATGGCCCTGCTGACCTTGGATTTTGGACTTCTGGTCCAGAGCTCTGAGAGAATAAATTTCTGCTGTTTTAAACCAGCAATCCTAGGAAATGTATACACCTAGCTGAGGCCTCGATTCTTCCTTAACTTGCTCCTTACCGGAGAGCCCAGCAGGCACCGGCCCCTGTGAGCGGCTCTATCCATTCTTACTGGAGCTGCCTTGGAAATCCTTTGCTCAGCAACCCTTCTGCCCCCTCTGCAGTTAGACAAGGCTCACCTGACTCTGCCTTCCTGTGACACTGCCAACTCCGAGTCAATGATACAGACTTGGGGTACTGCTGCATATGGAGTATTCCTCCAGGGAAGCCTGGGTAATTAAGGAGATTTAAAAGGGTCCTGGGGATGCTTTGGGGGCTTTTGATTTCATGATTACCTGCTGCAGGAGAGATTCAAGGAGATTAGGGTGACTTAGCAGCTGCTTTCAAGTTTGCAACAGGTATGGTGTGGAGGGAGCAACTGGCTGTTCTTCATCTCCACCGAGCCCAGAGTGAGGGGGAAATTAGCTTGGAACCTCTAGGAACGGGGTTTAGGTTTGATCTCTGAACTTTGTGATTGCGGCCGTTACTAAGCTGCTAGAATTGCTTTGGAAGTCTGGGGAATGTTCCTGGAAATGGTTGAGGGCTGGATAATTTCCATTTGTGTATAAAGGCTTTTATGGAACCATTCTGGAGGGAGAAGAGTGGTCTGCACACTCTGAGAGAGGCAGATAAAAAGTAGTTTCTCTGTTCTCTTTGTGATGGCCATGGCCTTTTCCCTTCGCCTTTGGAACACACCCCACCATTTTCCCTTTTATGGCTATACTGTTGGTCTAAAAACTCTTTGAGACAGAAAGCTGTGTCCAGCCCTAAGCCCAGGCATCCCTGGACTTCATCCACATGTGAGACAGCAGAGTCCATTACAGGGCTTCCATTTTATTTTGAAATGAAAATATAGCACTTCTGTTTTTTTGTCTCCCATTCCCTTTGGAAAACCCACAGACGCTGTGCAAAGATTGCAGGCCAGGCCAAGCCAAGCCAAGGAGTAAGAGAAAGGAGACTGAATTCACAACAGGGGAGTGGGGTTAAGGAGGGGCTCTGCCTGCTCCCTTGTTTTCAGGGTTCCTTTATCTCCCTACACTAAGGGACTGGGGGTTTTCACAGCCATTAATTTTCAGCCATTTCCTGCTTGCCAGAGTTGAATGTAAAAGGAGGGATCAGGCTCTTGAGACAAAATACAATAGGCAGGGCTGGATTTGCAAGTCCTGCAGGATATGAGAAGGTTCTGGCCTGGACCTATTTTATTTTTTAAAATAGATTTATTGAACTATTGACATACGTAAACTGTACATATTTAAAGTATACAATTTGATGTTTTGATATATATTTGTATATATGTGTATGTGTGTTTGTATGTATATTATGTACACAGCTCCATGAAACTATTACCTTAATTAAGATTGCAGACATCTTTCGTTTTAATTTTTCAGTTCAAATTTTTATTTATTTACATTTAGGTACTTGTTTTTTGTATTATAAAGGAATTTTAGCATTTATTTTTTAACATATTATGGTACAAGAAATTATACGTAACAAATAATTACAAAACACAAGAACAGATGCAAGGTACAAGGAATTTTCTGTACTGGTAACAAATTTACCATATTTACGCATCATAGAAGGCCAAGAACTCTTTGTTGTTGCAAGTTCGTTGTAAGTTCAACAAAACCAATTATTGTATTCCAGGGAATTATTTTGCATATGGATAGTTATTGATTTCTAGAATTACACTTTTTAACCCATAAGCATAAATAAAAGAATTAAAAACATTTATGTAGATACGGAATTAGTACTCCCCATGAATAAAGTGCATCCTTATTTTTCCCTCACAAATTTGGGCAAAACAGTGCGCATTATACACGGCAAAATACGGTACTTTGAGATTCATCCATTTGTTGGTCGGATCAATAGTTCCTTCCTTTTAACTCCGAGTAGCATTCCATTGCTGTATGCCACAGTTTGTTTATCCATTCTCCTGTGGATGAACATTGGTGTTGTTTTGGCTACTACACCTAAACCTTCTATGAACATTCATGTAAAAGTCTTCGTACAGACATTTGCTTTGCTTCTCTTGGGTAAATATTTAACAGTGGGGTGGCTGGAGCATACGTAGAAGTTTGTTTGACTTTTTAAAGAAACTGCCAGATGTTTTCCAAAGGGGTTATACCATTGTGCATTCCCACCAGAAGTGTATGCGAGTGCCATCCCCTTGTTCCACATCCTCGCCACGACTTGGTATGGTCAGTCTTTTTCACTTTAGCAATTCCAGTAAGTGTGTAGTCCTATTTCATTATCGTTTCAATTGTATTGCCTTGTGACTAATGATGTTGAACATTTTCGTGTAATTATTTGATATCCTATATCTTATATGATCAAGTGCCTGTTCAAATGTTTTGCCCATTTTAGACATTGAGTTATTTTCTTATTAATGGGTTTTGAGAGTTCTTTATGTAATCTGGATCAAAATACTCTTATCAGATATGTGCTTGGCAAATATTTTTTCCCAGTAAGTGGCTTAAATGGTATCTTTCAAAGAATAGAAATTTTAAATTTTGATAAAGTCCAAATTATCAGGGTCACAAAGATGCTTTCTTCTTAAAGTTTCATAGTTTTAGATTTTACATTGAGGTCTATGATCTATTTTGAGTCAACTTTTGTATATGGCCTAAGGTACGAATTGAAATTCTTTTTGCAAATGGATATCCAATTATTCTAGAACCATTTGCTGAAAAGATTATCCTTTTTTTCCTGCTAGATTGCCTTTGCATCTTTGTCAAAAATAAATTATAGATACAGATCTATTTTTGGATTCTCTATTTTGTTCTATATATCTATTTTCCTGACTATGTTAATCCCACACTGTTTTGATTACTATAGATTTATAAGTCTTGAAATCAGATAGTGTTAGTCTTCCTATTTTGTTCTTCTTCTTCGACATTGTTTTGGCTATTCTGTATTTCCATGTGAATTTTAGATCAGCTTATCAAGTTCTACAAAAAAAGCCTGTTAGCCTTTTGACTGGGATTGAGATAAATCTATCTGTACATGAATTTAGAAAAAAATAATATCTTAATAGTACTGAGTCTTCTAATTCATGAATATACATATATCTCCATTTATTTCAGTCCTCTTTAATTTCTCGTGTCAATATTGTGTAGCTTTCAATGTACAGGTATTACACATTTTTGTCAGATATATCCCTAAGTATTTTTCATTTTTGATGCTGTTGTAAGTGATATTTTCATTTCATCTTCAACTTTTTGTTGCTGGTATACAGAAATACAATGAGTTTTTATGTAGAGAACTTGTATCTTTTAACCTTGTCAAAGTTACAGATTAGTTCTAATAGCTTTTTGTCAACTTCATCAGATTTTCTACATAGACAATAATGTCTGGGAATTAAGACAATTTACTTCTTTCTTTCCAATCTGGATGCTTTTCCCCCCTTGCTTCATTACACTGGCTAGAATCTCCAACACAATGTTGAATAGAAGTGGTCAGAGCAGACATTACTATCGTTTCCTTGATCATAGGGGAAAGCGTTTGGTTTTTCATGATTAAGAATGATTTAGCATTGGTTTTTTGGTAAATGCCCTTTTTCAGGTTGGGCAAATCTGGTTTTCTGAGAGTTTTCATCTGGAGTGAATTTGGATTTTGTCAAATGCTTTTTCTACATCTATTGAGATGATCATAAGGTTTGGCTTTTTACAGTTGTTAATATGGTGAATTACATTATAGATTTTCAAATGTTAAACCATTCTTGCATTCCTAGGATAAAATCTCACTTGGTCAAGATGTATTATTTGTTTTATATATGATGTTGGTTTCAATCTGTCAAAATATTCTAAAGACTTTTTGCATCTATGTTCATGAGGGATATTGGCCTGTATTTTTCTTTTCTTGTAACGTCTTTTCCAGTTTTGGTATCAGGGTAGTCCTGGCCTTATAGGATATGTTAGGAACTATTTCATCTTCTTCAATTTTCTGGAAGAGTTTGCGTAGAATTGGCTTTAGTTTTACTTTAAATATTTGCTAGAATTCATCAACGTAGCCATCTGGGCCTAGAGGTGCTTCGTAGAAAGATTTTTAACTGTCTGGTCGATTTTTAAAATAGGATGGTGTTATTCATATGATCTATTTCTTCTTGAGTGAGCTTTCATATTTAATGTTCTTCAAGGAATTTGTCCATTTCATCTAAATTGTCAAGTTTATTGGCATAAAGTTGTTCATAACATTCCCTTATTAGCCTGTCAATGTCTACAGAATTTGTTATGGTGTCCCCTCTCAAATTCCTGATATTGTATTTTGTGTCTTCTCTCTTTACTCATCTTCTTATAAAACTAGTTTTTAGTTTCTGAAATTGTCTCTGTTCTTTCTCTGTGTTGTTTTCTATTTCATTGATTTCTGCTCTGATCCTTATTATTTCTTTTCCTAATTTTGTGTTTAACTTGCTCTTCTTTTTCTAGTTTCTTAAGGTGGAAGCTGAGGTCATAGATTGGAGACCTTTCTTTTTTTCTAATATATGTGTTCAGTGCTATGTGTGTTTTTCCTGAGTACTACTTTAGCAATATCCAACAACATTTGATATATTGTGCTTTCATTTTCATTTAGTTCAAAGTAGTTTTTAATTTCTCTTTTCATTTCTTCTTTGACCCATGGGTTATTCAGAAGTCTCACTTCACAGTTTCCACATATTCGAGGATTTTCCAGTGGTCTTTCTGTTATTGGTTCTAATTAATTCCACTGGAGTCAGAGTATGTACTTTGTATTACTTGAATCCTTTTAAATTTATTGAGACTTGTTTCATGGACCAGAATATGGACTCTCTTGGTAAATATTTCGTGTGCACTTGAAAAAAAACAACATATTCAGCTGTTGTTGAGTGAAGTGCTCTGTAAATGTCAATTACATCAACATAGTTGACGGTGTTGTTCAAGTCTTGTGTATCCTTAACTGATTTCTGTCTACTTGTTTTATTAATTATTGGTGGAGTTCGAATATGATTGTGGATTTGTCTCCTTCTCCTTGCAGTTCAATCAATCAGTTTTTGCTTCATCATTTTAAAACTCAGTTATTAGATGCGTAAGTATTTAGGACTATATATCTTTTTGATGAATTGACTTCTTTATCAGTATGAAATTACTTTATCTTCATCAATATTCCTTTGTCTATAATCTACTTTGTCTGATATTAATATGTAGCTCTCTCTTGACTAGTGTTAATGTGGTATATATTTTTTGGACCTTTTACTTTTCGGAACGATTTGTGTGTGTCTTTATGTTTAAAATACATGTCTTATTGGCAGCATATAGTTGGGTTTCCTCAACTGAGGGAGTTTGCCAGGTTCTGCCTGGATTTCCCCCTCCTGTGCCATGACCTAAAAACTCTTTAGGCAATAATGGGGCTCATTTTATTGGTTTCCCAAACTCTCAAGAACAGGGTTTGGCCTTGGGTAAGGTGAGGGTGGCCACTACAGTGCAAAACTTAGAAAGTAATCACTCTCAGGTACACAGCTTCGAGAGTGGATTCCTCTTTAAATTTTTTACCTCCCTCTGAAGAAGACATCACTTATAGAGCTGTTCAAATACAGGGTTAGCACGTGAGAGTAAATACCTCTTTTGATTTTGCACTGTAGGAGCTTCACTCAGCCCACCCTAGTCTCAGCCCTGCCCTTCATTGCTTGATTCCCAGTGTCTTGAAAACCATTTAAAAATGTATTTTGTCTGGATTTTTTATTGTTTCAACTGTGAGGGAATCTAGTCTCTGTTAGACTAGAAACAGAAGTCTGGACTCATTCTTTGTGAGATTTTAAAAAATCCTGAATATAGAGCTACCCAACTGGATTACAAATATTTTCAGGCCTCCTACAAAGAATTTAGCAAAAGATTGCTTGTCCTTCATTCAGGAAACCATCAGTGAGCACCTGCTCTATGCCATATTCAAGGCTAGGAGGTGGGGTTAAAATCAAACAAGACAAGGTGCCTATCTACTATTGCTCATGGTTGCCTTCTTTAGGACCATTAGATTGGCTCCTTCATACCCTGCCTCACCTGTGACCTGGGCCAGGGAAGGCAGAGAGCCAGAGAAAGTCCGACCTAGAACTGAGAGATCATCTCTACTAATTGCCCTGCCCAGGGTGGTGCAGGGACTCATTAAGTCACACAGCTTGTCAGTAGTGCTTGATTGCTATGGAGTCTGTTTCGAAGGATATGGAGGAGGGAGTCAACCCAAAATGCCTTCCTTCATTGCCAGCCATCATGACTAAAATCCCACCATTAGAGACTTATTCATTAAGGGCAGGGACCATATTATGTTCATATTTACATTTCTCAGTGTTAGCTCAGAAGCTGCTACGTAATAATCAATATTGTATGCGAATGACTGAATGAGTGAATGAATGAATGAATGAGTGAATGAAATATAAATGTTAAAATGATGAGCATGCCTCTGGGAGGTGACTTAGGTTATTATCAGTTGGGGATGAGTAGACTGAAGAGCAAGCCCACAGCTGGGACCCACGAGAGGAAGGCAACGTGCTGTAGTAAGTACACGAGGTCTCTGACTCTGCTAGCCCTTGTTCCGAGTTACTTAACCTCTCCAAACTCAGAGTCCTCATATGTGTGACAGGAATCCTAATGCTACTTACCTTATGGGAGGATGCCAGGTTTCCAAAGAATGAAGTATGTTAGGGACCTGGCAAGAGAAAACCCTCAAGGAGTGACAGGTGTTATTAGCCTAGTGTCCTGGGAACAGCAGGTGGGAACGAGGTAGAGTCTACAAAACGGCAGAGACCTTGCAGAGAACAGGAAGACAGCAGGCTGTTCTCCTCATGCTGTGCATTTATAGGCGCTCAGACCTCACCACCGTCATTATCCCGAAGCCCAGCATTGCTCGTAGGTGTGCCAGGCAGTCCACGTAAACCAGGCAGACACTGCCCTGCTCTCTCGGCACTTCCATCCGAGGTGGCTCCCTCTGGGGAATGGGGAAGACAGAATAAAAATGTTCAATCTGTCTATGATCAGGCGACGGCCAGTTCACGCCGTGTAGGGATGAAGACAAAGACCATTCCCCAAGTGAGGAGCTGGTGAGAGGAGTCAGAGTGGGAGCTCCTTGTCCAGCCAGGTGCTGTGAGCGGGCGCGGCGTGCCCGCCTGTCCTCACGCTGTTACAGGAGCTCCTTCCTGGGGCTGGAGGCGCTCTGCCAGCCAGGGGCCCTCGGTTCCATACACATGTGGTAGGCGGGATGAAATAACGGATGACGTTGTCGTCATGGTGTAGCTGAGCCAGAGGCCCAGGCTGTAATAACAGTCAGAGAAACCCACCTGGTGGTTCAGTGATTTTCTACCTTTTCTCTGCACGTGGACACAAGAGATAGGATTTAGGGCTTCACTTTCTCCAGTTTCCAGGGCATCACAGTGCATGTCTATATGTTTAAATTCAAATGTTAGGGGGAGGGGGGAGGTAGATGAGAGTAAAGGGGATCAAATATATGGTGATGGAAGGAGAACTGACTGGGTGGTGAACACACAATGGGATTTATAGCTGATGTGATACAGAATTGTACACCTGAAAAAAAAATTCACATGTTATCATATATTTAAAATTTGGGCCTAGTCTACTTCCAAAAATTCTTCAGATAGAAAAATCCGAGGATATTGACAGTTTATTATATTAATCCAATTTTTCATTAATAACATTTTATTATTTTGATATGTCAGTCTTACAGACTGTCAGAGCTAGAAGGGGACTTAAAGACAAACAGGTCTAGTCTTCTCATTATACAGATGAGGAAACTGAGGCCCAGGCAGGTCACTTGTTCAAGGTCTCTTAGGCTGCAGTGGAGTCCAGACCAGAAGCCAGGTTCTGCATGCCTTCTCCCATGACATCACATTGCAGTGAACCTTCTGGAAAAACTCCTTGAGAACCTGATCAAAGCATATGACTTGTGATTCCGTGTCGGCTGAAGACAGCCTTGGGTGTCACCAAACCAGGCCCAGGAAATGCAGTCCAACAGGAAGTTCCTTGAGGATTGGATGCCCTTTCTAATTCATCCATCACGGCCCCTGCACAATCTGAGAAATGGGCTGAAAGCTCACCAAGAACTAGTTGATTGAGAGTGATTGGGAGAGTGCTTCTGAGTGGGGGGACTCCTCCTCCACTTTTGGCAATGCTGAGGAGTCAGGACAGCATGAGATTAATATCAAATACAAATTAGATGACCTTGCATTTAAATTTCAGTTTTTGTATCAACTTGCTGTGTGACCTTGGTCAAGTCACTCACCTTCTCTGAGCCTCAATAAAATGTAGATGATAATGTCTATTTCAGAGAGATGAGAGAAATAAATGACAAATTGTATATAGAGACCATGGCCTGGTGTCTGCTTACAAGTAAACACTCAATAAATGGTAGCTGGTCTATCAGGATCTCTTTTGTTGTTTGTTTAAATTGGGAGAAATTATTTTCAGGCTTCCTCTGCCCACTTCCTTTCAGTCTGAAAATGTCTGTTTTCTTTTCCCCCTTCTCTTTTCTCTTTGATGATTTGACTGATCTATTAGCGATCGTGGCACACTTTCCCTTGTCCTGAGCTTCTGCTAATTAGGAGGTGGTTGCTAAGAGATGCTGTGGCACACTGGTGAGTGGTTCTGTGCTTTCCTCTTGTCTCCTGTCAGTCTGTTTCAGGCTCACTCCATCCCCACCACACCGACCTTGCTCTCATCTTCCATTCTCAGGTTCTGAAAAGACTTGAAGAAACTGACAAACCTGGATGGCTACCCCTGACCAGAGCGTGGTCTCTAGAGCCCAGAAACCTGCGCAGGGACCGAAGGGGTGTGGGGCCCGCCTGGGTCCCCTAGACAACCTGGAGAGTAAGGAGACCCAGGAGCTGGTGCCGGCAGAGCTGGACATGCTGAGGAAGGCACAGGAATTCTTCCAGACCTGTGACGTGGAGGGCAAGGGCTTCATCGCCAGGCGGGATATGCAGGTACGAGGGGCGCCAGCTGGGCCTGCCCCCCTGGATGCCAAACGGCCTGGGTCCCCCTGTCTCAGGTTAGGACTTGCCCCATTGGAGGTGTGTCTTTAACAGAAAAGATGCCATCAAGTCTGCCCTGGAAGGAGGTGTCAGTCCAAACTCTAGTGGGAGCCAGATCTCCTGGGTCCCTTCTTTTTCTGGCCTTTACTTGCTATCATACTCGCGGGGTGCAGGGAGAATATGTATTTCCCTGCTCTGACTCAGAAACTCCCCAGGGTTGTGGAAAAGGGTGATAGTGACAGAAGGGTCTTAAGTGCGACATGGTGAAGAACCTCCTGAAACAAAGGCAGAAAAGCACTGATTTGTCACTTCACAGCAAAGCTCTGAGCTGTGCTGAGGTCCTCCCTGCAAGGTGCTGTGTGTGCCTGAGGGACAGGTACAGCGTCAGGTGCCCCAACCCAGGAGGAGGCATCTTATCTCTGTCACGCTCCAACCCACCCCCACCTCACCCTCTCGTAACCATTCCCAGAGAGAGACATTGCATGTCCTCAGTGCATGTCATTGCACGAGTGTGGGACTCAGCAAACTTTGTCTGTGAAGGGCCAGAGAATAAGTATTTTAGGCTGTATGGGCTACGAGGTCTCAATCACGACTACTTAATTCTGCGCTGTAGCGTGAGCAGCCATAGGCAATACGTAAATGAATGAGCATGGCTCTGTTCCAATAAAACTTTATTTATGGACACTGAAATTAGAATTTTATGTAATTTTCGTGTGTTACCAAATACTATTCTTCTTTTGATATTTCTTTCAACCATTTAAAAATGCGAAGGCCATTGTTAGCTCACTGGAACAGGCTTAGGTCTAACTTAGAGGCCAGGGCATGGTTTGCCCACCTCTGGTCTGGTGCCTTTCCACCATTAGTGTCAACAGGTTCTTCTCAGCGTCTCACGTACGTTTCTTGTGCTGAGTCATGATTTCACCCAGATTTTGAATAAATAACACGCAGCCTCTACTAGAGCTCTATGAAAACAACTCTTTCCCCCCCAATATTCTCACCACTCGCTCTGTCCAGAGCATTTTGAAGGGATACATAGCTGTTCTGTTAGGAGAAAGACCTACAACAGCCAGCTATTCTTTTTTTAAGTCTAGTTTTTCAGAATACACTAAAGGTGCGCAGTGAAATATAGACGTCACTGGTATCCGTCTCATCTCTGCTTGTACGTGTAAGGCGCGAGGTGTGGAGGCGAAGAATGAGCCTGCGAACTGGATGAAGAAAGTGTGGGCCTTCTGTCCCTGGCCCCACGGGCTTCCCCAGAGCCCTTCCACCACCGAGCAGTTGCATGAATTGAGGGGAAGACCTGGGAAACAGAGCCCGCTAAGCCCACCGGTGAGCTCAGGCCATGTCGGTTTTCAGTGATTGACCCGCCAATAAATTTCGGTCACTGAATTCATTGCCAAAGTCGCACTTCACATGGAAGGAAGGCCAGATTCAGTGTGTTTTGAGAAACCATCGACAGATCCCTGTCTGTGAACTTCGTAATTGCCACGCGCAGGTCGGTGGTAGTGGTGGTTGGTGGTGGTAGTTTCAATGGCATCCTGAACGTTTGCTTATCCCCTTGAAAGAAAGAAAAGGGAATTCACATTTGTTGAGGGTCAGCCTGTATCACGTGCACGGTGCACCTCGCTGTAGATCCCCGTTCACCTTCACTGAAGCCCACGTGGCGGGAGGGACAGGCATGGGAACCTAAACTGTCCGGTGTACATTGTTAAAGAAATCATTATTTGACTTGGTATGAAGTCAGAAACATCAAGTCCCAGAAGGACCAGCTCAGCTCATCCCTCCCCGGTTTTCCTCCCTCAGCCGTCACACCTGACTCAGGTAGGAGGAAAGAGGATGGACATCCTGAGTTTTCTGAAGTTTCTGTACCTATGGACAATGCAGCATTTGAAATTTTCCATTCTTCAGATGAGAAAGTGCTATCAAGAAAGGGGACAAAACACATCATTTAAGCGCCATCTCTCTGCTGCTTTCAGTGGTCATATCTGGAGAAAGATGGGCTGGAAAGACATGAGTGAAGGACAGTCAGTCTGGGCTTTCTGTGGAAAGCCCACGTGCCCCTTGGTTCTCCGGGGCAGAACCTACAGACATCTGCCTGCTGTCCATCACTCCCACTTTCAGCTCCTTTGTGGGGTGGTCACCCTCCTTTGGTTGGTGGCCAGCTCTTTGGACCTAGCCATCACCACCTTTCTCACCATCAGCTCCCAGCACAGCCTCACAGGAACTGGAAGGAGAAGAGTTTAATATATTCACACACACACACAAGTTCATCCACCAGGAAAGGCCCTTTAAAGCAGAGAATGTCTCTTAAGGAAGGAGAGGCTATGGGTCAGGTGGCATGGAGAACCAAGCGCGGGTAGAGAAGCCGAGTTGGGACAAAACCACAGAGCTTGCTGTTGTTTTGAAAAAGGAAGGGGAGGGTTAAGCTCCGCCCTCAGTGCTCTTGTTCTTCCTCCTGATCAACAAAAGTCCATTTGCAGAGGGTGAGATGGACTTCATAGTCTCGTGAGAGGTGGGGGAGACTGCCACTGTGGCCCGAGCCCCAGCAGGAGGCAGTCAGCCCCCCCCACCATGGAGCAGGGAGCACGAAAGGGAAGGAGCAGGGGCCCGGAGAAGACTTGGAGGTCCCTGGAGGAACCTCAGGTGGGCTGCACTGAGGGCAGGGGTGAAAGCTGCCCTGTGCTCCGGCTCCATGTGCAGACATTCTGCTACAGGGACGGCAGATGGTGACCTCTGACCGTGTGAACAGACTTGAGGCAGCAGTTTGTGAGCCCTCAGCCCCACCATGGCCCCCAAGAGCTCACTCCCTCCTCCACAAGGAGCCTCTTTGCTTCCATGGGTCACTCCAGGCAGAACTGGGGTGCGGGTTGCTTTGCAGGGTGGGGTCTGGTACAGTCCCCTAGAGAAGCAGAGTCATGGGGCTGAGGGTCCCTGAGGGAGAGTTAGTCCTGCCTCAGGGGGACAGAGGGACGTGAGAGGGCCAGGCTGGAGAGGGCACAAAGGGACTCCTGCAGCTGGGGGAGGGGTGGGGGACAGGATGGGCAGGAGTTCTCTCTGAAGAATCCAGAGCCTCAAAAACCCTATTTACCTGATATTTTGGAGGAGTGGTACCCACCTCCCAACACTGCCTAGAATTCCTAGTTTAGCCAAACTGTTAAGAATCATCTGGGAGTTGGCAAAACAACCAGATCTGCCCATTACCTGTTTTTGCAAGTAAAGTTTAATTGGAACACAGTGTATTCATTCATGTACATATCGTCCAAAGACAGGGCTGAGTAGTTGTGACAAAGACTGAAGGGCTTGAAAAGCCTAAAAATGTGTCCTCTCTGATCCTTTACAAAAAAGTTAGCGGACTCCTATTTAGGTTAGCAAGAAGATTTAAAGATGTATGAGGGAAATTTACCTGTGTTTTAATCCTGAATCAGCAACTTGACTAGCGATGTGTTTGTGTAAGTGTCTCCAGCCTCCAGGCCATAGTTTCTAACCTGTGAATTATTTATAGTGCCTTCCAGGATTAGGAGAGAATAAATGAGCACTTAGCCCTGAGACCAGGCCCTGAAAATCCCCTCATACATGCACTTGTGGGACGGGAGATTGGTGGGGGTTGGGGGGACTTGTACCCTGTGTCTTAACCCAATCCCTAGTGTCCTCCACATTGTGGTGTTTTTTTAAATTGTGGTAAAATATACTTACCCCGTTTCCTCGAAAATAAGATCTAGCTGGACAATCAGCTCTAATGCGTCTTTTGGAGCAAACATTAATATAAGACCTGGTATTATATTATATTATATTTTACTGGATCTTATAGTAAAATAAGACTGGGTATTATATTATATTATATTATATTATATTATATTATGTTATGTTATATTATACCAGATCTTATAGTAAAATAAGACTGGGTCTTATAGTAATGTTTGCTCCAAAAGACGCATTAGAGCTGATTGTCTGACTAGGTCATATCTTCGGGGAAACATGGTAACATAAAATTTACCATCTTAACCATTTTTAAGTGTGTAGTTCACTGGTACTCAGTACATTCACTTTGTTGTGCAGCCATCACCACCATCCATTTCCAGTACTCTTCATCTCGCAAAATAGAAACTCTGTCCCCATTAAACACTACTCCCCATTCCCACCTCCTCCTCGTTCCTGGTAACCACCATTCTACTTCCTGTCTATGAATTTGACTACTCTAAATAGCTCATATAAGTGGGATCATACAGCATTTGTCTTTTTGTGACTGGCTTGGTTCACTTAGCATAATCTCAGTGTTCATCCACGTTGTAGCATATGTTGGAACTTCCTTCCTTTTTAAGGCTGAATAGTATTCCCCTGTGCGTACATACCACATTTTGTTTATCCGTTTACCAGCTGATGGACCCTTGGGTTGCTTCACACCTTTGAGTGTGACTAATACTGCTATGAACATGAGTGTATAAATATTCTTCAAATCCCTGCTTTCAATTCTTTTGGGTATATACCCAGAAGTGGCATTACTGGATCATGTGTTAATTCTGTTTAATTTTTGAGGGACTGCCATGCTGTTTTCCACAGTGGCTGTACCATCATACTGTGATTTTAAGTGCAAGGATCTGCCCTTCATCAGAGATAGAGAAAGGCCATTTCTGCTGAAGACGGCTCCTTCCACTCGTTTCCAGCTGCTACTCTTCTTGTTTGTGTCCAGTCTACATGAGTCTACATGACTTTGCCTCTTAGAGGACATTTGCCAATGTCTGCAGATATTTTTGATTGAAACTACTGGCGAAGGAGGTGCTACTAGCATCTGCTAGGTAATGCCCAGGGAGGTGGCTAAATATCCTGTAATGCACAGGGCAGCTCCTTCCCCACTTCCCTCTCCAGCAAAGAATTATCCATTTCAAGATGTCAATAGTACAGAGGTTAAGAAGCCCTAGTTTACACCAAGGAATCGGCCCAAACCACACAAATCAAAGCAGGGAGAAGAAAAAAGGTAGCTCCTGCCTCCTGGACCTCACACCCTCACCTTGAAGATATTTGGTTCTGGAAACTGAGCTACACCACAGGGAAGAGAGTGGTCGGTGCTGGCACAGAGCTCTAAACAGGAAAGGAGGCAAATTTGAATTCTGACCATAAAGGTGGCTCTGTTCTAGTTTTCTCTATTAGAAGTGTTCTCTTAGACCTGTTCAAAGCTGTGTAAACATTCACTTTAATCTGCATGAGACATGTTGCTGGTCTGGTTACCTGGAAGGTAGAGGGGTCTGGCTGGAGAGCAACAAATACAGCATTTTTCCATGGCTCTTGAGCCTAAACCCTCAGTACTGCTGCTGCAGGACTGCACTCTGGTCCAGGTCCTGGAAAATCCCATTTATAAGACCTTGCCCGGCAACCAACAGCAGTGCTGGTCAGGAGTCTAGACCAGTGTTCTGTAAATAGGAGTTTAGCATCGCCGGCGATCACTTTTTTTTAAAAAAGATTTTATTGGGGAAGGGGAACAGGACTTTATTGGGGAACAGTGTGTACTTCCAGGATTTTTTCCAAGTCAAGTTGTTGTCCTTTCAATTGTAGTTTTGTGGAGGGCGCAGCTCAGCTCCAGGTCAAGTTGCCATTGCTAGTTGCAGGGGGCGCAGCCCACCATCCTTTGCGAGAGTCGAACCAGCAACCTTGTGGTTGAGAGCCCGCAGGACTCGAGGAGTTGAACTGGCAACCTTGTGGTTGAGAGCCCACTGGCCCATGTGGGAATCGAACCGGCAGCCTTCGAAGTTAGGAGCAGGGAGCTCCAACTGCCTGAGCCACTGGGTTGGCCCCCTCTGTGAACACTCTTAGTCACTCATTTACTTATTCAGTCAATCAACAGATATCTAAATTCTCCATGTTTGTCAGCATTGAGCTAAGTCTTGGGGACACAATAGTGAGGAAAAATGAATGAATGGGATTCCTGTTCTCAGAGCTACCAGTCCACTGAAAGGAGCAGACATTCATCAAGGAACCGCTCCTACACTATGTAAAATACAAACTGAGGTGAGACTTATACATGAGAGAATGTGTTTTGGGGAGCCTGTATAACCTGGTGGTCGCAGAGGCTCACTGAAGAAGCGATGCCAGAGCTGAGAGTACAGCAGAAAAATCAGAGTTTACTTGAAGGCGGGGAGGGAGGCCCGTGTTTCAAGGAGCCCTGGAATTCTAAAGAGCTGGCTGGGCTGTGGGCTGTGTGAACAGGGCGAGCTGACTTCCTCCCATGTCTTCTCTCCCCTGCCTGCCCTTCCAGATGGAAGTGGAAGTGAAACAGGGTCTGTAAGTGCGACAGGA
The DNA here is from genome assembly GCF_004115265.2 of Rhinolophus ferrumequinum. Lineage (NCBI taxonomy): Eukaryota > Metazoa > Chordata > Mammalia > Chiroptera > Rhinolophidae > Rhinolophus > Rhinolophus ferrumequinum. Next base: position 87,126,099 of record NC_046293.1, read on the forward strand.
TCTCTGGAAGGCTAGTAAAGTGGTGGTGCCGGCCAGGTAGACTTCAGGTGGCGGTGGGCAGCTGTGAGTGGTAATGCAGAGGGAGTTACAGAACGTGTGCATCAAGGACCGTTGGACCGCGTGGGAACGTGGGAGCCCTGAGTGGGAAATGGGTTCTTCATCCAGCTCTGGTCTCTGCTGTGACTTTCGTAGGCAACTCTCAGAACCTCGCAGGTTATTTGCACAGTGGAATGAATAATTTTGTCTGTACACAGCACTAGGTACCCAGGGGACAAGACCAGAATAAGTTGGTTTTACGCGGCTCTGCAAGCCCTGAGAGGAAAGATAAATAAGAGGTAATTATAGTTCTTAAGACTAAAGGATTTTCCAAGTAGGGCCAATAAAGACGGGTTAAAGAATGTGGCATGGGGCAGCTTGCAGAGAAGCTGAAGAAGCACCTGGTGCTAAGAAGCACCCAGGACGGGAAGAGTAAGAATTACGTGGAGGATGTAATACTGCTTTCCCCATCCTCACTGACAACAGAAAGAGGGAACCAGGTCTGAGATGTAGACGAGAAGGACCGGGATTAGGTAACGGGAAGGATTTGTGATCGGAGGTGTTGTTAGATTCAGGAATGGGTGCCTAAGGTAGATTATCACGTAGCTCTTCCTGCTTCACACTAACAAGCGACAAGCTACCACGTGGGGGCTGGTTTGGGCGAAAGGCAAGTTGAGGGTCCCACTGACCTCGGCCCTTCCCTCCCAGCCCATCTCTAGCCCCAGCACCGGTGACACATGGCATTTCAGATGAGGTCCAGCAAGCCCAGGCTGAGGGGAGGGATGGGAGAAGGCTGTTTCCAAGGAAAGGACTGGAATCTGGATAGGACAGGAGCTGGAGTTCTCACCCCACCTTCAGGGTGAGGCCTTTTGTTTCAGTGGAGCTAATAAACTTCCTGCTTGCAAAACTGACTCCCTCCTCGCTCCCTGTTCTTACTGTGGCTTTTGAGACAGCTCCTTTATGGGTTGTTGGCCAGCCAGAGATTCTGCTGTCTGCTAAGCAGTGTACTTCTAGAATTTTGCACACACTCTCACTCCCCTTTCTTAAAAAACAAAAAGCAAAACAAAAAAACCTCATTCGTATTTAATTCAATTCTTCTAAATAGCTTCCACATCATTCTGTCTCCCCACTTTGTGATGCATCACAGTCTCCCTCATGGATGTACCTGCCAAATTAAACTTCATGGCGTATCAGCTAGCAGATTGCCACAGGATCAAGCCAAGGGTTCTTGCACGTTGTGTTACAGGCTTTCACACCTGCAGGCTCTTTTTTGTTCAGATGGGTGCATACCTTCCTTCCTGCAGCCCTGTGTTCATTGTCTTCAGCTGTCAGTTCACACAGGCAGTTTTGTGCGGTTGTCTCTTGGATAACTGGGAGGAGAGGGAGGGTGGGCTGGGATATATAATGAACTCCTTGGGGAGTCCTCGTTTGGAGACTTAGATTATTAGGGTATAAAAGGACACTTGCTTCAACTATGCACGTTGGCCTTGGCCCGGGGCCACTGCGCCTCAGGCAGAAGCCAGAGGGCAGCCTGGCACTCAGCCCGTTGCTCCTCATCCCAGCCATTGGTCCCTGCCTTTCCATCATTGTGTGGTCCCAGTGAACTCAGGACTCAGGTCCAGTGTTTATTTGTGACCTCTCACACCATCTTGGCTAGTTGCCCCTCTAAAACACAGATACTCTCAGGGGATCGATACCTTAAGCCAGTGGCAGTTAACATCTTATCCAGGAATTAGTTGAGAGCCAGAAGGGAGCAGGAGTGGGGCACAGCCTGGTGCCATGGGTGCAGGTCACTCAGAGGGAAGAAGGGGGCTTATCCAGCACCCCCTCAGAGCTGAAGGACCAATATGTGAGTCCAAACGCGGTGCTGGGGCCCTGGGACAGGAGTGGCCTCCATTAGGGAAGGCTCTGAATGTAACTCACACCTGCATCTCAACAGGGGAGGGAGCAGGGCAGAGGAAAGGGGGCTTGGGCAGAGCAGGAAAAACTGGGCACAAAACCTGGCTCTGCCACTCATTCCCCGAGTGGCCTTGGGGGGTCAGTGGCCCCCTCCCTCCCCTCTCCCTCCCTCCCCTCTCCCTCTATGTCTCTCGCTGCCAGGCCCTGTGCTATATTCTTTACACTCGTTATCTCATTGAACTTGACAGCACCATGCTGTGTACATACCATCCTACAATTGAGTCCTGGACAGTCTCAGTCCTTTACAGGTGTGAACTCTGGAGTCAGACCTGGATTTGACTCCTGGCAATGTCATTTACTGGCTGGGCAACCTTGAGACAGGTGATAGAACTTCACAGTTCTCTGGAAAATGGGGATAATAATGCCCACCTCAAAGGATTGTCTTAAGAATTAAAAGCAAATATATATGCTTGTAAATGATATATAAATATATTGATAAATATATACATGTTCACTTACTTATAACTCACTTAGCAAATTGCCTAGCACATTGGTCGTCGCCCCATAAATGGACGTTCGAATACTCAGAGGGGAAGGATGGGAACGCCGGCTTCCGCAGCAGGCTGCTGTCTTGTGTAGGACGGGCATCTCTAGACTGCTGCTGGCGAGAGGCTCTGCAGCCCCAGGCAGCCCTCCATGGTCAGCGCGGGGTGAACCACTGTGGTCTGGCTTGTTTTCAGAGGCTCCACGCGGAGTTGCCACTCAGCCTGGAGGAACTGGAAGATGTGTTTGATGCCCTGGACGCGGATGGCAACGGCTATCTGACCCCAGAGGAGTTCACCACTGGTTTTAGTAAGTTCTGTTGGGTGCTGGGGCCTCAGGGTGTGGGTCCACCCTAAAGTACAGCCGTGCCCCACCAGATGTCGGGGTCCTTGGAGCACAAGCTTTCCTGCCTTCCTGAAGTTTCCGGGCTCTGGATTTGGGGGTGGGGGGGTCTTTTTTCACATGTCCTCCTTGGCTGCGCACACCACTGTTACTCATCGCTCACCACACCATCACTGCCAACTCCCCTGCCACCCAGGAATGCCGAGGGGCGTGCAGGGGAGCTCTGGCAGAAGGCCTGGCACAAAATGGGGAGCTGACATAGATTTCCAGCCTCTCCTTTCTGCCTCAATACTAGTGGATGACAGAGTGGGATGACTCCAACCCGAGTCTGGCTGAGTCTTTCAAGGTGAGGGGTGCCAGCTTCAGATAAATTTCTAGAAGGTTTGAATAGACCCGTCATCCTCAAGATAACTAGGAGGAAAGAGAACTGAGATCCGTGAACAAGACAAAGAAACTAGATATGCCATCAAACCATATTGATCTAATATGGATTAGAGCAAATACTGGTCAGATATATCAACAGGTAAGTTTCACCACTCATATAGCTCATACAAGGTGCTGTTCACTTTACTTAGAAGTATCTGATGCCCTTCCTGACCTTGATGAGTTTGAAGTGGCATGAGCTTATAAATGACAGATTGCTGTGTTGCCAGGCAGTCTGCGTATGGAAAAGTGCACCCGAACCGCTGAGTAACTTGTGAATGTGAAGTAGAGCGATGGTGGAGTCAGGATGCTGAGATGGTAGCAGCATGGAGCATAGGCAGGCAGCTGCGGGAGTGCAGGGGAGGGAAGGTCTGGTTGTGTAGAGAAGAAATCAATGAAGAGATGAGTTCTGAGCCAGACTTTAAAGAATCAAGAACCATCCAGGTGCCACAGTACCTGCCATGCCTCCTGCCTTTCCCAGGTTCTAGCATCTCTGGCAGTATCTCTTGGAAGTAGGAAAGACACAAAATCCAGAACATGGTATCCAAGGATCTGTGCTGTAGGGGGTTTCCCCTTTTCTTCTCTCAGATGAACCCCAAATGATTCACAGCAAGTGAGAAAGCGAAGGTCTTCCTGGGTGAATATTGCCTAGTTCATATTCTTGTGCCATGCATCCCCAGGTCACTTCTTCTTCAGCCAGAATGAGCCAAGTGAGGAAGATGCAGGTGAACAGATGTCCCAGCTCCAGGAAGAGAAGGTGTACCAGTCCAGAGGGGAAGAGGACCTGGGCGACTTGGACGAAGATGAGGAAGCCCAGTTCCAGATGCTGATGGACAGACTTGGAGCCCAGAAGGTTCTGGAAGAGTAAGTGATCACAGGGATTGGGGGGTGGAGCCCAGCCTAGCCGCAGCCTCTTTATCTGGTCCATTCGACCATTGGCGTGTGTTAAGCCCCAAGCTCCGAGCTGCCAGCTGCAGGTCTTGGTCCACACAGCCTGTCCTTTGCAATGATCTGTCTGCGTGTCACGGTCCTGGGTGGTCTCAGCCTTGGACGTGTTTCTGCGTGGGCATGACCCTCTGCCTGTCTCTCCCACTCTCCTCACTTACGTGATCAGCACAGTCCCTGGCTCAGCGAGGCGTGCTCACACATCAGGGGGCGGTGCCTGACGGTTTTCAGTGAGATTCGCCTCAGGCCTCACCATCCTCTCGCCAGCATTGCCACCTCCCTTGGAGCCAACCCAGGGTCTCTGGGGTTGCAGTGCGTCCCAGCCACCCCACCCGTGGCAGGCTCCCGCAAAGACTCTCTACGTGGAAGTGTTCATACATTGTATCCCTGAACTAAACCAAACCCGTCAGGAAGCCGAGGCAGGAAACTAACCAGTTTTTACCAGCTACTGGGATAATCTGAATATTTCAGATAGTTGGAACTTCAAACGAAACAATACCCCAATTTTCTTTTCTTTTTTTCCAAAATGTATTTTGGAATAAAGAGACATGTGGATCTAAGCCCTGACATGTAAAACAAAATGAAATGATATAAAATAAAATAAGAAAAAGTAACATAAAGTAAAACAAAACAAAAGTAAAATAAAATTAAATTTAACTAAACTAAAATCGTGATGGTATAGATGATGAAAACCAGACAGGGACTTGAAAAACGTGGAATGCGTTCTGCCCCCTTTTCCCATTTCGGGGTCTCTAGATGTTGGGTGCTTCATGAGGGGTGGGAATGGCCACAGGATTGCAACTGGTGTGTCCTGAGCTTGGGAAGAGGAGACCCTGTACTGGAAGGTGACAAAGAGGAAGAACAGAGAAGGGGCCTGCACACAGCCCACTGGCCGCAGAAAGTGTCTGCTGCTCTGTGAAGTTTTCAGCAAATGTAGGCTGTGCAAATGATTTGCAGACTGTGTCAGGGTTGAGAAAGTCTGGCAAGAGCTTTTGCCAGGTAAGGAAGGGACAGGCAGAGGCCTAGGAGAGAGCCCTGTGGGAGGCTTCGCACAGGAAGTGGAATGACAATGGCAGCAGCAGGAGCTCTGCTGCAGGCCCAGATCTGCCAAGCTGGAGTGGGGCCCGTGGCTGTGGTGGGGCTGCAGCTCCATGGGAAGCTCATTAGGCAGACACCAGCCTCTCCAAGGACAAGAGGCCAGAGCACAGACCACCGCCGGTGACCGGTGACCCTATGAGGCCTCCTCCTGGGGGAGGGGGAAAGAGAGGGCGACGTGGGCGAGCCCAGGGACTGGAGTAAAGAGAGGCGCCTTCAGCCCACCCATCACGGCCAGGATGGCCACCCTCCTGGCGGGGCTGTCAAATCACGAGAGTTCACCAGCTGCTACTCTGAGGACCTATGTGACAGGCCTGTGCAGAGCTGAGTCAGTCTGAGGTATCCTGGAGAACACAAGGCTCTGGGGAGGCTTTCAAGAGTAGTCTACAAAATTTGATACACAGAAAATGGTGAGCAGCCATTTCCATCCACGTTGAAGTTGAACAAGAAGGAAGTGGGTGAAGTTCCAGCATGAGGAATGGTCACGACCGTGGGACGCCAGAGAAGCAGATCGAGGAGGCTGTGACCACTTGACTGTCCTGGAGGACGGGTGTGGACAGATGGGCCTCGCAGAACCCACGCTAGCCCTGCACCCGTGTCCTTCCAGGAGGAGTACCCCAGGTGGAGACTGGACACCTGGACTCCCGACTCTTTTTGGTGGTCGGATTGACTGGGTGATTTTGCAGCGTATGGGCCTGGCTTATTTTTCATCAAGCATTGAGAGACTTGTCCCTTCTCCGGAAACATGGGGGGAGGTGATGTGGCCATGACTAGTGGCTCAAAGAGCTTTGGAGAAGGTCAAGTGGGTCTGCACCCCACCGGGACACTAGCTGATGGGGGCGGCTCTGCCAGGCTACATGAGGAATTTGGCAGACGCGCACGGACACACCTAGCAAGACTAGCAAGATGGATCTTGGTTTTTACAACGCACTTACCTCATCAGGGGAGCAACGTGCCACAGTGACCGGCCATCGTGGCATCTCCCTGCCGCCTTTCATCTCTGAACCTGTTGTGCCATCTCTATGGTGCCTATATGCCAAAGTGGACAACCACAACAGTTCTGTGCGGGGAAAACAAACTCATTGTGGGAAACGGGGACACGCCTGACCTCCCCTCTCGTCTCCCAGCTTCCTTCATATCATCCAGTTTAGCGCTGGGTTCTCAACAGATAAGAAATACTGCCATGTGGATGGGTGGTCTAGATGAGCCGGTGGGTGTTTGGATGGGGTGGACCCAGGGACGGAGGGAGGGAGGGATGAGACGGATGAGGAGGTGAGTAACCAGAGGTAGGTTTATTTCTCAGAGAGCGCCGTCTGTGCCCCGGCTCATTGCTAACAGGGCATAATCACATATCACTCCTGAGGAACGTTTCTCAAATATAGTGCGGGTTACACCAGCACAGAGGATTTCATTCTTTATCCTGAGGGTTTCTGGTTTTAGAATTTAATGGTGTGTAAATCAGATTGCTCTCTGGCTCAGTGAGATCGTTGCCTGAAGATCATTGAATTTCTCCAGAGAGGACAGCAGGGTCCAAGGTGTGTGCCACCTCCCATTTCTCCCTGCTGGTCAGCATGAGCCTCGGTGTCTCTGTGGCCGTGCGTGCACACTCGTGCCCACTGTGCCTGGATGTCCCTGTGTCTTTGTCTCTCTGTAGCCGTGCGTGCACACACGTGCCCACTGTGCCTGGAGTCCCCTGTGTCCATATCTCTGCCTGCTCCACCCCTCCTGACATTCTGTTTGTCTTTCCGTGTGTGCACACACATCTTTCAGACTTGCTCCTTCCCTTCCTTTCACCTGCCAGTCATTCCCGGTGCCACCAGGGCCCAGTGGGGTGCTGCATGTTCTCTTCCATTCCCCGCAGTGACAGTTGCTCTTTGCCATCCATCAGATGGCACATCTTTGCCTCTCAGCTGTGAGGACTGTCCTTCCTAGGGTGACACACTCTTGTAGCTCCAGCATTTGTCCTCACATGCACCAGGCTCCCACCCTGCTCTCTGCGTCCGGGCATCTGGGGTGTGCCCAGCACCCCCAGCCCATCAGAGAGATGGGACAGTAGAAGCGGTCGGCGAGGCGGAGAAGCAGGCCCCCACAGGAGCCCGACAGCCCCGAGTTTGCCTCCTGGCCCCATCGTTTCCCAGCTGAGTGGCCTGAGGCAGCTCACTTCACCTCTCAGCATCTGCTTCCTCATCTGTAAACGGGTGACGGCAGCACCTGCCTCGCAGGTTACCGGGAGGATAAAATGAGCTGATATGCACACAGCAAGCATGCGGGAAATGTTAGCTGCTCTCGTTGTCATAATGATGGCACCGTTGTTTCCAGCAGTCAGTTTCACATCTGGGAACCTGCGCTGCTGTAAAGCCTCGTTGCCACACTCCCACGTGTATGTCCCTTTCCTCTTGCAGTGAAAGCGATGTCAAGCAACTCTGGCTGCAGCTGAAGAAGGACGAACCTCACTTACTGTCCAACTTCGAGGATTTTCTGACCAGAATCTTCTCGCAGCTCCAAGAAGCCCACGAGGAGAAGAACGAACTGGAGTGCGCCCTGAAAAAGTGGGTACCCTCAGCTGCTCTCTGTACATATGTGCGAAGAACAGGAACACAAAGTGCTCTTTTTCTTGTACTCTGTGACACCTCATCACTGTCTGCCAGAGCCGGGGCCAGCCCTATAGCTGTCACTTTATGTCTGTCTGTCTGTCTATCAATGTATCTATCTATCTAACATCTGCCTATCTCTCTCTCTCTCTCTCTCTCCCCCTCTCTCTCTCTCTCTCTCTCTCTCTCTCTCTCTATGTGTAAGCCCTTGCTCACATGTATTAGGTCCTCACCATACGCTAGGCACTATTCTAAATACTTTATATACACTAGCTCATATGGACTATTTATTATTATCAGCATTTATAGATGAGGAAACTGAGGGACTGAAAGGCTAAGTACCACGTTCCAGAACACACAGCTTGTAAGTGGCAGAGCCAGGATTCGCACACAGAGATAGCCTGGCACCCCAGACGAGTTGAACACCACTCTGCCTGCCTCTGGACAGGAAGACCCCCGCATAACGGACCTTCCCCCAACCCTGGACTGGCCCTCAGTCCACTGAACTTCCCCCTCCTGACCACTCCGTCCCATCAGGGGGTCACCTCTCTCCTCTGCCCGCTTTGTGCCCAGGACCTCTCCAGATAAGTAGTGATTTCTAGGAGTCCTGCTTTGCCCGGAGGAGGCAGGACCAGGCCAAGCGAACAGCAACACCTGACGAGGTTGCCCAGGAATCGAATGGGAGTAAGCCAGGCACCCGAGGGCACAGATCCCGGGGCGGGGCGGCCTGGTGACGCCCACCTGCCTGTGGGAACAAGTGGGCCGCTGCGGTGCTGTGCTCGTCCACACACGGTATACATCGAAGGTACATTACAGCAACCAGCTCGTGGGCTGGGCAACACGGGGTAACTCACTCGTCACCCTGAAGGTGCAGCCAAAATGCAGGGCCGGAAGCGTGCGCTGCCCCCGCCGTGCACGGTCGCCCCCACCCAGAGACGCGCTCGTATTCCCCTGGAATCCCCAACAATTCCCCCGCGCCGCTCCGCCCTCCGTGCGGAAGCTTCCAGCAAAGCTTCCTCGTGCCCAGCTCTGCCTCCTGGGGGCAGTGTTCGCAGTCTGTGTGGACACGGCCTGAGGGAAGCCCGCAAGCCCCTAATTTACAGCAAAAAGCGGTCGCCATGCGTCTTGCTGTATAGATCAGCTCTCCGCGCTTTACCCCGAGCTCCTTTGCATTTGTGCCTCCCCCACGTTAACTCTAAAAATAACTTGTTGAGGTCCAGTGGGTATACCCAGCTCTGGAAAAGAGGATCTTTAGGACCCTGAGTTAGGAGCAAGTTGTGGCCAAATAGTGCTGGAGGGAACACGTTTTGGTTACAGGAATGTTATGAGCATTTTGGGGAAAGGCCCCAAGGCTTGGAGACGGGAGGTGTTGAGGGTGCACTTCTATATAGTCTTTAGCTGATTGAGCCGTGAGCCAGACAGATCCGAATTTGAATGTTGGCTCTGCCACCTACTACCTGCTAGCTGTGTGACTCAGGCCAACTCGTTGACCTCGCTGAGTCTCCACTTCCTTGTCTGTAAGATTGGGATGATAATAGTATCCATCTCATAGAGCTGTGAGGATTAAATGTGATAATACATGTAAGCATTTGAAGCGGTGCTGGCTGACACAGAAGTATTCAATGAATGTTATAATAATAATTATTACTGTTCTAAATGTTTGTCCATCTTGGAGGATTTGCTGGGTGGAAGTGGAGAGTTTCAGTCTTGATACAGTCAGAGGTGAAATTGCAGGATCGCTTTGCCCTTCCAGACAGCACGGTGCACGTGTAGAGCCTGGCTGCTCACAGTGTGGTCCAGGGACCAGCAGCATCAGCATCGCCTGGAAACTTCTTAGGAATGCAGAACCTCAGGCCTCGCCCCGGCCCTACATTTTAACAAGAATCTGCATGTTAACAAGATGTCCAGGTGCTTTGTGTGTGGATTGGAGAAGGGGGGGGCTGTGAGTCAGGAGCTCTGGGTTTGAGTCATGGGTAGCTCTCCAACCAGCTAGCCCTGTGACTTTGCTCAAATCTCTGGCCTCTCTGAGCCTGGTTTCCCACCTGTCACATGAGGGGGATGGACTCGTTTCTGACCCTCACCACACCCCCACTCCCCTCTGACCCCAGCAAAAGTCTGGCGGCAACCCCCAGAGTGGAGGGTACTCTTGTTCTCTAAAGAGGGGAGGCTCGCAATCTGGGTAGGCAATGACCCAGCCCACTCCTGGCATCTTACCTGCCGGACCTGTTCTGCCCAGAGCTCCTGCTTTGCTGCAGTGCATCTTAACCCTTACATCCATCTTAAAGTGGCCTCTGCCAGGGCTTTGCCCTAACTTAGTGATTGCTTAGAAAGTTCTTGAGATGAAAGTCAAGGTCACTCTTGGCTGCATGTGCAAGACTAGCTCTCAGCCAAAGGTTCCAGCTCTCTGTGACCGGTGCCTATTGATATCCCTGCCGGCTATACCTGCCCTGGGGTCAGCAGAGGAAGGCGCACTCCTGGCTGGGGGGCTCTGGTGGGATTGGGGACTCAGTTCTCTGGCCAGTCCCATTTCAGGGGTGTTTTCTGGGTGCAGAACCAGAGAACGCAGGCTGTAGTGAGCAGAGCACTGCAACAGAAGAGGACAAACCTGTTCCTGCCCAGGCACTTACACTGACCAGCTGTGTGAGCTCAGGCAACCTGCTTTACCTCTCTGTACATTAGTTTCCTTATTGGTAACGAGAGAATGGAAAATTTTCATGAAATGGTGCTCACCATTATTACATATTTGCATGCTCTGATATTTTCTATTAGAATCTGTCTTATTCTCTTCTCTTCAAGACCAAAAAAAAAAGGTTGGTCACATCCTGTTTCTGGACCAGATGATATGCAAGGGCCCTTACAGCTGAGAAGTCAAACAGGAAACTGTAATCCCCAACAGGGTGTCAAATATGTAAATGGAACTCTTTACAAATGACTCCGGGTGAGATTAGGTGATGCTGGGATATCATCTAGGAGTCGAGTTTGGAGGTTTGGGCTTGTTTGTAGGAGGGCCAGATCCAGCCATTCCTAAAGGAAGAGAAAGGAAGCTCTGGGGAGTGGTCTGGTTCAGGCTGGAGCTGGGGAATCCTGCGAACTGACAGCATGCCCCAGGCTCCTCCACAGCTGGCTTTTCAGTCCAGGGTATAACATTTCAGCTCCCTCTGGAAAATGAGCGCCTGTCCCAGAGACAGTGATGAGAGCTCGGGTCATTACGGCTGTGGGTGCAGCTCAGGGCCAGGCACCAGGGGATACGGTCCACGTGTTTCTAGCATTTAACAAGCACTTACTCTGTGCCAGGCGCTGAGTTAAGCAAAGGGAACAGAGAGTCCCTATCTTTGAGGAATTTGTGATCACAACCATGAGCCAGAGCTTATACACATAAAAGTTCTGTCATGAGGCTCACCAGAAAATTCCCAGGCTGCTGAAACACTAGATGGCATTGCCACTGGCAGCAGCAGCCTTTGCTTCTTTTCCAAACCGCATACCTCGTTTCTTTCTCCCACTGGGCCAGAGGAGATGGTACTGACCTCAGGGGGAATCTGGCCTCAACCAGGTCAGGCAGGACATGGACTTCCTGCCCCCAGGTCCCCAGGCTGGACCCTGCCCCTCGGGGTTTACCGCTTTGCTGCAGGAAGTGCAACAGGCCCACCCCATTTTCCTCTCCAGGTTCACCTCCGGGTTCTGAAAGGAGTCAAGTGCGTGGGGAAGGCTCTTGGTGACCCAGCCCCTGGGACATTGTCAGAAATAACCTGGTTCTTCCTTACCTCCCTGCCATGGATTTTTTTTTTTTAACCTGCATATTGGGAACAGGGAAGAGGCAAGTCTGGGAGCATTTGATCTCCTACCCCTTGTCCTTCGGGACAGAGGTTGAGCAGATCTCAGATTTGAGTCAGAATCCTGGATTTAGTGTTTGCTTCTATAGCGTGTCCACTGGGAAGTAGCCCCGTGGTGTGAGGTGGGGGACATGGTCAAATGCAGGAACCTCGGGCGAAAGCCCAGTTCCTCTGCTGAACTTCCCGAGTGAGGTATATTCCCATCGTGCTGCCACTTCTCTTCAGGAAGTGGGAGTTACTGTATCACTGTGTCACTCTCCTCTGTGTCCACTCTGCAGAAGCTCAGAGAACTTTACAGTTAGCGTGAAGGATGGAGTTTGGACTCAGGAAGAACTTCTGGCCATCAAAATTAGGAATTTCTTTGCCATGGAAAGCATCCTCCCTAATGACCTTTTCCTGGAGAAAAGCTTGAGCCCTCCAGATATAGAACGGTCCTGTCTGGAGGCAGCAGTCGGCTTGGACCTTTCACCAGAATGACTGGCGGGTGCTGTGGCCCCATCCGGGAGGGCCCAATGCACTTGGTCTGGGATCGGGGCTCAAAGTCTGCATTTATAAAATATTCTGAGATAAGTTGCTGGATAAGTTGACCTGATTGGGTTCTTTACAAGCATCTAACCCCCAGGCTGGGGGTAAGGATGAAGTAGGCTGTGTCTGGGGCGTGCTTTGAGCTCTGGGGGGAAATGTGCTTGGTAGATCAAAGGCCAGCCACAGGGCCACGGGCTGCGCTCTGCCTGCCCCGGCTCAATCCTCTGCAGCTCCATGGCCTGGGCAGGTCCCCCAGGGGGCAGGGTCCCAGGCCGCCCGTCCTCATCACCAGTGGACCACACTTGGCCTTGACAAACTTGGCAACACGCTCCATGCCCTCGTTGGAATCAGTTCCTCACGTGCCGTCTTTCCTTGTCCAATTGAGTCAGGTCTCAGGTAGTTTCTTGGGAGCGTGTGGGCCCTCACGTTGTAGCCCCTGCCCAGCCACCGTCCAGAGTGCTTTCCCCGGGCTCTAGGACCGTGTCCAGCCAGGAGATAATGTGTCTTACAGCCTGCCAGCGCGACTATGATCCCTGGTACCCCGACACAAGCCTGCGAATTGGTGTTCTGTGATGTGGCGCTTTGGGGACCTGAGAATCTTTGGGGAGGTCATCATTTCCTTGGCAGTGCAAGCAAATAAAGCATCATATATATGACAGGTGGCCCTATGTGCCACCTGTGAAGGAAGGGCCTTAGCTGCGTGGTTCTCTAATGCTAGCTTGCTTCAGAATGAGCAGAGAATCTTGATTAAAAGGTAGATTCCTAGGTCCCTCCCCCAGAGAATCTAAATCAGTATGTCTTCGGGAGAGGCCCGAGAATGTGCAGACAGACCACAGAGCACACTTTGAGAGATGCTGCTCCAGGCTGTCTTTCCAGAAGGTGTCAGCCTGCATAGGTGCACCCAGAGTGCCCCTCCAGTCTGTAACTGTACTCCTGCTCAGAGGGCCAGGAGGAGAAGTTCTCGGTGAGGGCTCGAGGTGATGAGTCTGTGCCGTAGTCGGGCACCGGGGTTTCATTGGTGTGTGATTATGTGAGGCCGCAGCACGCTGGTTACCATCGCCCCGAGAGCAATTGGAAAGGTGAGGACTGTTTGTGCTCTGCATGCTCCATGGGCATCATTTGTAAACCTGACTAATGAGAAATGGTTTGCTTTATGGGATGGGATAAAGCTGCAAAGTTGGTTTATACAAGACAGCAGTATCTAATTAGGGAGAAACCATCCATCTTGAAAATTCAATTGGCGACTTCACAGCCTTTGCAGAATTTCCTACAAACGCTTGTTTTCCTTTCATTAAGCTCCACTTGAATCATGTGTGCGTGCGCGTGAGTAACACAGAGAGAGAGACAGAGGCAGAGAGAGAGACAAACAATTGGAGTCCAAGAGACACTGATTACAGGGGTACAAGAAAACCCGAAATAAGATTTTTCCTGTAAGAGCTTCTCCTTGCTGTCCAGAGACTGCAGCTGCCGAGAGAAAATGGCAGGGGGCAGTGGTGAGTCTGAATCTCTTCCATACCATTCTCACCTCAACCACAAAGCCGGCTGAGGCCGCACTTGCTTCCATTGTCTTCTCTGACAAATAGCAGACTCATTGAGACTGTTCCAATCCAGAGTGTTCACTCTGATCTGTCCATGCGGGGCAGGGGTGGGGGAGACAAAGGAAAAGGAGTCAGGCCCCTGCCATGACCTTGGCCCGGCCCCTGCCGTGACCTTGGCCCGGCCCCTGCCCGGCACTGTAGTGCAGTCAGTGAGCCCCGTTCCTTGCTCCAGTTTCTGCTCTCGCCACAATTGACAGACTCCAGATGGAATTTGGATCGCTGACAATCCTAAACACTAACATATGGAGTTGTCAGTTTTTAAACTTAGGACGCTCGGAACACCAGCGTGCTGTTGCGGATGGGACATAGGACTGAGAATCAGATCCTTCTCCCCTCCCCTGCCAGGGACTCTGGGTGGCCACAGGCTGGTAGCTTCACTGCTTTGACAAACCCTCATTTTCTTCCCATGCAAAACAAAGAATATGGGAATACATGAGCTTTTTCTGCTTGTCGTCTGTGATGGGGAAGGGGGATTCTTTCTCCTTTGCATCTGCCTTTCACCAGACTTTGCAAATCAGCCGATGTTGAGCAGATCACTTCCCGCCCACACAGAGACACGTGAAATTAGAATGACTACTCTCCAAGGCCACTGGCCGGTTTTGAAGGTCTTCCTTGAGTTCAAGTTTATGAAATTCATGTAAAACATAGAGAAATGTCTTTTGTTCCAAGGTCAAGACTATACCTTAATTTAGGGAAGGGAGAAGGTACTTTCTTCCTGGAATGATTTCAGCACACCCCTGCCTAGAACATAGGAGGTGGACCAGATGACTTTCTGAAACCCTCCAAAACCTCACCAGATTTTATTCCTGAGTAAAGACAAAGCAGAGGAAACAGGGGAAAAACATATTTTGACCAAGCAATATTCTAGGGCAGGAAGGTCTTGGCCTGTGTGTCCTTAGCGGGAACCCGAGTGGTATTGAGTATTAATGCTTTACTCTAGTGTGGTACGTTAACTCTCGGGGTGCAAAACACTTTGTGAAGGTTAATTAATTTTCACAGTCCCCGTGGGAGGCTGGCAGGGCTAATTATTGCTAACTACTTCTCACTTTCCAGTTCCCTATAAATTGTCTGCAAAGGCCTCTCAGAACCTACGCCTTGTATTTCATGAGAATCCCTGTTTCCCCATCCCTACTCTCTTCCCCACACATGCATGCACTCGCGTGCACGTGTGCACACACAGACACTTATGCTCCTCCTTTAGAGAGGGGGTGTCTGCTACAGCCAGACACTCTCAGTGGCATTTCATCCTCTAAGTTGGACTTGCGCTTTGCATCCTGGCTTTTAGTAGGACTCATTCTTTCAGATGCATCACTGCCCATATGGCATCCTCAGGACACAATTGTTACTCCTTCCTCTCACGACTGAAAATCTCCCTTTCCTGGACTCAGCCTTTCGTAACGTTTCCCCTGACAACTCCGCCATCCTCCCCAGCACCCAAGCAGGCAGCTCCCTCCACTTTCCGTCCAGTCAGGGTTCTGCAGTCACAGCATTACTACCAGCTGGAACCCAGCAAGGCACTGGGGGGTGAGACCACTTCATGGTGTGAGGCTCCTGCCCGGTCCTTCCCTCTGTGCTGCGTTAGCATTGGACTTGGTGTGTTCAGACGCTAAATTCCTGGTGTGCAGAGACTCTTCCATAAGGCTAAATTATTTTACCCAGATTGTTGCCGTACGAAGGACTTAAGCAATACTTTTTAATGTTGGTGGTGATGTTATGGATCTCTCTTTCCACATTTACTCTTCTCTGCTGCGCCACCCCAGCTTAGGTCCTTCCCCGTGTCTTCTGCTTCCTAACGCATCCCCACTCCTGACCAGGTCTTCATACCACGTACACCAAGCTGCTGCACGATTCCCCTTCAGCTTCTACTTGCCTCTTGGCTAAAATCTGAAGGAATTGTAGAGTAGCAACTCACAAAATGATGTCTGCAGTTCTCTGCAGAATCGGAGAATTCATTTAATTAGAATTTATTAAATGCAGTCTATCTGCTACCTATTGTGGAAGGCACTTCCACATGCGTATTCTTATTTAATCCTCACAACCCTTTTCTAAGTACATAATGCCATCTGATTTTCCAGATACAGAAAACTTCAGGCTCACTGAGGGAATGTGACTTGTCCAAGGACAAAAAGCTTGTAAATACCAGAACCAGCATGTACACTGAGGCCTTCTAGCTCTGGGCCTGGTGAACTCTGAGCAGTCATGGCTGTCAGCCGGGGTGTTGTGACCTCGGCTGCCCTGACATCTGCTAGAGGAGCCATCCAGCCACCATAGTGAAGTAGAAAGCAGAGAATCAGTAGTCGTGCTCAGGACTATTATTTCCTCTGGCTGGTTCCTTCCCACATTTGTCCCTCTGTCCCCCTGAGAACTTAGTCTCTTTCCGTCCCTTTTCTCTCATCTATCTCTTCTCTGTCTTCTCCTCCCCATGTAGCTCAAAATAACTAGACCCAGACAGCAGAGAGTGACATCATTGAATGCTGCCCTGAAAGTGTGTGTGGAGGGGAGTGTTTGAGAATGACTAATAGAAGGCAGGTTTAATATTTATGCCCACATGTTATTAATTAATATTCATAGCTCAGAGAGCTCTATTACAGGTTGCTGTCCTTGTGTTGTTCAACATTTTTTACCAGTGACATGAATAAGGGAGATAAGGGGGAATATTTTGTAGTATAGAGTTCCACCCATAAAAAGGATACAACAGACATAAGACTTTATGCACCAAACAACGTAGCAGCAAAATATTAGGTTGGTGCAAAGGTAATTGCAGTTTTTGCAATTATTTTTAACTTTTTAAACCACAATTTCTTTTGCACCAACCTAATCCATCAGGCAGAAACTTTTATAAAAACAAAGAAAATTTGATAAAAACAATACTTTAGAAGAATTTTAGAAGACTTTAACAAACCTATCTCCAGTTTGACATGTTAGTCGGGAAAAGTACATTAAATATATATAGTATTTGAAGCCGTCAACCAGCAGGCTTAATTTAAGAGATGAATGTAGAGTTGTGTGCCCTACAGTAAAATACACATTCTTCTCATAGAACTTACATAAAAATTGATAGTGTTTTGAGCTACAAAGGAACGGTTAATAGATTCCAAAATGTAAATATTCTCTTATTATAACATAATAAAACTGGACACTAATAGTTTGTTTATTTTAAAAAACACTCTTCTAAATAACTCTCATAAAAGAAGTAATCAAATCCACCATTAGAGATTATTTTGCTTACATTATGACTGAAAATTTAAAATATCAACAAAACTTGGAAGGTCATTGAGTACACTGAACACCCAGTTGGGATCCATTAAGATAGTGACAGGCTAGAAAGATGAACCGAATCTAACAAACATGAAATCTAACAGAATTACACTTGAAATCTTACCCAAATCTAAACCCCAATGGCAGAAGCAGAAAGTGGGAGACGTGATTCAGCAGCATCATTTTTAAAACAAAAACAATCACACAGCCATCAAGTTTAGAGCTTTCAGTTGACAAATGGGCTCAACATTCATCAACCGTGATGTAGCTGTCAAGAAAAATTATGTGATCTCAGGCTGCATGAATAAATATGCAGCATCTAGAACAAGAAAGGTAATATTCCAGCTGGAACCTGTACTGATCTGACTTCATACACAGGGCATTCACTTTGAGGCTCCATGGCCGAGAAAGCTAAATTAGAGCCCATTCAGAGAGGAGTAAAACTATGGTGGAGGGACTTACAAAAGCAAAAACAAAACAAAACAAAACTCCATGTGAGACGTGGTTAGAGGAAGCGGAGAGGCATAGCTTGAACGCAAGCCTACTCCTTGAAGTCTTAATGCTGTTTCAAATATATGAAAGGTTTTTATGCAGAGCGGGGATAAGGTCATAGAAAGACATATTTCTGTGAGCCAGGATATTCTAAGATGAAAGAGCTGCTTAGAGATCCAGCAAATTTTCTATCACTGGACATGTTCTAGCCTAATTTGTTTTAATACGTCGTAGGGATATTGTGGCAAGGATTTTACCATTGGAAAAATAGGTGGTTGAAGCAGACAAACCTGAAATTCTTCAATTCCCTTGGAATCTGGTGTTCCCCCACTGTGTTCCTTGGGCTTCTGAGTTTTGTGTCCAAAGTCTTAAATTGATTTCTTACAGATTTTTAGCATTAACATTTTGAGTCCAGGTCCTGTGGGTGATATAAATATCTGGCTGTTTAGGACCTAGTTGAGACAGCATAAACCCAAATGAAACAGTTGTTCAGGACTTTAAAATTAAATGTCAGATAAAGACATGGTGTCCTAAGAGTTCAGAGAAGGAGGGTCAATGAGCGTTGGAATAAATGGGGAAACATTCATGGTGACGACTCAACATCTGTGTTTGTGTACGTGAGGCATTAAGAGTGGTTTTAGGAATTGTGGCAACAAAAATGTATATACTAAGCAGACATAATTGGTTGCTTGTTCCTTTGATGGCAGGATGTGGTGTGCCTGGCTGGAATTACACACACCATGTGTGCAGATCTTTTCATAGTGTCTCTCACCATCTTTGCTCTCACAGCCACTGCAGAGCTCCCCGCAGATGCAGGCTTTGGGCTCTGCAGCTCCTGCTCTCACAGCCTTGTCTCTACCCGATTGGTCTGACAGCAGTTTTTATTGACTAAGCTTTCTGTTCTTCATCTTCCTGATTGCCTGTGACCCTTTCCAAACCTAGCAGCTCTTTTATCCTTGAAGGGGAACCTTCTTCCCCTGCCTTCCGAAGCCCGTCATAATAACTACCGCAATAAATAATCCCTACATTTATTTAGGGCTGTGGAGTTCCCAATGCTTTCCACACCCGCTCTCTTGTTTGTCATTCATCATGACAATACGGGGATCTAAGGTCAGGGCCCTTGCCCAAGGTCACAGGGAGGAAATGAACTGGTTCTGGGATCCCAACTCAGGGCTCTGACTCCTGAGCTGGTTTTAGTGATGTGAATGGCGTGAACGGCACCTTAATGTTCTCCATTCCTGGCACTCGTGTGTCTGATCCAGGCTGGTCAGGAGTCGGTCTCATCCTCTGAAGTCATTCAGGCGTGGGCAGTCTCCCAGGAGGCCAGCTTTATTCCAATGCCTTTCCAGGGCTTGGTTCCATGCATGAGTCTGGTTGGGTCCACGATCACTGATGCCCAGCTGGGCGCCCAGTGCTTCTTTGCAGTGGACCCAGCCTTTGCAAGTGAGGGCTGGAAGTACGCAACTTTCAGAGACTATGTCTGCTTTCCCTCCATTTCTTTTTCTAGCAGCTTGCAAAATTACTTCATGGCTAGAAAACTGACATGTGAGCACGAAATACATAGAGTTTATTAATTTAATCAAGTAAAACTTAGAGCAGAGTTAATGTAACACATTTAATGATAGTATAGAATTAATGCCCTGCATAGTTTTTAGGCATAAATGGTGAACAGCTTATATGAATGACTGTAATTAGTTTGCTTTTACAGAGCCACATGAATTTTTAAGTTGCTTTCATCTCACTTTATTGGTTCTCCAGTATTTATATATTTGCAATCACTATCTAAAGTTTTTCTTGACACCATTTACCATTTAGCATCTGAATTTCTTCGAGCACAGAAAGCTAATTCCAGGGTCCAAGGGAAGACCATCCTTCTTTCTGAAAGTTCTTTCAAACTGTATCCATTTCTATCCCTGAGGTGTCCCTATTTAACAGCAGGTGCCTTTGCTCCTTATTCCTCTCCAAGATTTTCTTGTAATTGTTATGTCTTAGCTAAGAACAAAAGGAACATTCCAAACCATCTGTCATTTCCGAGAGCAGATTTCTTACTCTTAGCCCAAGAGACATTGTTACGCCCGGGATGTAACACAGTGATAAACCCAGGGCTCCAGACCCTGGAAGCCTTGGAGAACTGTCCCCTTTTGCCGAGCACATGCTGGAGCCATTGCTGTACTCACTCCAAGTCAGGTTTCTGGTTCTGGGGCTACAGCTAAGAAAGGGAGCTCAGAGGCTGGTGCTCTGATTGAGTGACCTTGACCGTGGAGACTCACACCAGTCCTGTGTCTGGGTCAGTTTTGTGGTTTCTGCAGAGTTGGAAGGATGCCAGTCGTTGTGCGTGTGGTGTCAACGTTTCCCCAGAGGGCGCAAGTGAGGAAGGTGCAGAGAGTGGGCTGTGGCACAGCTTCGGGCAGCAGGGACAGCTGGCACTGGATTAGAGTCCCAAGTGGACATAGGGACACTGGGAGGTAGGGGTTAAACTGTTGAAAGGCTCAGGGAAATAAATACATTCCCATCCTTGATGTTTTCTTCAGAAATCTCCTCAGTACCTCTTAGGACTGAGAGCGAGGGCCATTTTCTCAATTATTTAAGTCTCCTTACTTGAGTGAAGGGCAGAGGGGGCTTGCCATCATTTGAGTTTAGAAATGCAAGTGCCAAAATTTGCAGGATACGTGTGTGTTACGTGCTCAGAACAGACCTTGAAAGCTGTGGCATCAGCCTGTTCACTGGAGCCTGGAGTCCCCTTAACAGGAGAGGAAGAGGGTAGAGAGTGAGGAAGCGGGTCTTTCCTGCAAGTCAGAGAAAAGGCATAAAAAGGCAGTCCCCGGGAATGTTAGTGCGTTAGTGTGGTGACTTCCCGTCCCGGGTCAAATGCTAATACCTCATCCTTCCTGTTTGAATTGGGGTGGGGGGCATTTGAAGGAGGATCTATTACTGGAAAGGAGAAGGAACCACCCCAGTGTGACCTACCAACCTTGTCCCCACAGCCACTTTTGTCTTCTTGGTGTTGGAGCCCAGAGCCCAGGAACTTCCTTCCCGTCCTGTGAGGCTCTTCCACATCGGGAGACGATGCTGAGGGTGGGGGTGTGGCCATCTCATCATCACACCAGCCTTTAACCAGCCTCGCCCTTCTCATACTGCCTGCCGGTGGCCCCATTCCTAGCGGGCACGAGCACCTGCACAGGTGTGGCCCCTTCCTCTGCAGGGGCCGTGATGGTGGTGGTTGTCATTATCATGTAATCTTGTGAGATCTTATGAGAAATGTGGATCACACAAACTTAAGCACGCAATTTTAAGAGAGCCCTCTGATAGTGCAATTCAGACGGTGCTGATATGACCAGGTAGAGAAAACGCATCCAGAGTGGAAACAAGACAAACCAGGAAGCCAAACAGAAAAGAAGCCCACACAACTTTATGCTGCCTACAAGCATAAGGGTCACCTTCCCTCCAGTGGGCAGAAGGGAAGGTGAGGATAGCAGAGGCCAGGGGCTTGGTGTTGACATAAAGCGGAGTAAAGGAAGATGGCTCCAGGGAGGCTTCCGGGAGTAGGTCACTGGGCGGTGATGGCCCGGAGGTAGGAGGAGGAGAAGTCCCGCTGGCCTCTGCGGTCAGGTAATCCTGGGGAACCGGGCCTGCAACCCTGGCTGACCTGACCATCGCTGCGTCACCCCACCACCCACAGCTCCAGGTGGGGTTCTGGTGCCCACCTCCAGGACGTGCTTCTGTGGGATAACGGAATTCAGTGTAGACCTCAGCAGACTCTCCTTTTGCCCTCTCTGCAGGAAAATTGCTGCTTATGATGAAGAAATCCAGCATCTCTATGAGGAGATGGAACAGCAAATCAAAAGTGAGAAGGAGCAGTTTCTGCTAAAGGTGAGAGTCCCATCCTGAGGCAAGGCTCTGCAGGCCAGGAGGAAATCTCACAGGCTCTGACTACCTCCCCCAATTTAAGATTGCAGTGCCTCACCTATGGTACTGTTGACCCCCTCTTTCTCTGCTTTATTTATTCATTTCAAGGTACTAGTCACCTTCAACCATGGTATGTAATGTCCTTGTTTATTTTTATTGATTGTGGTCTGTCTCCTCCTCCTAACCTGTAAGCTCCACAAGAGCAGCGATCTTTGTCTTTTACTTACTAGTGTGTCTTCAGCACCTTGACCATGCCTGGAACATAGTAGGTGTTCAATAGTTGAATCAATACATAAATGAACAAGTGAACGAATAAATGAACGAAAGGACGAAGGTGTGTGCTTTACCAGTGAAAGCATCCTGAAGACTGGGTCTGACATTGGCTGGTCCCCAGACCTAAATGGCAGCCCCACCCAAGTACACCAGCCCATGCCTCTCAATGCCCAGCGGCTCCCCCAGGAGACCATCATTAGAGGCTGTACATCCCGTTCTTTCTCCTAGACACCTAGGAAATTTAGTACCCAAGACAGATCAAATCCCACCGTCCTCCAAGAGCATGGGAGAAAATTTCAATTCCCATCATCCTGTTCCTCGTCTGGTACTTAGCCTCCTACCAAGCCCTGCTGTTTGTCTTGGGAAGTCAGAGCTGGCGAAATCTTCTCCTTTTCTGAGCAGGGTCCTTTTGGAACACACTCATAAAACAAAGCTACAACAAACCCTCTGTTAATCATTTTTGGATTATCTCCTTGGTGGGTTCTCAGCAGAAGGACTTTGGCCTCCTGTCTTGTCAGTTTGGGCTGCTATTACAAAAATACCACAAGCTGGGTGGCTTAGAAACAGCAGACATTTACTTTGGACCATTCTGGAGGCTGGAAGTCTGAGATGAGGGTGCCGTTCTGGTGAGGGCCGTGTGCCGACTGCTGACTCTCTGTGTCCTCACGTGCTGGAGGAGGGAAGCACGCTCTCCGGGGTCGCTTTTATAAGGGCATTAATCACCTCATGTCGTCACCCTGAGGGTTAGGTTTCAGCATATAGGTTTTGGGGGCCACAACATAGAAACCACATCGTCCCCTGCCCCTCAGCACTGAGCCTGGGCTGCTGTCACAACCACTTCCCTCCTTAATGCAGGTTGGTTTGAACCAATTTTTAATTGTAGGCCGCTTCAATAATTCACACTACAGCTCCATTTTTTATCACAGATGTCATTCAAACTGAGAGGGAGTCTGGATGCTTTCCAGAAAAAGCTGTCCCTGTTCTTCACCTAGAGCCCTCTGGAGACTTGTCAGAATTTCCAGACCCCCCAGTCCCCCACGCCCCTGTTCTTTTTTAGAGCTTTACAATATTCTGGCTGCTCCCTGACCTTCAGCGTCATGAATGACTATATGGCAGACAGAACTCACACCTTCTTCTTCTAGCAGACACTAAAATAGCCTTTTGAGAACAGCAGCATTTTCCCCTGCAGTGGGAGAGCCGCTTCCTTTACCCCAGATGACCTGCATGGAGAGGCTGAGCTCCGGGGCCCCGTCTGCCTGGCCCATGACTGCAGGTCAAAGGTCCTGGCTAAAGAAAGGGGCATGCTTCCAGAAGCAAAAGGTGGGCCAAGGCCTGCGGATTGGAAGTGGGAAGAGGTCAGATGGAAAATTCAAGGACCAGTTAGTGCCACGGACGACGACCTGACCGGGGTGCTGGATGCTTTCCCCTGCCCGCACTGCTCCCTGCGTCCCCCTTCTCAATACCAAATGCCTTTCAGGCTCAGTGCTTAAATGTATGCTGTTTGCATAAACATGGAAACGGTTGCCGTGTGCTTGGCCATGCTGCTAAGCCTCTGAGTAACAGGCTTTGGCCTGGCCACAGCGTGAGGACCGTGGTGTTACAGTTTATGACAGCGTGGAAAAGGCTGGAGCCTGTGGGCCAGGGTTTGGATTCTGGCTCTGTGTTTAGCAGTTAGTTTGACCATGAGGGAAATATGGCTCCAGGATAATAGATTCCTGAAAGCTCTGTGCAGACAGGGGAGGGGGTGACATGGCACAGGCCTGTCGTGGGGGTGGCAGCATCTGTGTGGGGATTCTGGAGCTGCTCACGTCCCTGGCAGTGTCCGCCGGGTGACTGCTCTGTGAGCAGCAGACAAGCCCAGTGAAGCAGGTTTCCTGTAACCAAAGGTTGGGAGGAGAAACCGCCTCATCCAGGCTGCCTCTGTCATAGCGTGTGGTTCAGATGAGGACAATCACAGGCTCTGAGCTGCAGTTACCTACCCGGAAATGTGCAGAAGAACCAGGTGACGTCACAGGTGCTGAGTCCAGGAGCAACCCTGAGCCTTGCAGAGGCCTCTGCCCCGAGGGCGGCCGTGCCTCCCCACTCTGCTGCTGCCCCGGCCTGCCCAGCCAGGGCAGGGCTGCCCCTCTAGGGTAGTCTCCCAGGGCTGTCCTCATTGGGAAGGAGTCGGTCCATGTCACGGGAAACCCGGGGGCTCCTGTAGTGAGTTACATGGAGGTTATAATGGTTTCTTCTCTTCCTACACGGTTTGCACCTCTGTTCTGCCTTCAGGCAAGTGGAGAGCTGTAGGTAGCATGGGTATTTTTGTTTCTATTCTGTGAACAAAGGCACCCTGATCTAGAAGAATGCAGCAGGTGAGTGGGCAAGGCCAGAGCTGGAACCCAAGCCAACTGGTGCCCAGTTCAGGACCCGACAGCACGCCAGGCTCTGTTGAGAGTGTCAGGCATCCTGACAACCCACACACTTTCCTCTTTATCCCACAACCAGGTCCCTTCACACCTGCATCATCAGTGCCTCCGCGTCCCTGAGTGGGAAGCCCAGGTCTGGGGCCTGGGAAACCTCAGTCATGGTGGGGAAACAGTGAGGACCCAGACCCGCAAGAGGTGATACCCTGTGTTTCCAGAGCAAGGGCCGGTTAAGGGATCAGATGACAGTGCCCAATGTGGAACACACTGTCCCAGTTGGAAGGAGAATCCACCCCCAATTTACAGATGAGGAAACTGATCCTGAGATGGGAGCTCAGGCCCCTGTCCTGTTGCCCCTGTTTGGTACCCCCCATTAACTGACACTGACTCTTTTTGGGGGCTGTGCACGGTCACCGGTCATGCCGTACTGAGTACTTGTCCTTTCTCCGTCTCACTGGGCCTCACCAACTGGGTAGGCAGGTCACTGAGGCCCTGGAAGCTTGTGGGAAGGGCCCCAAACGCCAAAAGGACCAGTGGGACCTGCTGTTGGGCAAGTTCAAGGTGGAAACATCTTCATCCAGGTGATTTAGGCCTCACACGCCCTCTTTCTGACTTGGCAGGACACGGAGAGGTTCCAGGCCCGCAGTCAGAAGCTGGAACACAGGCTGTTATCTAAGGAGCGGGAGCTGGAGCAGCTCATCCAGAAGCAGAAGCGGGTATGCTTTTGTCAGTGTCCTCAGACGCCTGGCCCACGCTGCATCCTCTTTGGCTCTTACTCACTTTCCCTGACTTCCACTTAGGACTTTTTTTTTTCCCCCTTAATCTGAGAAGAACCATTTAGCTGTACAAAGATAGCATGAAATCACAGATGATCCCAAGATAAAGCCTTTACTTCTCCAGGTGTTTAACTTGAAAAGTTGCTAAGAATTCTCCCTTGAAGTATCTGCAGACATTGTCATATAATTATGCCCAGGGCCAGCCGAATGGCAAAACGGTAATTTATATCTTGCATCCCATGTAAGAGAAGAGGAGAATGCTGAGGTACAAGGGACACAGTTACTGGTGCTTCAGGAGAGGCTGCAGACAGTAACGTCTTCCCACCGAGATGGCCCTGGATGCCTCCAGCTGGAAGATGCTCTTCCCGGGTCAATTTTTCCATCCTCGTCTTCCCCCAAATGAGATTCCTCAGCCTCTTTTGTGACTGTTCCATCATCCCCCAGGATGGGTACAGACACCAGATGCTCGTCTGATGTACCTGAACTCCCAGCAGGCAGGTTAGGAGGTGCAGGGCAGTACCCATCCACCGCTGGGAACACCTGGCTGATGACCGCAGGCATTGGGGTCACTGATGACGTAGGCAAACCTCACACTCACAGTCTCTTCTCCAAAGCGAGGCCTGGGGGGGAGAGAGCCCAGGGCGCCACTTGTCCTCCTGTGTTGTTTTCTCTTGTGCTGGAAGGAATCCAGCCTTGGACAGACCCAGACACATTGCTTCCATTTGAATAGAGCGGGCTATTTTTAGCAACACATTTAAATATGCTTGAAGATATCCCATGCTAAAGCTGGAGATGCTCCACTCCTGCTGCTACCCAATCTTTGGATTTTGGTTTCTTCCTTCTGCAGCAAGATGATTTCACTCCAGGAACTGCCAGCTGCCTTCCCGTCCCCCTCCCACAGTCATTACTTTGCTTCTCTTACTCTTTCTCCTCCTCACTATTATGCATTGAGTCCTTACCAATTAAATGTATCCCTCACATGAATGATTGCCACTCGATTTAATTACTGCATGCTTGCCTGATTATACAGGAGCCTCTTGAGAATCACATAGAATTCCTCGTTGTTCCTTACTCCTCCCATAGTGGCCACATTCATTAAAGTAAATTTATTATGATGTATTTGCCTTGGTTTGACTTTTCCTCTGGTGAGAGGCTTGGAAGCTCTGCGAAGCATAATCACCAGCCAAGAAAAGCTGAAGTTATACAAATGATGGTTTTTAATTGCTTTAGGGATGTGAGAAAGGGTATATGTTTGGTTTGACCTGTTTGAGCAATTTCTTATGAATTTCCTGGGTTTCTGGCTGCCATACAAACCTTCTCTAGATGAAAGGAAGTGGACTTGTTTAGCTGAGAGAAGAAAAGGTAGTAAGTAGATTTACTCTCAGTATTCAAAATCGGGAAGG
Source organism: Rhinolophus ferrumequinum (assembly GCF_004115265.2). Taxonomy (NCBI): domain Eukaryota; kingdom Metazoa; phylum Chordata; class Mammalia; order Chiroptera; family Rhinolophidae; genus Rhinolophus; species Rhinolophus ferrumequinum. Next base: position 87,152,439 of record NC_046293.1, read on the forward strand.
ATGGTTTATGAGGACGCTCCTTGGCTGTTCTCCATCTCCATTGATGGCCAAGGAAAAGAAATTAGGAGGGGTTAGGGGAGATCTCAAGGCCCTTGATGAGATGACCGCTGCTGAGACCATTGATGAGATGGTCACCATCATCATCACTGGGATGAGAGTCACAGAGGGATGAGAATTTGCTTTCCTAGTAGCTCGGTGGAGACGGGGGAGAGATGAGAGACGGTCTGGAAGTTCCCCCTGCCTCCAGAAGTGTGTGTGTGTGAAGGAAGCAGCAGGACAATGCTTACTGAGGCTTGAGGGCAGTGAGCGGTAGCAGCACGGTCCCTGCCCACCAAGTAGAGAAGCTAGTGAGGCCGGAGCTGGCCAGCCTGACAATGGTTCTTGCCCCCCATTCCTTTCCAGCTGGAAGGCCAGTGCACAGCCCTCCATAATGACAAGCATGAAACCACGGTGGAGAATACCAAGCTGAAACTCACCAACCAGGAGCTGGCCCAGGAGCTGGAGCGCACCTCCCGGGAGCTGCAGGATGCCCAGCAACAACTGGAAAGCCTCCAGCAAGAGGCCTGCAAACTCCAGCAGGAGAAGGAAATGTGAGTCTGGCCTCCATGTACCCCTACCACGGCTGCCCAGCTCCCTCCCCTGCAGTGAGTGTGCTGTCCCCCCTCTGAGATCCTGTCCCTTGCCTATAAAATGGGATTGGGGGTCCTTGCTCCCTGAGATCTCGTCTAGGGTTCTGAGACTATTAAGCAGACTAGTGCTATGCTGAGCATGCCCTAGGATGGCAAGAAATATACAGCCCTGCTCTCAGGAAATTTATTATGTGATTCAAAAGACGTGTTATCCAACCAACAAATACAATGCAGTCCGTGAGAAAATGCTGAGTGAGCGGACAGGCTGTACATGACTGTCAAAGTAGATTGACCTGGGAGACCAAGGTGGACGAGAGTGAAGCCCGAGGACTTCTGAGGGTGACACATAATTGAATGGGGCCTGTGACGGTGTACTGGAATCTTCTGCTCTGCCCAGTTTTTTCCACCAGTGTTCCTCTGTGTGGGCCAGTGAGGGGAACCCCACCTCTCTCGGGGCCTGGTTTGCTAGTGAACTCCTTTTGACGTCCAGCCATAGGCAGAGGCACAGCAGAGAAGAATTAAGACGGGTCCGTACGTTAAGCTAGAGAAGCTGCTGAGGAATATCAGCATGTATCTTGTCTTGGGAATGTTAGGGTTTTTTTTGTTTGTTTTTTTTTTTAATTTATTTTTAATTTATTGGGGTGACAATTGTTAGTATAATTACATAGATTTCAGGTGTGCAATTCTGTATCACATCATTCATAAGTCACACTGTGTGTTCACCACCCAGAGTCAGCTCCCCTTCCATCACCATACATTGGGAATGTTAGGTTTTGAGAACAAATCCACTCCAAGGCCCAGGGAGACGAATATCACTTGTGTAGTTGTTCACTCATTTGTCCATGTATATTTATGTACTTAATATTTGGCAAATTTTTTTTGAATACTGCTCTTGCCAGGTACTATGCTTGGCAGGCCACATATCTCACTAATGTTGATAATTTGATATTATTTCATATTTACAGCATCCTGATGTGGCAGGGACTCTTATGATCCCTCTAATTTACAGATGCGAAAACTGAGGTTCAGAGGTTGTCAGAAACTGTCCCGAGATGCTGAGTGTTCGACACATCGTGCTGACTCCTCTCAGTGAATAATGAGCCAGCCGGAAAATATTTACCCAGATTAGGACTGCCCATCATTCACTCAGTCATTTGTTCGTACACTCATTCATTTATTCATCCATTCATTCTGTAGAATGTCATTGTGTGCCTGGTCCTGTGCTGGGGAGGATGGAAAGTCTGAGAAAAGGGCGGCATTACTTACCAGTGCTTGTTGTTATACGTATGTTAACTGTTCTTGTTCAGACGTGAAAGCCCTCACTCTGACTGTTGGCAAAACATTAATCTATCAGCCTAAATCAAATTGTCCAGCTGTCTGGTCCGTGTGTGGTAGCCTGTACCATGCGGCGCTGTAATGCCCAGGGTGAGAGGGAGGAGATGAGTTTGCATTTAAAAGTTTACCCAAGTAAGACATCTCCAGTTAAAAAAAAACATACATAGATTATATATAAACATATATATATAATATATATATGCATATAAATATATATACACACACACACACACACACACATATATATATATATATTAGGTTGGTGCAAAAGTAATTGCGGTTTTTGCAATTATTTTTAACCTTTTAAACCACAATTACTTTTGTACCAACCTAATGTATCCAGAAGGTGCCAAAAAAATGTATACACATTTTAAGAAAGGGAAAAACTGTATTAAAATTGTAAAATTGTAATCAATATATACCGATAACAAAAGATGAATGCAAGTCATGTGTATACATTTTTTTGGCACCCCTGGTATATATACATTCCCAAGTAGCTGACTTAAAACATAACAAAAGCCCACCATTCTAATTAATTCTTGGACGACCAGTGGAAGGACAGTGTATTTCATTGTAAACTAGCAAAATCAGTTCCTCTTTATTGAGATCAGGTCAACAGGGCACTGACATTTATCTTTACAAACAGAATTAAGGATTCAGGCTCTTAAAATTCAGTCAAGTTCTAAAAGTAATAAACATCTGAAGGCAGAAGCATTAGAACAGCACATGGGAACGAGCACCCAGTGTGTCGCATCAAATCACCGCATGAGGATTAAAATCTCTCTGAAGTCTTATTAACCAAGCCACAGACACAGTCTCTGGAGGTTGGGAATTGAAGAAGAGGGCAGAAGGATTATGAGGAAGCGATACATGAACCTTCACAACTTGTTTTGGACAAACCTGCAATGTCCTGTGCAGCCAGAAAGTGTGCTGGATCCCAGGAGAACCTATCCTGTTCAGGAAGGCTAGGCGAGAAGGGCAGTGAGAGCCTCAGCTTGTTCTCTGTAGAGCAGAATCCCAGACCTATGGCACTGATGGGACCTTAATGCTCTAATCCACCTCTTCATTTCATGAATGAAGAAACTGAGGCTCAGAGAGGTATAGTGACCAACCCAAAGCAACACAGCTAATTAGTGCCAGAAAACAGGGACAGAGCCTCGTTCTTCTCCCAACAATGTCTTTCTGCCTGGTGCTGCCCCGGAGCAGCTGGGAGAGGAAAAGGTGAGGTTTGGAGATAAACAGATTCAGTCATTTATCAGGTAGACTTCTGAATGGGTGAAATTAATGTTCTTCTTCTCTGAAGATGCTCAAGGAATGAGAACTAGATTTTAGAAGAAGATAAAGAAGGAACAATCAAGCAGGGGAGGTAATATACAGATGAAGGTTAGCTGAAAAGCACTACATCTCTGTTTCTTTTGTTAATTAACTTTTGTTTTGGGTAGATAGTTTATGACAAGGCACAAAATCCAAACGGCACAAAAGGATATACACTCAGGGATACACACTCAGTCACCCAGGGGCCACCAGTCATGGTTTCTTGTGGATCCTTCCAGAGTATTCTATGAATATACAAGTTCACGCACATGCACACACACGCACCATTTTCATTTGTGAATCGGTAGCACACTGTTCTGCATTTGCCTGTATTTTTCACTTGACAGTGTATTTTGGAGTGTGCTCCATATCGCATCCATCTCCTAAACACAAAGCCAGCAGCAGTTCCCTAAGGGCAGCCACGAACCTCTCACCAACCACTGGTATGAAAAATGGCTGAGTTCTTTGTTTTTCAGTTCACACGTTACCCAGATAACAAACTTTTAAAATGTCTAGGATAGAAGGACTTTAAAGGTCATTTAGTCAACTAGCCAAGTATCATTTTTTTTTTTTAGAAATGCTTTTCTTTTTGTTAACACAAAAATATGAATATGTCTCTCTCTCTCTTTCTCTTCCCACCACCCCCCCCCCAAATGCAGTTGACCCTTGAACAATGTGGGTGTGAACTGCACGGGTTTAGCGTGTGTAAATGGATCTGAGCAGTTCAAACCTGCACTGTTCAAGGGTCCACTGTATTTTCTATCCCCATTGCTGGCGATCTGTGTAAGAGGAGGGCCAATGTAAGTTACGCAGATTTTCACCTGCACAGGGGTTTGGTGCCCCCAACTCCTGCATTGTTCAAGGGTCAACTGCATATCTACCGATCTGTCGCTCGATCTATTTATCTATCTATCATCTATCCATCTATCTCCACGTATATTTACTAGACAAGTGGACATATATTTGCATCAACATGGAATATACACACGTATGTATCAGAGTGTGTTTGTATAGCTCCAACAGGGCCAGAGAAGACCTAGACCATCTTGTTTAGGAATTGGCTCCTTAGACCCCCTCTGAGAACCCAGACCTTAGATCTCCAATGAGTGACTTTCTTTAGCAGGGGAAAAGCTGCCTGCTCCTCGCTCCATCCAGAGAGAAGCAGGACCAGGGTTGGGGGGGTGGGAGCATGAAGCCAGGCCAGGCAATCTTGGCTCCTAGGGCACAGCAGCAGCCAATAAGCACGTCTAAATCTGCTAATCAGAGCAGAATCCTAGACAGGGGTTTGGGGATGTAGTTTGGATAATGGGAAATACATTGTTTTCCCTCAAGTTGAAATTAAATATAATTGGTAATAACACGTTGGGAATTTGTAGCTCCGCAGGAGGCAGAGAAGTTTTGTTGCTTAATTAGGATTGTCTGAGGTGAACTTAGCATTTGATTCCGTCTGTTATTGTCATAAATTGACTTTATAATTATTCTATAAAGGGGAAAAGAAAAGCACCACAGATACCTCTTCAGGAATCAGGTTATTGCAAGCTTGGCATGAGTCCCAAGGACCCAGTAAGCTGGTGCTATTTTCACCAACTCAGTAATGACATCGATGGGGTGGCAGGGGGGTGACTGTCCTTGCTCAGCCCTGTATATGCACAATCCAAGTGCCCTGACAGCCTATGGAAAGCGACAAATTTATCAGGCTGTAAGATGCTCCCTACACTAAAAGCTATGCTGTGGTTTGGAAATGTGGAACTTTGGATGGACCCTTTGCATGAACCATGGCACAGAGCACAGAGGGAAGGATGGAGGCAAAATTGTGAGGTTAAGCAAGGTTTATCTTCTAATGTCACTCAATTCTGCTTTTTTTCCTTCCTTTCTTAATTGATGCTGACTACCTCTCTACTTATCCCTCCCTACCTATCTACCTCTTTCTCTTCCTTCCCTCTTTCCTTCCTTCCTTCCTTCCTTCCTTCCTTCCTTCCTTCCTTCCTTCCTCCCTCCCTCCCTCCCTCCCTCCCGCCCTCCCTCCCTGCATCCCTCCATCCCTGCCTTCCTTCTTCCCTGTCTAGCCCTCCTTTCTACCCTCTCTCACTTCTTTCTTCCGACTGCTGCTTGTTGACTCTGCCTTCATGCTGGCACTATGCTGAGGATACAGATGTGACAACCTAGACACGGCCCTGCCTCGCTGAGGTGACCTCCAGCCACCCCATGTAACTTTCAGCTTCTCTCACCCTTTCACAAAACTCCTGATATGATTGACACATTCACACTGTGATATTTGACTGACTATAATTGAAGCATTAAATCTCTGCTTTATAGCAAGAAACAAGAAATGCTAAGTGAAAGAAATGAATGACCAACAATGGAAATTCCAGATATCTGGGAATGGGTTGGATACTTTGGGGGAAAGTAAAGCAGGAAAATGATTCTTTGAGATCTGAAAACACACTAAACCAGCATCCAGGGGAAAAAAGAATACCAGTTCTGCTCTCACCCTCTAAGAGTGGGCTGGAGATGACTATTGATTTTCTGGGTAAGGCAGGACCCTTTGGACCTGGGAAAACGGTGCAGTTAATCTTTGCGTCATATTCGCAGTGGTGTGTGAAGTGGCTGTGGAACGAGCAGGTTTTAGGGATAGGGCGTCTAGATTAGGACTCTGTGTGAGCTGGGAGAGTTATCAAAACTCTTTGACTGTGTCTGGAAAATGGGGATAATTTTACCTTCCAAGTAATGTGTCTGTGACGACTGGCTGAGATCACGGCTGGGAGCACTTGCACATGGCAGGTGCTCTCCAAGGACAACCATATTCCTTTGAACCCTCTGTCCCCAGCGTGGGGCGCTGCCTGCTGTTCCAGTGAGGGCTCCTGGGAGGCCATCCTCAGCGCGGCGTCTCCTACCCTGGTAGCTCCCCTGCCTAGCGCAGTCCCTCATCACTGCTGTGTTTGCGTCCTTCTCAGGGAAGTGTACCGCGTGACAGAGAGTCTGCAGCGTGAGAAGTCGGGGCTCCTGAAGCAGCTGGATTTTCTGAGGTGGGTCAACACTGTATGTTTTCTGAGAGAGCATCCCACGTACCTCAGGTTGGGAGATCAGCCTGAGAGTCTTCCCTGCCTACATGCTGGAAAGACGTAGCTGCTGAGAGAGTGTCCTCATTCTGCTTGTCCCTATGAATTCTCCGTACAGCCTAGTACCACCCTCTCCGCGTCTGGTCCATCTACACACACGCCCACTTCCTGCTCCCGTTTATACCTCTGTGGGTAGGCTCTGCCTCATTCTTCTTGGTGTCTCTCTGAGTACCCTGCATGGCACTTGCTCAAGTAGGAAGGGAACTGAATTTATTGAGCATCTACTCTATGCCAGCTACAGTATCCCTTTCATCTTCAACAAAACTTAGGAAAGTAGGGCAGGTGGTAATACAACAGGTAACTGATGAGGAAGTTGATATTCCCCCTTCCCCTCTGGTAACCACTAAACTATTGTCTGTGTCTGTGAGTTCTTGTTTCTCATTTGTTTGTCTTGTTCTTTTGTTGTTTTTGGTTTATACACCACATATCAGTGAAATCATATGGTTCTCTGCTTTTTCTGTCTGACTTATTTCGCTTAGCATTATACTCTCAAGATCCATCCGTGTTGTCACAAATGCTCCTATATCATCTTTTCTTACCGCCGAATAGTATTCCATTGTGTATATATACCACAACTTCTTTATCCATTCATCTATTGAAGGACATTTTGGTTGTTTCCATGTCTTGGCCACCGTAAACAAAGCTACAATGAACATTGGAGCACACATGTCTTTATGGATAAATTTTTTCAAAATTTTTGAGTAGATACCCAGGAGAGGGATTGCTGGGTCATATGGTAATTCTATCCGTAATTTTTTGAGAAACCTCCACACTGCCTTCCATAACGGCTGCACCAGTCTGCATTCCCACCTACAGTGTATGAGGGTTCCTTTTTCTCCACAGCCTCTCCAACACTTGTTACTATTTGTCTTGTTGATGATAGACATTCTAACTGGGGTGAGGTGATATCTCATTGTGGTTTTTATTTGCATTTCTCTGATGATTAGTGATGTTGAGCAATTTTTCATATGTCTATTTGCCATTTGTATGTCCTCTTTGGAGAAATGTCTCTTCAGGCTGTCCGCCCATTTTTCAATAGGATTGTTTGGTTTTTTGGTGTTTAGTTTCATGAGTTCCTTGAATCTTTTGGATATTAGCCCCTTATCAGAGGCACTGTTTGCAAAAATCTTTTCCCATTCAGTTGTTTGCCTCTTTATTTTGTCGATGGTTTCTTTTGCTGTGCAGAAGCTTTTAAGTTTCATATCGTCCCATTCGTTTATTTTAGCTTTTACTTCCATTGCCTTTGGAGTCAAATTCATAAAATGCTCTTTGAACCCAAGGTCCATAAGTTTAGTACCTATGTTTTCTTCTATGCAGTTTATTGTGTCAGGTCTTATGCTTAAGTCTTTGATCCATTTTGAATTAATTTTGGTGACAGATACATGGTGACAGATAGCAGTCCAGTTTCATTCTTTTGTATGTGGCTATCCAATTCTCCCAGCACTTTTGAAGAGGCTGACTTTTCTCCATTGTATGTTTTTTGCTTCTTTGTCAAAAATTATCTGTCCATATTTATGTGGGTTTATTTCTGGATTCTCAATTCTATTCCATTGGTCTATGTGTCTGTTTTTCTGCCAATACCATGCTATTTTGATTATTGTAGCCTTGTAGTACAAGCTAAAGTCAGGGAGTGTGATACTTTTTTCAGTGTTGATCTTTTTTCTTAAGATTGCTTTGGCTATTCGGGGTCTTTTGTTGTTCCAAACAAATCTGACGATTTTTTGTTCTATTTCTTTAAAAAATGCCATTGGGATTTTGATGGGGATTGCATTAAATCTGTATATTGCTTTGGGTAATATGGCCATTTTAACTATGCTGATTCTTCCAATCCATGAGCACAGAATGTCTTTCCATTTCTTTGTGTCTTCTTCAATTTCTTTTAAAAATGTCTTATAGTTTTCAGCATATAGGTCCTTTACATCCTTGGCTAAGTTTATTCCTAGGTATTTTATTCTTTTTGCTGCAATTGCAAAAGGAATTGTTTTTTGTGTATTTTTTTCCTGAGATTTCATTGTTAGTATATAGGAATGCAATGGACTTTTGTATGTTGATTTAGTAGCCGGCAACTTTACTGTTTTCGTTGATTGTTTCTAATAGCTTTTTGGTGGAGTCTTTAGGGTTTTCTATATATAGCATCATGTTATCTGCAAAGAGTGACAATTTAACTTCTTCATTCCCAATTTGGATGCCTTTTATTTCTTCCTCTTGCCTGATTGCTCTGGCAAGGACTTCCAACACTATGTTGAAAAGCAGAGGTGATAGGTGACAGCCCTGTCGTGTTCCTGAACGTAGAACAAAGGGCTTCAGTTTTTCACCATTAATTATGAGATTAGCTGAGGGCTTGCCATATATGACCTTTATGTTAAGGTATTTTCTTTCTATACCTATTTTATTAAGTGTTTTAATCATAAATGGATGTTGTATCTTGTCAAATGCTTTTTCTGCATCAGTTGATATAATCATATGATTTTTGTCCTTTATTTTGTTTATGTGATGAATCACATTAATGGATTTGCGGATGTTGAACCATCCTTGTGCTCCAGGGATGAACCCCACTTGGTCATGATGAATAATCTTTTTAATGCATTGTTGTATTCAATTTGCTAGAATTTTGTTTAGAATTTTGCATCTGTACTCATCAGAGATATTGGTCTGTAGTTTTCTTTTTTTGTGTTGTCCTTACCAGGCTTTGGTATCAGGGTGATGTTGGCCTCATAAAATGAGTTGGGGAGTACTGTCTCTTCTTCAATTTTTTGGAAGAGTTTGAGTAGGACAGGTATTAGATCCTCTTTGAAGGTTTGGTAGAATTCACTAGTGAAGCCATCTGGTCCCGGACTTTTGCTTTTGGGAAGGTTTTGGATGACTGATTCAATTTCGTTACTGGTGATCGGTCTGTTTAGATTTTCCAGTTCTTCATGGTTCAGCCTAGGAAGGCTATATGTTTCTAAGAACTTGTCCATTTCTTCTAGGTTATTGAATTTGGTGGCATATAGTCCTTCATAGTATTTTTGGATGATGCTTTGTATTTCTGTCGCATCCGTGATAACGTCCCCTTTTTCATTTCTGATTTTGTTAATTAGTGTCTTCTCTCTTTTTATCTTAGTGAGTTTAGCAATTTTGTTAATCTTTTCAAAGAACCAGCTCTTTGTCACGTTTATTTTTTCTATTGTCTTTTTGTTCTATATTTCATTTAGTTCTGCTCTGATTTTTGTTATTTCCTTTCTTCTGCTGACCTTGGGTTTCATTTGTTCTTCTTTTTCTAGTTCTTTAAGGTGTAACATGAGGTTATTTATTTGAGATTTTTCTTGTTTCTTGAGATAGGCCTGTAATGATATAAATCTTCCTCTTAACACTGCCTTCGCTGCATCCCAAAAATTTTGGTAGGATGTATTTTCATTGTCATTTGTTTCTATGTATCTTTTGATCTCTCCTCTAATTTCTTCTTTGACACAGTCGTTCTTTAAAAGTATGTTGTTTAGTCTCCATGTATTCGTGTTTTTTCTTGCTTTCTTTTTGCAGTTGATATCTAGTTTCAAAGCCTTGAGATCAGAGAATATGCTTGGTATGATTTCAATCTTCTTTTATTTGCTGAGGCTGATTTTATGTCCCAATATATGGTCTACACTTGAGAATGTTCCATGTACACTAGAAAAAAATGTATAGTCTGATGTTTTAGGATGAAGTGCTCTATATATGTCAATTATGTCCATTTCATCTAATGTGTCATTTAGGGCTTTTATTTTGTTATTTATTTTCTGTTTGGATGATCTATCCATAGCTGTCAGTGATGTTTTTAGGTCCCCTAGTATAATTGTGTTTTGGTCAATTTCTCCCTTTAGTTCTGTTACTAGTTGCTTGGTATATTTCGGTGCTCCCTGATTGGGGGCATAAATATTGATGGTTGTTATGTCTTTTTGTTGTATAGTCCCCTTTACCATTATGAAATGTCCTTCTTTGTCTCTCGTTACCTTTTTCACAGTGAAGTCTGTTTCATCTGATATCATTATGGCTACACCTGATTTTCTCTGGATACCATTTGCTTGGAGTGTCAATTTCCACCCTTTCACTTTGAGTCTATGCTTGTCCTTGTAGCTGAGATGTGTCTCTTGGAGACAGCATATGGTTGGGTTTAGTTTTTTGATCCAATCTGCTACTCTGTGCCTTTTTATTGGTGAATTCAGTCCATTTACATTTAGGGTGATTATTGCTATGTGAGGATTTCCTGTCATTCTATCTTTAGTTTTCTGGTAAGGCTGTGTCTCCATTGTTTCTTTGCCTTTTTGTTGTCTATTATTTCTGTGTGGTGATATTCTATGATTTTTCCCTCTGTTTCTTCTTTTATTACAGTATATATTTCAGTTCTGGATTTTTTTTTTTGAGTGGTTACCCTTAGTTTATGTAAAAGAAAGTTTGATATTTAGAGTATTCCATTTTCTTCAGCATGCCTACTTTCTCCATTCCCATATTCCGGTTCAGGCCTTTATTCTCCCCTTTTTATGTTTTGGTTGCCACACATTGTCCCTGTGGATGGTGGTCAAATAGCCACCTTTAGTATTTCTTGTAGTGCAGTTTGTGTATTAGAAAATTCCCTCCACTTCTGTATGTCTGGAAAGGTCTTTATTCCTCCTTCATATCTAAAGGATATCTTTGCTGGATATATTATTCTTGGCTCATAACTTCTCTCTTTCGATAGTTTGAATATTTGGTTCCCCTCCCTCCTGGCTTGTAGAGTTTCTGCTGAAAAATCTGATGATAATCTAATGGGCTTTCCTTTGTAGGTTACCGTCTTCTTTTCCCTGGCTGCCTTGAGGATTCTTTCTTTGTCGTTGATTTTAGACAGCTTCAATACAATGTGCCTTGGAGAAGGCCTGTTGGGATAGAGGTAATTGGGTGTTCTGTTTGCCTCTTGGATTCGAAGATCCAGTTCTGTCCACAAGTTTGGGAAGTTCTCACTGACAATTTGTTTGAATATATTCTCTGTTCCCTTCTCCTTTTCTTCTCCTTCTGGTATGCCCATTATTCTTATATTGCTTTTTCTGATGGAGTCAGAAAGTTCTTGTAGAGTTCTTTCATTTCTTTTAAGTTTCAAGTCTCTTTCTTCTTCCATCCGTGTCATTTCCAGGTTTCTATCTTCGATGTCACTGATTCCTTCCTCCGTCTGGTCCACTCTACTACCTAAGCTGGCTATTTCATTCTTAATTTCTTCTATTGAGTTCTTAATCTACAGAAATTCTATTTGGTTCTTTTTTAAAATTTCAATGTCTTTCATAAAATGTTCATGTTGTTCTTTGATTGTGTTTCTGAGTTCATTAAACTGCCTTTCTGTGTTTTCTTGTATCTTGTTGACTTTTTTCAGAACTGCAATCTTGAATTCTCTGTCATTTAAGTCACATATTTCCATATCTTTAAGTTCCTTTTCTGGAAACTTTTCACTTTCTTTCTGAGCTTTCTTGTTACCTTGGTTATTCATGGCAATTACTATTTATTATTTCTCTTCCTAGACCTCTATAGAAGTGGCTTCTGCAACAGGTTCATAGGAAGAGGTCTTTCTTTTGTTTTCCAGTACTTGTTGGTAGAATGTTTTATTTTCTCTCCGACTGCAGCCTTTTTTTTCTCTCTCACACTGTAGTGCTATGTTTTCTCTGCACTATTCCAGCTTCTCACACAATGGGGGTATTCCCTGGGAGACGGGCTTCTCCTCTGTTAATAGTTCACATGGGTCACAGGGCACAGTGTCCATGTGGGTATGCGGAGAGCTTTTGAAGTTCCAAAGTTCTTCCTGTACTAGATTCAGAGCCCATATGTTTCAGCAGTTCTGTTTATTGCAGGGATCTGCCCAGATAGGTGGGTCCAGGGGCGGGGTGAGTTGTGAGAGGTGTCCCAGAGCAATGGCAGTGACCACCACCACAGCCAGTCCTGCTTCCACAGCTCCCTCCCCTTTGCTGGAACTAGTTGGGCTGCGAATCTGTGTCTGTAGTCCACAGTTCTCAGAATAGCAAATATTCTGTTCTTTTGATCTGACACTGCTACTGTTCCGCTTCTAGCACCGGGCTGGTGGGGGCGGGGCGAGCTCTGGGAGGGTAGGGAGGGGGCGGCTAGTCTCAGTGCCTAAGGCTTCCATTCTCTGTGGCATTGAGGGCTTAAACCACCGTTTTCAGCCTTCTTCCCTCAGTACCTTCTCCGAGGTCTCTGCCGTGAGCGTTGGGTTCAGCCGTGTTATATGCTGTCCCCTCAGGCCTGTGGGCCACAAACGGAGCCCTAGCAGTCCCAGTTCTTCCCTCTCCCGCAGCTGCAGTAGTTCCAGGATGCAGCGAGCTCGGAGCACTGAGCTAGGTCTGCGTCCTGTTCCCGCGCTTGCGCGGCTCCGTCTCCGCACTTCTCCCTTCCCTCCTCCCCCTCTTGCACAATTTGCCCACCTTTAGGTGAATTCAGTAGTGAGACTCTTCGTTTTGCCTGTCTGCTGTGCAGGGAGTCCTTTGTGGAGTTATAGTTGTTCAATTTGTTGTAAATTCCAGGGGAGATTTACAGAGGCTCACCTCACACCACCATTTTGATGATGTCTCTCAGGAGTTTTAATTAAGGTTTGCACATTGTTCTTTTTAGAACTATCGCACACTTAGTAGACTACAGTATAAAGTAAACGTGACTTTTATATGCACTGGAAAACCAAAAGTTTCCTGTGACTTGCTTTATTGCGGCAGTCTAGCACGGAACCTGCAGTATCTCTGTGGTATGCCTGAAAATGGGTCAGAAACAGCACTAAGAAAGGAGTTTCCTCAGCTTTCTAAAACTCACTGTAAATTCAAAGCCCATAGGTCTGGAATGTGTCCAAAACACAAAAAAATACCCCCAAACCTACGTGTGGAAAGATGGTGTTTTCAGTTTTGCCTCTGAGGCGTCTAAGCGACTGTACCTGCTGCCTGCCAAACACCTCCTGGGAAATGGTGATGAAACACAAGGATTTGGGCTTCTGATTTATAAAGTGCAAGTGATTTTGAATCAGGCATATTACAAAGTTGTTGTTTTTTTTTAAATTTATTAAGGTGACAATTGTTAGTAAAATTACATAGATTTCAGGTGTACAATTCTGTATTACATCATCTATAAATTCCCTTGTGTGGTCACCACCCAGAATCAGTTCCCCTTCCATCACCATATATTTGAACAAAGTTGTTTTTTCTTTTTTAAAAAAAAATGTTATAGCAAGGTGAGGTCTGATATCCACAGTGCTACCAAATTGAAAAGTGCTTTTCAGATTTACTGCACTCAACACATGATTCAAACAGGCCACCTTAAAGGCCAGGGAGATGGAAGGGGTTGTTAGGTGGTCAAGGTCTCATCCATTTGAGAGGTCTTGATTCTTAGGAAGTCTTCCTGAAAGGAAGAGAAAATGATGTCCAAGGACAAGTGTTTGTTAGTTTTCCCCTTTTTTCTACTGTACTTATAAAACAGAAAAGGGCAGATTACACATGAATGAGCAGGGCAGAATGACAAGGCAGTACTATAGAAATACTTACTGGGTCTTTTCAATGGAAATTAGCATTTGTACAGAGCCACATGCCTGGAGCCTTTCTGTGTTACTGCATGGTTCCCAAGGGTAAGCTCTGCCTGCTGGAGAAAGCAGAAAGCAGAGATGCAGACATGGAGGGGAAGGCCCCACGGCAGATTTTTCCTCCACAGTGAAGTCACCAGGTAGTGGGGAAACTGGAAGGGAGGAGAGAGAGAAAGTTGGGGGTGGAGTGGGGTACAGAGAATAGTGGGAATGTGGAGGGGGGTGGTAGTAGAATGGGGACAATGGCCTGCATGGGACAGGGTGGGGGGGGCCGCTCTCGTAAGGCAAATGGGGCAAATGGGAGCAATTTCAGGGCACTCAGTCAGGAACATGGAGCTTGCAGCTGGATCGGGTTCAAGACCCAGCACTGCTCCGCTTAACCAGTTGGAGTCTTAGTCTTCTCGTGCCCACCTCACAGGCTTCTTCTGAGAATTAGATGATAGATGTTAGAGGCAGTCACACAGGGCAATGATGTGAACGAAAGCTGGCACATTTAAGGACTCGAGCATTTCTTTAAATCCTGAAGCTTCTGCATGGAGATGGCTACACAAAGCAGGAATGAGCACAACAAACTCCCCAATAAAGATGTGTCTTCCCAGGGCTCCCCAAGTCCTCACCCAGGTTGCAAGGCTGCTAACGTCACTGCCCACACAGAGAAGGGTCCTTCTGGCATGAGAAGCTCCCTTTGCCATTCTCAGGGCTTATAAAATACCCTCCATGTCCCCATCTTGTTCTGATGGCCCTGGCTGTGTGCCTGTCAGCCCACCAGACGCACATATGGGTACGTAACAACCTGACACGTCCCTGGTGTTTTCTGCAAGACCAGGGAACTGCAGTCGTTATCCAGCCTGTCTGAGATCTGCCTGCCGTGCGCCACACGCTTGACGGAGTGCCTGCCCATGGTCAGTGCCAGCTCACGGCCACATGGCAATGATGAGGGTTAGACTCCTGCTGTATGCTCCTTTGGAGAGACCTGCAGATGTAATATAATCTTTCTTATCTAATATCTCTTGTCCTCCCTTCCCATCCAGCTACTTCCCATTTCTTTCATCATTTTCCATAAAACTTTCAAAATGTTTACACTTAGATTCACTGTCTCCATTTCCTTTTCTCACATTCTCAATCCCCCACTCAGGCTTTTTCTACCACTATTCCACTGAAAGTGACACCAATGACCAACATGTTGCTTAAAGTACCAGTCAGTTCTCAGGGCCCCACCTTGTCCCCAGCGCTCTGTCCTTAGCATACCACCTATAGGGCTCCTTTGAAAACATGAGTCAGGTCAGGATACTCCTCTGCCATCCCCCTACCTGCCCACGGTTCCATCTTTGGAGTGAAAATCAGAGTTCTTACAATGGCCCAGAGGCCATGAAAGGCAGGTCCCCGCTCCTCCCGCCATGTTTTCTCTGACCTTGTCTCCTAACTGCTCTCCCTCTGAGCACCCTGCTGCCCTCCTTTCTATTCCTCACGCACAGCAAGCCAACCAAGGCTTGGCCTTGCCTTTCCTCTGCCTGCCCTACTCTTCCCCAGATACCTGCAGAGCTCCCCTCCCCTCCTCCAAGTCTCTGCTCAGATGCTGCCTTCTCAGTGACATCCTCCCTGACCACCCTATTGAAATATCACTCCACCCTCTGGCACACTTTATTTCACTTTCCCACTTTATTTTTCTCAATAGCACTTATGCCTGTGCTAAAATACAAATTCCCTGAGCGCAGGAACGTTTTCTCTTGTTCCTTGGTGTAACCTTCACAGCTAGACCAGCGCCTGGCGTGTAGTGGAGGCCCAGGAGACACGTGCTGAATGAGTGCATGCATGAGTGATGGCACAGAGAACGTGCACAAAGGCCCAACAGTCTGTTCAGGCGCAGCCAGCTCCTGCTCCTGGTCCTGCTCTGGGGGCAGCCCCCCCTGTAATAGCATAGACCAGTACATGAT
Source organism: Rhinolophus ferrumequinum (assembly GCF_004115265.2). NCBI lineage: Eukaryota > Metazoa > Chordata > Mammalia > Chiroptera > Rhinolophidae > Rhinolophus > Rhinolophus ferrumequinum. The sequence continues at coordinate 87,168,322 of NC_046293.1, forward strand.
CCTGAAGGGCCGTGTCACAAAGCCATTCTGTATATCCCCCTGCCTCTGAGCTGATTTACATGCAACTATGCTCTGCCATTAACCACAGTCCCTAAGGAAAGAGGTTCCACATGTCCCTGGGCCTTGCACACATCTGACTGGCAAACTGACTGGTACTGGATCTGTCGACTGCAAACTCCAGGTTTGAATCGACTCCCCTTTTCCATCCTCAGGGAAAGGAACAAGCACCTTCGGGATGAACGGGACATATGTTTTCAGGTAAGTGGCCGATGCCCCCTTCCCCTGGGGGAAGGCAAGGACTGTCGGCCAGTGGCAGCCAGAACCCGAGCTGGGACTGGCCAGAGATGTACTGAGGCGTGGGGTCTGGCTGCTGCTTCCTGGGTGAGCGGGACCAGGTATAAGCTTTTGTGAAAATAATAAAAATGCAGGGTGGCCTCCTGAAAAACAGTGTGTGGATTTTCTATGAAGTCACATACTTTCCTCTCGACGTAATGAGACAGAAATATTTAGAAGCCTCCCACATTTCTTGGGTGCAGAAGCGGTAGTTCTACCCATGAGATGGCACAGTTGAAATGTCATCATCACTTTTATACCAAAATGCTCACATTTGTTTTCATTAAAATTTTGATCTCTTGTTGAAGATTTTGCATTTTTACACTGTCGTAGAGCAAAGTCAAAATGCGTGTTTCACAACTTGCATAGTTGATTTTATGTCAATTTCTTATACCCTATGGGGACCCCTGCTCCTCTATACCTGAGCACCACTCTTACATACTTTCCCAAATAGCACAAAATTCTGTATTTATTTGAAGATCTTCACTTTGGGCTGCGTTAAACAAAACCTAGGATTCCACGCTCCCCTATCATCTTCCCCTTTAGACAGCAGCTGTTGGATGCTCTGAAGGGAAGAAAAAAATGGGGACAGGACTGACTGATGTGAGTTTTTAATACTCAGAATTATCACACCATGAATTTCATGTGTGTCCTTGGGCAAGTCATTTGTCTCCTTGGACCATTGTCTCCTTGGACCATGACTGCAACTATCCCATGAGGAAAGGGAATCCCTATCTTTTTTTCCATATTGTAAGGATTTTTCAGAGTAACTCTTGGAAAGAGGCGGTCTTGCACTGGACCCTTAGCTGAACAGTGGTCTAAATGCAGTCAGCAAAAGGCAGCTAGTTTACCTTGAATTAGGTACGCCCTGGTTTATAATTGTAAATCCCTGAGGGACCGTGTTCCACCACTATTTCTTTTCTGTCTGACTGGCAGCCAACATCTTTGCTGCCCACCTGTGTACACTATTAGAGCAAGGCTTCAGCCTACACGTGTTTGTTTGATGATGATAATGGCTGTAACTATTTTGGAAGTAACACTGAGTTTGCTTTACAACCTCCCGCCAAATGTCACCCTAATCCCTTGCACTTGCTTCCCCTTACCTGCCAAACTCATTTTGCTTTGAAAAGGGGATGGAACTCCACGAGTTCTTAAGGACTCTTGTGGGGACTAGAAGAAAGAGGGATAAAAGCATGTTCATGCTGAATAATAATGAAAGATTAATTTAGACTCATTATAGCCATCCCTTCAGGAGCTCTGGGAGCCCTGCCACCCCTCCTTCTCTCATTAAGGATCACTGGGAATCATGGGGATGGCTGGTTAATGAGAGATTCTTCCTGTGATCTAACTCCCCCCGCCCCATCTCCTGGAAGACGCCTGTCAGGCAGCATTGGCAAAGCACTTTGTAAACCCCTACTCCACGCAGGCACTCCATTATAGACGTGTGAGTGATTTATCTACACGCAGCCTCTGTCCACAAAAGGTCTGAAATACCCTGTGCTGGCTTGGTAGCTATGGATGGGCCCTGGGTTCATTGATCCAATGGGCTGGTCCCTTTCTCACATCCGGAGCTTTGAGAATAAAGAGGAACTGGAGCCACACTTGAGCGTGTGATTGAAAGATGCACAGTCTTCTCTGTCCACAAATATTTTTCCTATGCATCCTGCATTTATCTCCTTTTACTGTCCTCTCACAAATTATCAGTAGTCCTGTGAAGGATAATCTGGTGGACCTCAGGTTCTAAACTGTGTATCGGTTCATTTGATTAGATTATTATACAGGAAGTGGAGGAGTTCTGATGAGAGATGATGGCAAAAAGCAAGAGAGCTGAGTTCTGGCAGGGAGACCCAAACATCGCTTGCTGACTTCCGAGTTTTGTTTAGAGCCTGACCTATGAGGTGGGAAAGTTGAGCCCTTTCTGTTCAAATGTTGGGATTAACCAGCAGGCTGAATCTGAGGGCCTTTTGTGTTTCTACAGAAAGATAAGGCAGCCAAGGCAAACACAGCTGCTCCCAAGGCAAGCTGGAAACAGAGATCTGGCTCTGTGATAGGCAAATATATGGACAGCAGAGGGATTCTTAGAAGGTAAGTCATCATCTATTTGTTCACCGTTATCTGTGTGTTGGTCTTACACTCACCGGGAGCAGGTCCTGAGCGCGTGCTTGAGTACAGACCGGTCCTGGTGGGGAAGCTTGGGGTTAGCTGCGCTCACTCTCCTGGAATCTTAGAGGGCATATCTCTTCCTTTTCTGACATCCATGTGGGAGGAGACCGTGCAGAGCAAGCTCCTAGGACAGGCCATTGTCTTCTGGGCCCCCATCCCCCAGTATGTGCCTGCAGGGAGACACTGCAGAGGTGCGGTACCTCAGCAGTGGAGAGGAAGAACAGGAGAGGTCAGGGCAGAGCAATGGAGGGTGTGGCGGGACATGCGCCCTTTTCTGTTCAGCAGAATGGATGCCCTTGGTTTTTCAGGGACATGACTGCTTGGGCTCTGAAGGGTAATTAAAGTGTCGTATGGAATCTCCAATAGTTGAACTCCTTCACAGACAAGAATGGGGCCTGTATTTGATAGATGCCTTTTAATGATTCATATTTAATTAACACAAGGATGACATGTTTTATTCCTGTTGGACAGCACATGATTGAGTCCCCAAAAGAGGGGATCATTCAAAGAGACCATCCAGTCCCCTGCTCCCTCTTCTTTTTGGCACGTGCTCCATCCATAGACACATGGATGGCCACAGAGAGGCAAAGGCAGCCAGATCCCTTCGTATGAGACATGGGGAGAAAGTGTGTGAACTTGCTCAGTTAGGAGACACTGAGGGCAGCGAGCATGAAATAAACAGATAAGTAAAGGGAAGTGACTCTGGATGTCAGTCAGCTGATGAGTCACGTCTTTGGACCTGATCATTGTGAATTCCTTTTCTAAATAGCTCAACAGGGAGGCACAATTTAGGAATCAAATTTCTGCAATAATAGTTGGCCTGTTGGTTCCTCGGAATTGAATATATTCACTGATTGATTCATTCAAAAAGCATTTAGCAATAGCCTACTCTGTACTAGAGATTCTTTTGACATCTTTGTAGACTCCGAAGATAAAATGGAGTCCTGCCATTAATATCCATTGTTGAGTACCTATTATATACAAGATACTGTGCTATGTGCTGGGTGTACAGTGGTGAGCAGAACAGACCCTATCTCTGCTTTCATGGAGCGTATGGTTGAGTGGAGGAAACAGACAATAACCGAGTAATGCAGACTTTGCCCGAGGTGACTGTCTGCTGTGTGCGCACAGCCTTTGGTGGAAAACCAGAAGTGAACTTAGTCAGGCGTAGCTGAAGGTGTTGCAGAATGGCAGTCGTGCTTGAGAATTGCCCCAATACAAAGCTTTTCCCAAGAAATGCTTCATTTTAGGACCATTTCAGTGGCTATTTCTTTCTTGGCTGTAAGGCCTTTGAAAAACCACGCTGTGTGGGCACGCTTGCTCGCATGTGCACAGACATAAGCTCCCTTGTGGGCATGCAGAGTGAAAGTGGAGGGGAATACCAATTATGTTCCAGAGGTGATAGACAGTAGGCTTGTTAGAATGTAAAAGAAGTTTGTTGGAAAGAAGACAGCGTCTATTAAAAATGGTGATTTTTATAAAAAGTGGAAAGGTCCTTGAATCGCTACAAAAACTTTATTTTATATCAAGAGAGCCAAACTAAGTCACCATTTTTGTAAGCAAGCAGTACATCTTAATTTATCTCTCAGAATTGCACTTCAGAACAGTGATGCATGCATTTCTTTCCTTCCTATTGTTGGTCTATGTTATAAATCGGGGGCAAGATCAAGGGAGCGTCTCTGGTCTGCATATTCTGTGTCCTTTGTCCCCTTTCTCCTTCGCCCCGTCACCTCACTTCATTCCCATCCCACTTTATTCTCTAATCCTTGTGTGTGTGCTTGCGCATGTGTGTGTACATGCGCTGTGTGTGTTAGCGTGTGGTATGGCTGTATGTGTGTACAGGGGTGCGTGTGTGTCAGTTGTGGACTCAAGGTCCTCCCTGTCAAACTTCTGTCCCCTTTAAAACACTTCTCAGCTTCAGCTGTTCACCAAGACCGAGGGACTGCTATGCCAGAAGGATCTGTGAGGACTTGGCTCTCAAAACCTAAGAAAGTACGGTGTGTGCACTGGCCCAGTGTCCCCCCATATCCCAGCCACCTCTCCTTGTTCTTTATGCTCAAGTGCTTCTGGAAGTACATATGCATTAGGGCTCTGGGCCACTTCCTCCTGACTCTGACTTGCAGGGACTGAAAGAGAAAGAGAAAGGAAGAAGAGGCAGGTCACCTGGCTTCCTCCCAACCCAAAGCCCGTTCTCCAGTGGGCAGCTGCCTCTGAGCCGGCAGACATCTGACTCGTGGGGGGGTCGGGGGGGGGCTCCCAGAGCAGCCCCTCACCCCCCCCCATCACATTGCTGAGGGCTGCTTTGTGAGCATGTCTGTTTTTATGCATTACCTTATCTGTGGGGTAGGCAAGACAGCGGACCACCTTTTATCGTGAGGAAACTGAGGCTCAGCGTGTCTAACCCAGGGACAGTCAGTCAGGGCCGGTGTTGGGACTGGAGCCAAGGCCACCTGACTGTTAATGCAGGATGCTTTGTTTCCAGGTTATGTTATGCCCCTTTCTTCGAACACTTTTCTTCTCACAACTTGTAAAAATGTATTTAGTGGTGTCATTATTGCTTTCGCCCTCATGGACTGCTGGGCTTCGTCATGGGCTGATACTGCTGGGTGTTAAGCTAATCTCATCCTCTCCATCCGCATCAGGCTCTGCTCTCAGTGGTCCAGTGAGTGAGCTAAAGCACTCCGCGTCTGTTTTCCCCTTTGCTAGAGCCCGCTGCTCCTGAGGCGTGGTGCTCTGCAGTCATCTGTTTGTCAGAAGAGCTGTCTGGCTTCCATATTGATACATTTTACAATTTCCTTCCTACTCTCCCTTCTTCCCCATCCCCAAATAGCCAGTCAGAGGAGGAAGAAGATGTGTTTGGCGTGACAAGGAGGAGAAGCTCCCTGGGGCTGAGTGGATATCCCCTTACAGAGGAGGAGCCAGAGGCCAGGGAGCCGCACCAGGGAGCTCTCCGCAGAATCATCTCCATTGAAGAAGACCCCCTGCCCCAGCTCCTAGACGGCAGCTTCCAGCCGCCGCTGAGCAAATGCCCAGAAGAAGAGGACGTGTCCGACCAGAGGTTCGAAGGACAAACCCAGCAGGTCCGACCTTCTCCGCTGGAACTCATACCCACATCTCCCCGAGGACAGCCTGTTGGGAAAGAAGCTCTGTCTCAGGTAAGGGCACATCCTGCGATGGTGACGTCACTCCTATGCCCGCCCAAAGGCAGCTTGGGAAGTCAGACGCAGCTGGTCTTGTGAATCAGCGTATTTGTGTTCTTCAAATACCGCTTTCTCCTGCTTAGCTGACTGTCTGTCCCGGGGGAGACTCAGAGGTCCTGGTAAATTCTCCATATAACTTCTCATGTTTTCCCCACTCCCTACCCTGTGCTCTCTTTTCTGATTCAGATTCAAAAGCATTTTTGAGTACATGTCCCTACTTAAGATCAATCCTCTGCTCGTCTCTGCATAAAGTTTCCCATACTTTTAAAATTGTACATCTTCTCTTACATTTTGTGACTGCTGTCAACAAGGCCAGGGAGTTTCCATACCATCATTTTTCTCTCCAGTCTTAATCAGCTGATCACGCTTTCAGTCCCAAGTGCCCCACCCGCTCCTCCCTTCAGCGTGACGCTCCACGCCTTCATGCCTCCTGAAGTGCCCACCAGGTCTTCCTGCTGAGTTCTGCAGGGAGAAGGAGGCCGTGTGCACCATCTTCCCCTGGTTGGTGGTGATGACATCCCCCACGTTGTTTATTACCCAGGCCTATGAATAGGCTTCTCGAGCCCTCCACCCTCTACAACAGGTTGGAAATGCCCGTGACAGTGTGACAGAGGCTCCTCCCTACACACAAAGACAGCCCTTTAGAACTGAGCTCTTGTCACCTTGAGCGTTTCCATGGCTGTATTAGCATATTTGCCAGGAGTCCTTCCCTGGCTACTGTGCAGGGACTTCTTGGCTCTGGTTATCATTCTTGGGTTCAGATTAAGATTCCTACCTACGTTTCACTCCTCTGAAAGGTGGTGTGGTGGAGGCCAAGGGCCCCGGGAGGGTGGGGAACTGGGTGGCACCCAATGGTGGCCCCTCCCTCCTACATGCCCTTCACAGCCCATCAGTGCACTGACCCACACTTGTGGACAGTGGGCACCAGTGGGGTGTTCAATACCCCATGCTTTCCCCAAAATGTGAAAGATGTGTCAAGAGGTCAGGGTAAAGGAAAAAGGCTAAGCATGGCGTCTGCTGTGGCATTTGATCCTCACAGTTGTTTGATGAGGCGTCAGAAATGTCTTCTCCCCTCTGGCAGACCGAGAAGTGGCCCGAGGAGCGGGGGCTGGTCCAGCCTTGCTGTGCTCCCACACCATGTGGCTCCGCCAGGTTGGGCTGCCATTGAGCTGGGGACAGAAGCTGCAGCTAGAAGTCACTAGAATCCACTAGAAGTCAGATAACAGCCTCATCTGCTCTTTGGAAGGTGCTGTGAGGCAGGCCCTTCATGCACGGCTGCGGAGCCAGAAATCGGTGCAACCTTTCTGGAAAGTAGTAGGAATTGGGAACTTAAAAATACCACATCCTTTGTACCAGCACTTCTAACAATCTTTCCTCAGGAAACAACCAAAGTCAGACAAAGATGTCCTGCAAAAATGTAAGTGTATCATAGCAAACAACTGAAAAACCGTCCACCAATACAGACATAAACTGTAGCATATTAATTCAGTAGAGTATTACACTGCTGTTAAAAATCGTATTTTTCAAAAAACTTCAGTGACTCAGAAAAATATTTATAATTCAATAATATATGAGAACGGATAAAATTACATATAATATCTCAAGTCACTCTCAATAAAACATATGTTCATTCATCTATACAGAGGGAAAGCCTGGAAGACTAGTGATCCCTGCAGGTGGTAGAGTGGACTATGAATAATTATTATTTTCCACTTCTGTATTTCCTAATTTTAAAAATTTGCACAGATTAGTTTTATTTTTTAAAGCTTTTTTTTTTTTTTTAAGTGATGGGAAGGAAGGTCAGAACAGATCTTTTCCCAGCCCCTCTGCCCCAGTCCAGTTGTCTCACTGTGGCTTGTCCCCAGAGGGGACACAAGTTAAGTGCATGCACATAAGTAGGAGTGTGCTGCACCTGTGCGCTGGGTCCTGCCTGGAGCTCAGCATCAATGTCTTTATGTTCTTTGGCCTGGGAGAAAAACAGTGCTGTGCCCGGGGCGGGGCCATGGAGTGCGGGGAGCACCGGGGAAGGGCCAGGCACGGCCTCTGCAGCCAGGGCCCTCTCCACCCACCCTGGGCTTCGCATTGCCCACCAGGGCCTGCTCTGAGCTTTAGTCTCACACGGAAGGGACAGGCTGAGCTGACAATGGCAGAGAGCGGATGCCCCCATATGAGAATAAAGAATAGGGGGCAGGGGGCATAGATTTTGAGTGTGGAGTATTTTCTTTTTCTTTCTTTCTTTCTTTTTTTTTTTTAGTTTAAATTCCTGTAATTGACCTTGAATTCCTTCCTCAGTACTACATGGAATGATGTCCCCCCAAAAGGCTATTAATGGCTTTTCTCTAAAACGCCAAGTACAGCTAAGATCTGCTGCCACTCCATTATAGTATTTGTTCAATGAAAGGAGCTAATTCCCTCAAATCCACTTCTAAATAGATTCAAAAAGCCTCCTTCTTTGGCCCGGCAGTGCCGGGCTGGGCCTGCAGGCAGGATCCGAGCAGTTCTCCAATTGAGTGAAAACGAATAAGCCTGTGCTGGAAGGCAGCTCCTTGCTCTGCCTCTCACTTGCTTCGTGTTAAAGCAAATCCCCTGCAGGGCCTTAGCGTCCCAGACTAATGGGAGCTGCTCCCAGTCCCTCTGGCCACAGGGCAGAGGAGAAGGAGCAGCAGTGACCAGTTGACTCTTGGAAAGCTCTGCCCAGTGGCCTGGCGGTACGGATTTCCTAGCCTACTAGGTGGAGACTGTCTTGCCTTCATTCCCAAGGCAGATGGAATCCTAGATGGAAGCTGATGAGATGGGACAGAAGAGCAAAGGGCAGGGGGGCAAGAGAGTCCTCCATCAGTCCAGGTTTCCAATGATAGGGCAGAAAGAAAGGCCTGCCACCCCAGCCTGGGCTGGCTCTGTGCCTGTGACAGAGGTGTCTCCTTTTTCCTAACTGCCCTCCTCCCTGCGAACGCCCCTCCTTATCCCCTAGAGAATCTCTGCCTCTGCTCGAGCCCCTCTCCCAGTGGCTCCTCGGTGGATGCTTGGCTCCTGCTCCCTGCTCCCCGACCCCCTGGAATGTTGGGCTGAGGCTGTTTGTTTCCGGGCCTGCCTCCTCACCCCACCATAGACCAGGCCACCGGCTTGTCCCTGCATCTTCAGGCCCAGCACAGGGCCTGCGACACAGCAGTTGGACAACAAACGTTGGTTAAATGAATGTCCCTCTTCCCTCCTGCTGTGGCTAGGAGGGACGTATGTGTCCTGAGCCCCAAGCCACCTGCATCTGAGGCTGGGCGGCCTCCCTGGTGCGAGTGTGGAAGCCCGGTCCCCACTGTGCCCTGGACAATGTAGGGATGGATGAAGGGCATGTTGTGGCCGGGACACAGGTAGTGACCATCCCGGCAGTCAGCCAGCCTGTCTGTTGTCCACAGGAGGAAGGCTCTTCCTCCACCCCAGACCGTCTCTTCAAGATCGTGTTTGTGGGCAACTCCGCCGTGGGGAAGACGTCCTTCCTGAGGAGGTTCTGTGAGGACCGGTTCTCCCCGGGCATGACAGCCACTGTGGGTGAGTCCCCGGCCCACCTCTGGGAATGGGAGGTTGTGAGAAGAGGGCCAAGGGAGGGACGTGGAGCCGCCTGGGCATGGGGGGCCGTGGGGCCTGGCTGCCAGGGGGCGGGGTCTGTGTGCCCCACAGTGAGGCTGAGAGGGGCAAGGAGAAGTCCCCCCCCCCAGAGCGCTGGCTACTAAGCTCACTCCACGTGGGAGGGGACGACTGAAAGCTTCTTATGTCCTGAGTGGAACTGAAGTTGGCCGAGAGGGGCTTCAGGGCCCTGTAGCCCACCTGAGCCTTCTCGCTCTCATTCCTTCCCCATCTCAGCAGCGCCCTGAATCTTCATGCTCTTCCTGAGCTCACCCCCCACACACAACTCCCGCCGCCCCCGTGGGCCAGCTGCTTCCTTGCCCTGCCCCTCCCTGTGTGTGCGCAGGAGGACAGTGCTCTGGATGGTTCCTTTACCCATCACTGACAGCCCGTCCTGCATCCCGGGCCTGCTGGCTGCCAGCTGCAGTTCACTCCAGAAACTCATCTGACTCAGCTACGTGTCAGTGGATCATCAAGGCTTAATGTGTTCCCTCCCTTGAATGGTATCTTATTTAGAGAGAGGACTTTGCTTCTTTCACCCAAAGCTGCCCGTTGCTCTGGAATATGGGGCAATACCCACGGGCATATTGACCTGTTAGCTTCTACCACGTTGAATCGCTCACGCAAAAAGCAAATTCATTGAGTGCGTACTGTGTACCATTTAACTGCACTGAGAAGTCAACTACATTTGAAAATACACCGCGGGCTTATATATTTATCATTGCAGTCTATCGTCACGCAACCCTGGGAGGCACGTATTGTTATCAGCCCAACAGCCAGATGAGGAAACAGAGGCCCAGAGAAGTTAAGAGGCTTGTCCGTATTCCCAACAGGAAGTTGGTGCTGATACTGGCCTCTCCCCTCCCCCACACCCTCCTCTGTTTGACTCCACAGTGGCCCTAATAACATTGAGTTGTGTGTGCTCAGCACCCAGTGAGTGGTGAGGACCCTTTCCTGCCACGGGAGGTGCACAGAGGTTGGTGCAGGCAGGGGAGGCTGCTGGGGTCCAGTGGGTATCAGAAGTCCTGGATCTTCATCTCAGCTCTGCCGCTAACCAGCTGTGGGAGCTCGGGGGGACAGGTTCCCTCCTTCAGGGCTTCGGCTTTTCTTCGTCTGAGAAATGGGGTATGAGCTGGGTCACCCAAGACTGCTTCCAAGCCTGAGTGTCTCTCCAGACTATCTTTGACCTTTGGCTGCTGTCCCCACAAGACAAACTTTTCCTGCCTGGGGAGACTTCATGTTCTTCCTCTCATCCTGAACTGGCCTTTCCTTCCAACTTTCCTCCTGCAGATGGGTCTCTTCTCACATGCTTCAGGATGCCATTCTTCTTACTGCTGGACCTTTTCCTATGCTGTTATAATATCTGGAACATCCTCCTGTCCCCTCCCTTCTGCCTCATTCCACCCAAAGACGGAGAGCATCCCCAGATGAAGAGGAAGAAGGGCAGAGCCTGTGAACCAAGCCCAGAAGAGCCTGGCCTTGTTTGGCCTGGAGAGGAATGGCTGGGAGTGAGTCGTATGAGCCAAGCCTGGTGACACAGGAAGCAATGGCTGTGGGAGGTGGGCTGGCCTTCCCGGGACAGCATTCAGTAGGGTAGGCCCCCACACATCATGGCTCAAGCACAGGCCCCTGGGAGGCAGGGGGACAGATGGCGAGACCTGGGGTCACCAAGCAGTGTGTCCATAGGTGCGTCTCCTGTTGCTGAGCTCAGGGAGTCAGGGTCTCGGGTCTGTTTACATTTCCAACTTGTGCCCCTGAGATGGAAGGCTCTGAAAAATAAAAATCAGACAACGTTGCACTTCCCAGGAGGAGGTCAATTATGGAAACACCTACAATTTAGGAAGGAGAAAAATGTCAGAGACTCCCAATCAGGAACGCCCTTCATCACGTTGCACAAAACATGCAGGAGCAGCAGCTCAAATTACTGTCCCTGCCGTGCACTGTGCGCGTGTCGGTGAGCAGTCACACCAGGCACCTGAAAGACGCGCCCTGTGAGGAGACAGGAGAGCTGCAGGGTCCTGGCCCTCTAGGCCCATTGCCGTCCGACCCTAGGCTGGGGTACCAGCCAACCAGCCGTGCAGGGCGCAGCCCCCTGCACCATCAGCACAGCCCTCCCAGGGGCTCAGCGCCCCTAACGCTCACCTCCATCATCAGAGGGGCCTCCCACTCCTCCTAGAACATGACTTGTGCTTGACTCCTGGCTGGTGCGTAATGTAACTTCTGCAGTACACAGCACTGTGACTTGAGCACCTGCCTGCACCACCTTAGGACCAGATGATGCCTTCAAAAGCCGGTGCTTAGGCCCTGTGCATGTCCTGGAGATGTCACACGAGGGTTTTTGTAGGATGTTGGAGCTCATTTTGTGGGTGAGATGACTGATTGTTGGGGCCGAAAGCTCCCTAGAACCCAGGACCCCGCGGCCAGTGCCCTCTCTACTGCCTCACATTGGCTCACAGCCCCCGCTTTAAATCACAGGCCGCGACCCGAGGTGCTGCCTCCAAAAGCTTCTCCCAACAGAGTGCGCTCGGCCCTTTCCTGGCCACCAGTTCAGTTTCCATCCCACGCCCCACCTCTACGGAGAAATCCCTAGAGTTTTCTCCATGACAGCTTGCAGGCACTCCCACTCCCACATTCCTCCTGCCCTAAATGACAGCGTGGGCCTGTCTTGTCCAGAAAGGTTGCTGTTGCCCGTCCTGGAGTCCAGCCAGCTTTAATCCACACCGTCCCACAGCACAACACACTTCATGGTGACGGCGGCTCCAGATTTCCAGCCGTCACTGAGGAACCAGTTAGGTTGCAGGTTAGGGGTCACCTCCGTGTGTTCATTGCATGCTACAGCTGAACAGATCATGAACACCCTCCATCACGCCCTTCACACCCTCCATCACGCCCTTCACACCCTCCATCACGCCCTTCACACCCTCCATCACGCCCTTCACACCCTCCATCACGCCCTTCACACCCTCCATCACGCCCTTCATACCCTCCATCACAGCTCAGTCTACAGATGAGGACAGTGAAGATCCCCCACAATGAGATGGAGTCGTGTCATCAAGGTCACGTAGCTGGTGAGAGGCAGAACTGAAGCCAGAACAGACACGGTTGCCTGGCTCCTGGGATGTTGGATCTGGTGGTGATGGCCTTTGAGGTCGGAGTTCAGGTCCTCTGGCCCCACATTATTGTGCTGTCTCTTCTGTTGGACTTGACGCCTGTGTCTCCCACCCATCCCCCACCCCGCCCCCGCCCCGGGCTTGTCTGCTTCCTGGGCCTGCCTGTCCGAGGCTGCAGAGAGAATCTATCGAGTACCGGAGAACCCGGCTGAGACTCTCACCGAGCTCACCACAGCACGGAGCCCATGCTGCCAGCACTCCTTGGTCCACCTCGCTCCCTGCAGCCAAACAATTAGGCAGCGAGGCAGAGGGGACCAGAAGGCAGAAGGCAGCCTGGGAGCCTTCCCATCAAGGAGAGGGCTCTGTCCTCGAGGCTTTGCACCGTGGGCTGGTTTCAGATCAGGCCCTGAAGTTGTGTTGACAGTGGCTGGCTCTCTTCTGAGTTGTTACCAGAAAGAAGCAGCCCCTTCAGTCTCCGGAGCACAGAATGGGGAAACCCTGCCACTTTCAGCTAAGAGGAAAACTCACGTTGGATTCAGCCCCAGCCAGTTGTAATCCTTTCGGATGGGAGCACTTAACCCTGGGATTTCTAGATAAAAGCAAGCTGCCAGGTGTCCCTCGCCCAGGGTACTGGTGTGAAAAGTAGAATGAGCCTCGGAGTTGGGTTTCCACACTGCAGCTGCTGGCCAGCTGGGGCAAGGCACACCATCTCTGATTCTGTGCTGGGTAGGGTGGTGCATGTGTTCATGCACACTCACAGGTGTGTGTACAGATAACTCACATGGATGTCACAGGGGGAACATTGTGAGGATGCAGAGACGGCACATGACAACTAGAAGTGTCAGGCTTTCCACCAATGGGTCAGATCACTCTGTCTCTATCCAAACAAATGCGCTGCTCCGTCTGGCCCTCATCTGTGAAGCACGGGGCCTCCAGAGTCCCTGCTGGTCCTGCATTCTAAGACTGGTGACCCTCTCGCCTCCCCTCCACTCCTGGGCCCCTAATGCACTTGCCTTTGCCTGGAGACAGTATCTGCCATGACCTTTTCCATGTCCTGCCTCCTGTTGTCCATTTTGTTTCTTCTGTCTCTTTCCATTCAAGCTGCTGTTGCTGTCCCTACCTAAGCCCTCCAAGGCGAGGGTCTCAGAAACTGAGCCTTTTGGAGTTGATAGGAGATGCCTTCTGGCTCCAGGATCTGGCACCTTAAGGGGGAAAGGCTTTTCGAACCTCCGTAAGCACTTGTGAACGTTCTTAAACAATGTAGGAGAGAGGAATGTCTGTTACCGCAGAAGCTCTGTTAGGGCCCTTCTCTCTGAGGGCTGCTGTGGGCACAGGATGCGTGTCCCTTGACTTCGTTCCCTCTCTCTGGAGTCCAGGTAGGTTCACAGCCTCGGAGAGACCATGGTGGCTGGGATTCAGAGCTCCAAACCCATCTCAAGGGGGAATGTTACCGTTGGTCCCTCCCCTCCCCTCTTCTCTTCTAGCCTGCCTGCCACCTGCCACCCCTCCCTGTCCTGCTTCTCCTCCACACTCCTCCACATCCCCTCGCAGTGGCCGACAGAAGTGTGAAAGTATCATTCATCCCCAGGGATATTTGAACTTTATTAGGAGAACTTTGAAAAGGATTTCAGGGAGAAAGGGGAGGGGGTAGAAGTTTGAGGACAGTCTTTCCTGTCCTTCCATCTTTGCACCGAAGGAGTAAATTCATGAATAATAGTGGTCTCTGTATTGGTACATTACTTTGACATGTGTAATCTCATTTGAACCTATTATAGTGTCCCTAAAGAGGGTGTGGATTATATCACAGGGAGGAGCCTGCAGTTCAGAGAGGTTAAGTGATTTGATCAAGGTCCCACAGCTACTAACTGGCAGACACAGAACCAGAACCCGGGCCTGGTGCCTCCCTGTCCAGTGCTCTGTCCATTCCCCCACGTGGCCTGCCAGGAGCTGCACAGGGAGGGTTGTCACCCTTGGCCTGCCGTGATTAGAGACATTGGGGTCGTCATGTTCTGACCGGGAAGTAACAGGCCCGTTCCACCTTGCAGGCATTGATTACCGTGTGAAGACCGTGCGTGTGGATGACACTCAGGTGGCCCTGCAGCTGTGGGACACAGCCGGGCAGGAGAGGTGAGGAGCTGTCCCTGTGTCGCCCTGTCTCTTCCACTCCCGTGGTGGGGCTGAAGGTCTGGGCTGCGACGGGGCTGTGCTTCCTCTGACCTGTAGCCCTTCGGTGGCAGGTATCGTTGCATCACCCAGCAGTTCTTCAGAAAGGCCGATGGTGTCATTGTCATGTATGACCTCACAGCCAAACAGTCCTTCCTATCGGTCCGGCATTGGCTGAGCAGCGTGGAGGTGAGCTGGTTACTCTCCTAGGAGCGCTTATGCGCTCAGCACCTGCCTCCCCTTTCTTCTCTGCCCGTCTCCTGCCTGGCCCTCTGCTCTTCCAAACCCTGATTCAGAACCCACCTTCTCCAGGAACAAACCGATTTAGGCATTTGTGTGTCCGTTCACCCAGGTACCCAGTACCAGTGGCGCACCTGGGTGAACGTGAACACTCAAAAGTGAACAAGCAGACACAGTCCCTCCTCCCGTGGATGGGGGCATGAAAAATACAGATTACTAATTGTGTCGTTATGATTTTGATAAGTGCTGTGAGTGAGTGGAATAGGATCGGGGGGGAGGGGGCACAGAGTGGAGTGTCAAGGAAGGTTTCCCGAGAAACAAGTGTTCCATCTGAGTCACAACTGCGCTCTTCCGCCATTCTCACCACCTCTCCCCACCCCCTGCATTTTTCCAGCTTCAGTGGGCCCAGCTGTGCCCAGCCCAGGACTGGCACCACGCAGTGTTTTGGGGCCTCTGTCACAACCTTTCCCGTGAGGGGAGGGTGGCCCATGATGTGAGGGCCTCAGGATCACGCCAAAGTCACCCTAGGCAGGGCCCGCGACCAAGAGCACTCTTCTTTGAATTCTGGATTATCTATAAGACTCTGTCTCTTGACTTATACTTGCAATATGCTGCTTTGTAGGTGCTTTTTACTTCCTGATCATCTGCATGTTTTTCCTTCACCACTCGAATGCAGACATCTCAAGGCCAAGGGCAGAGTGGACAAGCCACTTACTTCTTTTTGTAGGGCCTCAGCTGATTCATTCACAAAACAGTCATGTGGGACGTCCCAGCTCCTGCCACCAGCAGGAGCCATGCTCTGTTCACTTATTTATTCAAAACACTGCCAGCCCCGGTTCTAGGCTCTGGGAATTGGAGCAGCGGATAAAAGAGACAATGTTCCTGATCTCACAGAGCTTACTTACATTCAGCCTCTCCTCACGCCCATTAGACCTTGCATTGCCTGCTTATTATCGCGTTCACACTGTGAAGGACACAGTTCCCAGCCGATCCCGGCTGCACTCTGTGCCTCCTGGGAACGGAAACTGTATCTTTGTCACTGCAACCCAGTGCTCCAGGGGCTCCACAGAATTACTGCTCAACAGGTGTTGGATGCATGAACGGATATTACATATCGGTGTGCAGTCAGAATACGGGAGTTGTCCGTTTCTTCATCCTTTTGCCTGTAACATCTATGATTCCTCCCACCAAAAGCTGTTTTTCTTGTACTTTGGATTGGCTGAGCCACTCCTTTCTTTCCTCTTAATTCATGTCCTTCTCCTTGCCAAGAAAAATAAGGAATAAGAATGGAAGCCAAATTCAAGGGTTTCTCAGAAATTTGCTTAATGAAAATTATGTCTCAAAATTATTGAACCTAAAACATTAGTAGAGAAAATGTACATTTTGAAATGTAGTGAATGGCTCTACACTGAGCGATTAATGGAAGCAAATGGCGTGGGTAATCTGGAAATGATTCCTCTCTAAACTTTGGAATTTAAGACATGATTTTTTTGACAGCACCAGTGACTTATCTTCCTCACAGAAGTTAAGCACCGGGAGAGACGCTAGGGCTTACGTAAGCCCGTGGTTTGCACACTTTCTTCTTTGGAGCTCTGGAATCAGAGTGACTTCCCAGGGACTGGGGCAGAGCAGGGAAAGTGTGCTCATCACTGTTCTGGGTCCCTCACCCCCACCCCCCCACACCCCGTCTCAGTCAGATCCACTCTACTTCTTTCAGTTTAAGATATTGGAGGTCCAGGTACAATTTGTTAGACAAGAGGGTTTCCCTTTGAAAATCACTGCTCTAAGACAGCCATCTCATTCTCAAGTGAAGAAATTGAGGCCATGACTTTTTCAAAGTCACCCATTCTTTTCCCAGCTACAAACATTTTTTTTTTTTGGTTAAAAATTTCTTTTCAGTTACAGTTGACATACAACATCATATCCGTTTCAGGTGGACAGCCTAGTGGTTAGACATTTATATGATTTATGAGTTGCCGCCCCTATGTGACACCACACATAGTTAGTACAATATTATTGACTAGATTCCTGTGCTGTACTTCACATCCTTGGGGCTATTCTGTAACTGCCGACTTGTACTTCTAAACCTGTCTCTGTTTCCCCCATCCCCTAACCCCGCTCCCATCTGGTGACCATCAATTTGTCCTCTGTATCTATGAGTTTGTTTTTGTTTTGTTTGTTCATTTATTTTGTTTTATAGATTCCACGTATAAGTGCAATCATATAGTATTTGTCTTTCTCTTTCTGACTTATTTCACTTAGCATAATGCCCTCTAGGACCATTTGTGTTGTCTCAAATGTCAAAGTTTCATTCTTTTTTATGGCTGAGTAATATTCCATTGCATATATGTACCGCATCTTCTTTATCCATTTATCTATTGATGGACGCTTAGGTTGCTTCCATACCTTGGCTATTGTAAATAATGCTGCAATGAACGTAGGGGTGCTTTTTGAATTAGTGTTTTGGATTTCTTTGGATAAATACCCAGGAATGGAATTGCTGAGTCATAATGTAGTTCTATTTTTAATTTTTAGAGGAACGTCCACCCTGTTTTCCATAGTGGCTGCACCAATTTGCAATCCTGCCAACAGTGCACGAGGGTTCCCTTCTTCCACATCCTCAACATCACTTGTTGTTGATTTATTGATGACAGCCATTCTGACAGGGATGAGGTGATATCTCACTGTGGTTTTAATTTGCATATTCTTGATGATTGGTGATGTTGAGCATCTTTTCATATGTCTACAGGCCATCTGTATGTCCTCTTTGGAGAAATGTCTATTCAGGTGTTCTGCCCTTTTTTAAATCAGATTGTTTGTTTTTTGGTGTTAAGTTGTATGAGTTCTTTATGTATTTTGGATATTAATCCCTTATTGGATGTATCATTTATGAATATCTTCTCCCATTCAGTAGGTTGGTTTTTTTCTTACTTCGCTATGCAAAAGCTTTTTAGTTTAATATAGTCCCATTTGTTTATTTTTTGCTTTTGTTTCCCTTGTCTAAGGAGACATATCCAAAAAAAATATTGATAAAAATGATGTCAAAGAGTTTACTGCCTATATTTTCTTCTAGGAGTTTTATGGTTTCGGGTCTTACATTTAAGTCTTTAATCTATTTTGAGTTTATTCTTGTATATGGTGTAAGAAAGTGGTCTAGTTTCATTTTTATGCATGCATCTGTCTGGTTGTTCCACAACCATTCATTGAAGAGACTGTCTTTACCCCATTGTATATTCTTGCCTCCTTTGTCATAGATTAATTGACATATAGACGTGGGTTTATTTTTGGTTTCTGTATTCTCTTCCATTGATCTATGTGTCTGTTTTTATGCCAGTACCATGCTGTTTTGATTACTATAACCTTGTAGTATAGTTTGAAATCAGGTAGCAGGATACCTCCAACTTTGTTCTTCTTTCTCCAAGATTGCTTTGCCTATTCAGGGTCTTTTGTAGTCCCATATAAATTTTAGGATTATTTCTTCTAGTTCTGTGAAAAATGCCATTGGTATTTTCATAGAGATTGCATGGAATCTGTAAATTGCCTTGGTTATTATGGATATTTTAACGATATTAATTCTTCTTGTCCATGGGTATACTATATCCTTACATTTGTTTGTATCTTCTTCAGTTTCTTCAGTGTCTTATAGTTTTCCAAGTACAGGTCTTTTACCTCCTTGGTTAAATTTATTCCTAGGTATTTTATTCTTTTTGATGCAATTTTAAATGGGATGACTGTTTTCTTAATTTCTCTGATCATTTGTCATTAGTGTATAATTTCTGAATATTAATTTTGTATCCTGCTACTTTATTGAATTTGTTAGTTTTAATAGTTTTTTGGTGGAATCTTTAGAATTTTCTATATATAATATGTCATCTGCAAATAATGACAGTTTTACTTCTTCCTTTCCAATTTCATTGTGTGTGGTTTCTGTATGTGGTTTACTCAAAAGGATCTGTGTGTGAATGGGGTTTTTTGGTATGATTTGTAGTTTGAATTCTCCTTTTTAAAAATTAGCATAAGGTATAGTTAAACTCTAAAGCAGGGGTGTCCAAACTGTGGCCTGCGGGTCAACTGCGGCCCGCAATCCATTGTTAATTGGCCCGCAGCAAATTCCAAAAACATATTTAGTTTACTTAAATAAACCAGGTGAGGCAATACGTACTTCACCTCGAGTGAGTGGCCCGGCTGTTTGTGTATTTTACTGCATATGGCCCTTGGTGAAAACCGTTGAAAAAAGCTTGGACAGCCCTGCTCTAAAGGATGATTCCAAACTTGGATGAACATCAGAATCACCTGTGGAGCTTTTAAACAGAACATGTCAGGGCCTTCTCTCCCAGATAGAATGATTCAGGGCCTGTAAATTTAAAAAAAAAAAAAAAAAATTAAGTTTCCTGGTTGATTCTCACCTGCCACGCTTCCCAGCCTAAACAAGTGCTTCTCTAACTCAAATATGCATGAGAATCCCCTGGACATCTTGTTAAAATGCAGACTCTGACTCAGCAGGTAGGGGATGGGCCCGAGATTCTGCCTTTCTAAAAAGTGAGGCTGCTGCTGCTGATCCAAGGACCGCACTTTGAGACGCAAGGCCCTAAGTCACATCCAGAGATGTCCGTGCCCCTTCAACAAGGATTTTCTGCGCACCTCCCACGTGCCCAGCACTCGTGTGGCAGTCCAGAGGACTCAGTATGGTGGATCCAGCCTGCTGGGCCAGTGTTTCGTGAGCAAGGGCAGAAGCCTCTGTCAGACGGCGGACCGTGTGTTGAGGGTGTGGAGTAGGGCATCAGAAATGCAATTGTTCTCAAGACTCTTGAAAAGCTAGCTCATCCTGCCTTGGCAACCAGCAATCAGAGTTGTCAGGTGACAGACTCAAATTTGACACCTAATTTGATCAGAGGGGAACTGAAAATAATAAGTACTTTATATTTGTGGAGCACCTTATTTTTCCATAAAGCTCCAAGCACTTTGTCACCTCCCTCATCTGGGGAAGGGAGAGTGGAAGGGGAACTTGAATAAGAGGCTTCAGGTTCTGCAGCCTTGTCATTAGGTGAATGCTAGCCAGCTCTTCTCAGTACCCCTTCCGCCCATAGCCCAGAAAGCACGGCAAGAAGAAAGGGCTGAAATCGCCTCAGATTACACATGGCAAAGGCCCTGTGAAGAGGTTGTGTGGGGCGGAAACAGATACTCAGGGGAGATATGGAATTCCCTGACAAGGAAGTTCTTACCATCCCAGCTCGCCCACTGCCTGGCCACGGCGCTGAGGCCACTCACTCAATGAAGGTGTGTGCTGGGCGCTCTGAAAGTTCCCGCGTGGCCCCCACATTCTGCAGGATACGGCACTGACTCGCTGAGGGGCCAAAGGATGCTAGAGGGCTCCTTCCAGCCCAGAGGGAACCCAATTCCTTTGGCACAAGAGAACAACCGCCCACCCTGCTTTATGAGGTGGGAGCGTCCTGCCCCCATGACTGTTCTTCCACCCGACCCTCCCTGGTCCTTCCCACTCTACGTAGCTTTACTTTGCCTGCAGGCCTTCTGGATCAGAGGCCCCACTGGGCCCAGACACACTCTGTGCTGATTCCCTGCCATTTTATATTTCCTATACACCTTACAGGAAGTCAAAGCAGTTGGCCATTCCTACCAACTGAGCAGGCCCAGTCCCCCCTACCTGCTTCTCATCTCTGCTGAGTGGGCCTAGCTTAACCGGTCCAATCAAAAGAAGAAACTGGTTGGGCCCAAGGGCCCCATGTTTTGACCAGGGGACACACCGGACATCTGAAGACCTTGGGATCCACATCAGAGAAAATAGGGTTTGGCGCAAGCCTGAGTGGGCTGGTATTTGCCCAAAACTCAGATGGTTGTTCCTCAGTATCTGCAGCCCTGGCATGTGGAACTTCTATTTTAGGTATTTTTGTCATTCTAAGCACTATACTGTTAGGCCTATAGGTCAAGGAAGTAGAATATGGCCAGCGTCATTAAGCCAACGAGACCAGTGTCTTTAAGCTGGAAAAATACTTGGAAATTAATCCAGTGTAGCTTCTCATTTTATAGATGAAAAACCCTGAGGTCCAGAGACAGGAAGTGACTTGTTCAAAGGCACCCACGGCTTGTCAGACGGCACAACCAGAACGAAAATCTAGGGCTTTGTCGCTGCATTATGCTTCTCTCTCGTCACATGACCCATGGTCGAAATCTGCTTCTGATAAATAGGTGTCCGTTTCCTTTGCAGTCCTTCTCGCTTCTGTCTCAAGGCAGAACAGTTCTTTAGCTGAAAGGAGTCAGGCCCACTTTCCTCTCCTTTCGTGGACTGCTAACTAATGCTCATTCTGTGATCTTTGTCGGTGGTGACAAAGTACAGCATAGAGCAAAAAATAGCAGTTTGATTTTTTCCCCAGATTCCAAGTTGAGTTTGAAGTGCTGGCAGTTTGAAACGAACTACACAAATAAATCTTGTTTTGACTCATAGTCCAGGGGCTGGATAAATATGGAAACGCCCAAGATATAATTTCGCAGTCATTTTTTTCTTAACATAACTGCATGCTTTAATGTGCTGAGAAATGTTTTTGTTCTGGCAGCACTCTCCCGGCTAAGTGCTTTTCTTGCCTCCCAGCAAATAGATATTAACACACACGTACATACACACACGCACACACACGCACACACACCAACCCAACCCAACAGCTGCACATTCTGAGCTAAATGCCAATCCTCTGCTCTAAAGTGACAGCCCTTGTTATTTAAAGTCAGTGATGTATAATCTTTTAAATTCCAACAAGTCTGTCTTCCAACAAGCTCAAGTTCAGAGAAAGACAGCTAAAGTGATCAAAGGTTTAGAGAGGCTTCTGTGTCAAAATCAGAGGACAGAAACTGGCTTTCGAGGCCTATTTTACAGCTCAGAGAAGAGACTCAGGGAAGAGGAGCGGTTCGGGCGAGAGCAGAGCCAAGTGCCTACAGAGAGACTGTGTGCCTGGCTGAGGAGCTCCAGCCCTTCCCTCTTACCTGGCACGCCTATGGGACTGGACCAACATCTATAGAAAAGTCAACAGAGGTTGAGTGGACCTTGTTCTCCAAAGGAGGTGGGCTTTGGCCTTTTGAAAGGAAGTATTGCTGCATCTGGTGGATAATTATGAGTATGTTTGTGCCAAGCAGTATGTAGGCTAAAAACCTAGTTCAGTGTGCAAAAGGTGTGAAGTTTAGGCAGATAGCTCAAGTTTGAGGTTAAAGAAAGAGAGGCCCGTGAGCCATCCGGCCCAGCACCAGCCCCTGCCTTTGGCCCTTCCTATTGTTAGACGCTAATCTTGGGTCCGAGTGACATCCACTGACTGCCCGTGACAGCACTTTCTGCAGCCTTAGTGCATTCTCACTTATTTTTGCCATATCTTTGGAGATAATTCTTTATTGGTGGCAGGCCAGCGCTCATGGAGGTGAAGGAAGTTGTCCAGAGTGTCTGTGTAAGAGCAACAGTGCAAAGACGAGAAACCATAGCTCCAGCTGGGAGCTTGGCTTTTTTCTCCTCCTCCTAAGCACTTTCATTTCTATATCCAGGAATTCCTTTTGAAAAGAAGACTGCCCCCTCTTTTCCCAAGAGGCACCCTGCTGCGTGTGGTGCATGGGGGCTCAGATGGGGAGCTTCTGGCTGTCCCCTACCTCATCCTGTTCGCTCCGTTAGTACCCAGCATGGCCTTTGCAAGGAAGGAAACTGAAGCTATCACCCATGCCAAGTTACCGGAATGGGGTTAGAATTCGGCCCTGGGATTTCAGGTCTGATGCTCATATTTTCAGAGAGTTTCCTTGTCAAGAAATCCCACGAGTCTTAGTCATCCTGACACGTAAATCTACAAATATCTCTCTCTCTCTCTCAAGTGGTCCAGACAGCAAGCCTTTTGGCCCATTTCTCTGTTTCCTCCTCTTTTCTTCCATTTCTGTGAAAAACTGCCCAAGTTTCTGTGGCCCGACACAGTCAGAGAAAGGGGATGTTCCCACTAATGGTGATAAGGAGCCACAGCATTCTCCGTATATCACAGTGAGTTTTTCACTTGCGAATTATTGGACTGTGGTGCAATCCACTTACAACTACAGTGCACATGACTGAATCGGTCCTGATGGGTCCGAAGACACTGTAAGAGCTTGTGGTGCCTGAGTCTTCATCGTCAGTGCTAACTGCCGTCTTACCATGGATGTGTGCTAATGCTGCTTTTAGAGGGTTCTCGTTAATAAGACACTAAATAGCAGACAGTTCATTCAAAGTCGGAATATAGAGGAAGACATTAGAGAATTGTGGGCCCACATCCTAAAGGATCCTCATAACTCAGTGACTTTGATATTGAATGTTCTTTCAGATTCTCTGACACTCAACATTCTCATTTAGTAAATGAGAAATGTTTCCACTACTGAACGACAATAAAACGAATGTATAGATTAAGGCGGCATTGTGTCTTAATTTCAAATGTAATTGCATTTCAGCCCAAAATAGGTGTACCTATCGGGTGGCCATTGGACATGTGTTTGAAATGGTAATGTGAAGTAGCTGAACTATTGACAAAACTATAACTGCTTATTAGCTTGTTATCCCACAGCCCTCTCGATTTCGTAAAACATATAGCTATGTGTATAGTGAATAATCTTCACTACCAGATTATGATTAAAAGCCTCTAATTAAATATCTCACAAGGTAGAAATATCGTAAGGCCTGCTTACGTGTGAACATTACCCTGTTTCCTCACTTAATAGCTGTGTGTCCTGGGCCCTCTGTCCGCCCTGAGGGGCGGTGTGTGCAGTCCCCCATTTCACAGGGGAGGTCAGGACACCGGGGTGCAGACATGGTGGGCTGTGCCGGCCTTGCCCGTCTGCCACAGCCACTGGAGGAGGGACGGGTTGACCCCTGGAGTAAACCTGCCACTTCTGGCCCAGGACGTGCACCTGCTCTGGCCACAGCTCTTCCCCGTGCAGGGCTTCTTTCAAAGCCAGAGCGCCCAGTGACAGGCTCTATGACATTCCACGTGACCTCCAAGGAGGCTTACAACAGTCATTCTTTGTTCCCCGTGGACCCAGCCCTCCGGGCGCTCACATGCCCAACGTGAGGCCCCCAGAGACGCCACTTGTAATCACAGCAGCCCTAGACCAGCGCCAGAGCTGTCTGTCCTTTGATTCATTCTCGTTCATGTGGACTAAGTCCAGTCACTTAGGAATGCCCTCAGGGACACTGTAAGCCCTGGAGGGACACAGTATATGGGTGGCAACTGTGCCCTCCTCCTGCTTCCCACTCCCGGCGTATGTGGGGAGCCTGCATGTTCCACCCAGCATCCGGGGGAGTGGTGAGGGAGGGAGGCATCGCTGCACAGCCGGGTACCGGAGGCCCTGAGACGCAGGCCGCGGGCACCTTGCAGAAGCCTTGTAAACTGAGGCTCTCAGAGAACATGGCTCCCCCGCTCAGCTTTCACCATGACTTTATTATCGCTTGGCCTCTTGTGGCAGCCAGGGATTTGCAAGCCAGATTGTATCTTTCCAGCTAGCATTTTAATCCTTTCGGGTTCTCCTTATGGATGCTTCTGTCAGCTGGGGGATTGTCTGTTCTGCAGGAAGCTGTGGGAGACTGCATCCCCGTCCTCCTGCTGGGCAATAAGATTGACAATGAGAAAGAGCGGGAAGTTCCCCGGGGCCTCGGAGAGCAGCTTGCCAAGGTAAGGAGCAGGCATTTCTATCTCTGTGGACAGAGTGGGACCCCAGGGCAGTCAGGCATGTGACCAAGAGACTTGGGGGAAGCCTTCTCTGAAAGCCTTCTGGGAAGGAAGCAAGGGGGCGGGATGGGTGTCCTGGAGTCACAGGAACGGTCCAGCTCCTGTGCTTGTGAAACTTCCATAGAAAGCCACAGGTTGCAAGATGGAGCTGGCGGGGGATGACTAGGCGGTGGCGAATTTCCCCAAACTCTCTTCCTCACGACTCACATTTATAAATGCTTAGATGGTAAGAGGTCACCTATTTCTGACCCCACCTAGTGCCTGCATCCCATCGTCTATGTTTCCACTTGATCACCTTCAGAAACACCAGCTGCCAGTCTACCCCACTGAGGATATCGTATAAAATACAGTGCATGCATGTATGATCTTCCTGAAACTCAAGCTTTCTGGATTCTAAAATATATCTGGGTCCAGAGATTTTGATTAAGGAGCTACGGATCTGTGTTTTTATTATCACCTTTTCCTTTTTCAGTCAGTAAAAAACAAAACTGAGGGTCAGAGAAATTCAGTGATTTGTTTAAGTTATCACACAGCGCCTCCGTGGTGAGGTTAGGACTGGAAGCTGGAAGACAAATCCTGTTTCCAGTTCTAGGTGCTCTGCACTCTCCCTTCCCCTCACCGCACAGCCTTCATTTTCCCCCAGGCTGACCCAAGTCGGGGTCTGACAGAAGTGCTGGGGTGGCAGAGGGTGGAGTGGGTCTGCGGGTGTGGAGCAGGAAAGCTGCCTGGGAGCCGCCATTTGCAGAGCCTCCCACCTGCAGCCACAGCAGTGACCTCCCTCAGCTGCCTGCATCCCCACAGGACGTTGGCCCTGGAGGCCGCATGCCATGAGCCTTGTCAGAAGGAAGCAGGAAAGCTGTTAGTGGGAGTGATAAGTGGAATATGAGGAGCCTCGCCAAAGTTCTCCACCATGCGGGCCTGGTGACGTGACAGACAGTTGTCCTGTGGCACCATGCTGACAGCCTGGGCAGCTGGACCGTTCATTAACAGGTGCAAGGGAGAATCCGTGTTGGAATGCCTCAGGACATCCGCCCCCAGCCCCGTGGCATGCCGGGGTCCTGGGAAAAGCGTGCTGCTGGGAGCCCTGCCATCACCTAAATATGTGACCAGAGCAGGCCCACCTCTTACATCCTCTCTAGCTCTTGTTTCCCTGCCTGTGAAGTGGAAAGAATGTAGCCCACCCTGGCCTTGTTTCTTCTTCTGCATCACAGGCTGATGTGAAAAGGAAATGAGCACATACACACCCAAACGGAGAGCAATTTGAGAAAGTGTAAAACACTAAGACAGCTTACCGTTTGTTTTACAGCTGTTATACCTGACCTGGGAGATGGTTGTAGAACTTGCATTAGTTGGGCAGGCTGCTAGGATGCCTGAGGAGACAGAAATCACCCTCTTACAGTGGAAGGGGGCAGGGGTGTGGGTAGATGCAGAAAGGGTCTTCTCCCCCACCCCCAAACCCCACGATTCCCTCCAGCTCCCCTTCTGTTTATTCTCTCTGTTTTGATTGTAGGAGAACAATCTGATCTTCTATGAATGCAGTGCCTATTCTGGTCACAACACCAAAGAGTCGCTGCTCCATCTGGCCAGGTAGAGGCACAACTCAGCAGGGGACGTGACCGCCGTGTGGGTCCCGTGGGAACCACGGCATTCACCACTCCTTCCCCTCTCCTCCGTCTGGCCTGCGCCCCCTGGCGAAGGCTGGTGGCCTAGGCCTTTGTGGGGGTTCCAGGAGGCAGGGGCAGCCTTCTGAGACACAGCAGTGCCCAAAAGAAAGCCTCCCGCCTGGCACCGGCTGGGGTGCTGCTGTCTTCTTCTTGAGTCTTAAAGGCTGCCTTTTTCCCAGGAACCCTCTTTTTAAATGCAAATGCTCCTGGGAAAGGTCAAATCATAGGTCGCTCCACACTGGCTAATATTTTAGCAGGGATTAGTTGGCAGGCAGCTGGGAGCAAGAACTAGGGCTCCTGGGGGAGGGGGCGCCAAGGAGAGCAGGGGCCGTCATGGGGGACCAGAGCGCTCAAAGGACAGGTCCCATGGAAAGGCTGGTTCCACAAGCCTCCGCCTATATCAAAATTAAGAAAATGAAACCACACAAGGCCCCATTTTTAATATTAGGGCATTCATTCATTCATACGTTTTAGGCATTCATTCATTCCATCCATCCATCCATCCATCCACTCACCTAACAAATACTCAGTAGCACGCATTTTGTGCTCAGCATTCATTCTGGGGGCACTCAAAAAATATTTTGAGTAATTTAAGAACCTTATGCACTGGAGCGGTTGTAGAGTTATGGAAGACCGTGGGGGAAGTTCTACGTGTTTTCTCTGTCACTGACTCCCAGGGCACATCAGCCTGCCTCACTGAGCTTTGCCCCAAGTTAAGCACATCAGTCACACTTCCCTGCCCCCTCACAGGTTGTTGTGAGAATCAAAAGAGATTCTTAAGGTGAAAGCATTTTTGGCAGCAGAGAGCAGGGATAAGATAATTAGCACTATTTTTTTATTTTTAATCCTTCACCTCCTACATTTAATCTGGAGCTGTGGCCACATGGGACAGCCTTTCTGTAGAGTTCATAACCAAGAAATGTATTTTCTGAGCCTCAGCTGTGTTCTGGGCACTGTGACATGCTTCAGAGTCACCGAGACAAAAGATACAGTCTCTGCCCTTAGCAGCTCCTTCTGTGTGGAGGGAGCCAGCCAAGGAGGCGTGCATTATGATACTGAGTGATGGGGTTTTAACAAAGGAAGGGTGAGAGTGCTGTCAGGAGCGCTTACACCACCTAGGTATTCAGGGCAGGCTTCCTAGAGGAGGTGTTTTGAAGGCTCTCTATTGACTAAATGCTGGCTTTACATAGTCGTGCACCCGTACTTCCCAGGGGGAGACTGGGAGTATCTCCCTGATGCCTGGTGAAGCTGGAGTCCCTCCTTATCACCCAGAGGGCCTGTAACCTGAGGGCCTAGAAGCCTTCCACTGCTCACACTATACCTTCCCCTTTCCCAGGGTCCTCCAGGAGCACGAAGACACAGTGAGGGAGGACACTGTCCAGGTTGACCGCCCTGCCAAGAAGAAACCCTGCTGTGGCTGACGGCGGCCTCCCAGGAACGCTCCACCCAGGCCTGAGGTCCCAGGGCCTACCCTGCGTCCCGCACAGATGCTTTCCCAAGGCCCACCAAGAACTCGGTCCTTGCAGTGACTTACTGCCCCCCGCCCCCAAAGGAAGGGGAGCACATCCAGTCAGGAAAGCTGCTCTTGGAGCATCTTGGAGTCTTTTCTCTCCCTTCTTTCTCTAGACCCCAGATGCCCATTCCTTCCCCGTGGCCCCCTCCCTTTTTGTCAGTGAGGTTTCCTGGGGGAAGAAACAGATGGGCTTTTCTAGAAAAGCCGTTGAGTGCCTTCTACACCTCCTTTCTCCCCCCCTCCTTGCCTTTAAGAACCAAGACTGCAGTTGCCATGGCAACTGTGCAGGGCCGACTTGCCGCTTCCTGCAGACCACAGGTACCGCGCTTGAGCAATATCAGGGCGGTGGGTCTGGCTTTAGGTCCTGTTCTCTGGATGCCATGGGACACATTTGGCATATGCTTCATGGACCTCGAGATGCCCGCCTGGTGTTGAGGGAAGCAAACCAGGGCACCCCCGTCCTGTTCCCTACGCCCTACCCCTACGGGTCCTGCACCTCCCAAGGCTTCAGGGCCCACGGGTATTTGCCCCTGGGGGTTCTCCGGAATGGTGCCTTTCAGAGAACCCACAGCCTTTCCTCTGCGCTGCCTACCCACAGGCAGGACTCCGAGGTGGCCTGGGGGTGCTAAGTGTATGCCTACGGTCAGGGAGTGGGCTGACTTCCTACTTAACTTTAAGAGACGAAAACTAGGGGAAAAACCCATCTGCTGCTAAACAGAGCGACCATTTCTGCAGGGTATAAATAACATATATATCACTCTATAAAAGCTGTTTTCTAAATGTTCCTCAAAATAGCTCTTTCAAAGCTTGTACATGATGATTAATGGGGTGTAGATTGGCATCCAGGCAGTGAGGCCCAAAACCAGGTCCATAGTTACTGACTTTATTTTATTTTCCAGAAGACTGTATTAAAAAAAAAAAGAAGAAGCATGAGTGTGATGGTGCCATTTTGCTGGTGTTTGTCGGGTGAACAGTGTGCTTCGGCCCCCATGTCCGCGCACCAGCACGGGCACCCGGATTAGGGAAGTGATCCAGGCCCGAGGCGGTTCCTTCAGCTGGTGGTGCTGCGTTCCCAGCCCGGCAGGGCTCCAGCTTCACTGGCTGGCTCAGTGGGGCTGGCAAGGGCATGCTTGCCCTGCGGGGGAAGTTGGATGAAAAGACCACAAAGATCACTGCCAATTACCATTCTAGGACTATAGATCCATGCCCCCACAGAAAAGTGGGTGGTGAAGGGGGAGGGACAGAAAGTGTCCACAGGCATCCAAGAAGACGGCTCAAGACAACTGCATACAATCCACCAGGTGGGAGAGAGACCAGAGTTGCAGCCTCCTCCCCAGACCCCAAAGGATCAGAGCCCCGTGGGTCACCAGGCAAATGCAGTCTCAGTCTCTCATCTCTATGCAGGCCCCAGGGGGCCCATGAAGGGTGCTGAACAAAAACCAGCTCTGAGCACCAGGGGGCGCCCCATGACCTTGGGCTAGCTGGCTTCCTCTGTGGGCCGCCAGCCACCTCATCAGTAAAATGAAGGTGGGCTATTTGATGCTTCTGGCTCTTCCCTCTAGAGTGCTTATGATATGTTCCTTTTCCAGCTTAGGCTGGCGCTGGCCCCCAGTCCAAGTTTGAAGGGAACTCACAGAAAACTCGTTTCCCTAAGAGAAGGCACTGGTCTCATTGGTGGGATGCAGGCATGATGGGTAACTCAGAAGTGGCACGTGTGTGTGTATGTGTGTGTTAGAGAGAGAGGGAGAGAGAGACTGATATGCATATGTGTTGTGTGTGTGTGGAGGGTGTGTAGAAGGTAGGAATAGCCAAGGAGAAAGGAAAACAGCTCTCTTGCTTCTGATGGAAGACAGGGATGGTAGTTGGGGTGTGTCAGGCAAGCAGGATATCCCTGGTATTTTCCAAGCCCACAGATGCCTTTATCCCCAGAACCTAATCCCTGGCTTGGGGCTGCATTTTTCCATTTAGGAAAAGTATTCAGGATTTAGATGGAGCAGGGTGGGATGACCCTTCTGCTCGGCATTCCAGCATGTAGGGTAAATCCCCATGAACTCTCAAAGGTCCTGGCAGAGAGAGGGGCAGGAAGGCTCTTCAGGCCTCCGCTGCTCCTTCTTTAGTACCACTTGAAAAAAGTATGGAGCGTGGGGACTTCAGAGAGACTCTGAAACGTCTGTGTGTCCCGGTCTCATCCTCCCCGTCTCCCACTTTTAAGCCACATGGTGATCAAAGCCAGCCCAGTGGCTGTCGCGTGGCCCAGAGCCCGCAGGGCTATCAGCCGTGCTCTCCTGGCTCCATCTCATTTACACGGCTGTAATGATCTTGAGCGAGTCCCTTCACCAGGTTTCACGTTCATCTGTAGATTGCAGGTTTTGATGTCGACTTCACAGGGACCTTTTAAGTATTAAATGAATGTGAATGTTAGTATGTGAAGTACTAACACAGTGCCCAGCTGTGTTAACATCATAGATATTCAAAGTGGGGGCTCTTACTATTGTCAGCATTGAGTGGCTGCCCAGGCCACTTGCCTTGCTTCAGTTTCAGATTTAGAACCAACTAAACAATAGCCTCTACCCGGAAGTGGGCAGTCACACAAACACCAATTGCCCAGCCCATTTGCCTGGCTCATGAGCTTGTATCTGGCTTTGCCTTGTGGCCCTGCCCTCCTTTTGGTTTTGCGGTCAGTGCCTACAGCTGAGCAGTGCCTGTGGTCTGGCTTCAGCTCACAGTTCACTCTCCCTCCCTGCCTGTGGTTCTCCAGGACTCAGACAGCAGCTCAGACCTGGTACCAACTCCTGGGTGCTTACCTGGGAATGACATGTGCTCATCGCTGTCTCTGGTCCCTCACTTGCTCCCCTATTCTGACTCCTTGTGGTTCTTTTGGGGGTCTGATGCTACCGTCAGCCCTGAACCAATGAGCTCCAGCACTAAACCAATGTCCTGGTTGCTTTGCTCCTTGTCTAGCATTCATTTTCCTTCGCAATGTCTTTGGGGTCTTTTCTGTTCCTCTGTGATACCCTAGTTTATCCCCCCTCTCCCCATCCTGTACTCTTTCTCTGTTCTTAATACCTCCACCCAGCTTGGACTCCCCTCTTCCCTACTCTCCCCCTGGCCCACTCCAGGCCATACCTGGATATTCCATCAAAATTGGCTCTCCCCTTTGTCTCTGTCATTAGAAGTCACTGTTCCTGTGGATCTTAAAGCAATTTGAGCTACGGTGTTAATGCAAATGGTGGCTTCAGGGCTATATTTATATTTTAACAAAAATTTCTAAGGGAGGCAAAACTTCAACCCAAAGGAGTGGTAGACTGTGAAGCACCACAATGGGTCATGGGGGCACATATTTAGGACAGAGCTGCCTTCTCCTGTGCTGCTCTTAGAGACCTCGGTTTGCCGCTACGGCAGGCAGTGCGGAGCTTCCTCAAGAAATTACGGATAGAATTACCATATGACCCAGCAATCCCTCTCCTGGGTGTCTACCCAAAAAATATGAAAACATTTATACATAAAGACACATGTGCTCCAATGTTCATTGCAGCTTTGTTTACGGTGGCCAAGACATGGAAACAACCAAAATGTCCTTCGATAGATGAATGGATAAAGAAGTTGTGGTATATATACACAATGGAATACTATTTGGCGGTAAGAAAAGATGATATAGGAACATTTGTGACAACATGGATGGATCTTGAGAGTATAATGCTAAGTGAAATAAGTCAGACTGAAAAAGCAGAGAACCATATGATTTCACTGATATGTGGTATATAAACCAAGAACAACAAAAGAGCAAGACAAACAAATGAGAAACAAGAACTCATAGACACAGACAATAGTTTAGTGGTTACCAGAGGGTAAGGGGGGTGGGGTGGGAGATGAGGGTAAGGGGGATCAAATATATGGTGATGGAAGGAGAACTGACTCTGGGTGGTGAACACACAATGGGATTTATAGATGATGTAATACAGAATTGTACACCTGAAATCTGTGTAATTTTACTAACAATTGTCACCCCAATAAATTTAAATAAATAAATAAATAAATAAATAAATAAATAAATAAATAAAAGCTAGAAATAAAAAAATAAAGAAAAAGACCTCGGTTTACTTCATGTGTTTTGGGGCTCTATTTCTAAATTAACATATGTTTATAATTGTTTATGTCTTCTTGATGGATTGACCCTTTGTCATTATAAAGTGTCCTTCTTTGTCTTTAGTACCAATTTTCGTCTGAAGTCTGTTTTGTCTGATAGCCACTCCAGCTCTCTTTGGTTGCTGTTTGCATGGTATATTTCTTCCATCCTTTGACTTTCAACCTATTTGTACCTTAAATCTAAAGTGAATCTCTTATAGACCGCAAATAATTGGATCATATTTTTAAATCTATTCTTCCAATCTCTGCCTTTTATTTGGAAAGTGTAATCTGTTTACATTTAATGTAATGAGTAAAATAAGATTTATGTCTGATATTTTGCTATTTCTTTTCTGTATTTCAATGTCTTTTTTGTTCCTCTGTTCCTTTATTACTGCCTTCTTTTGTGTTAAATATTTTCTAGTATGCTATTTTAATTCCCTTTTTATTTCATTAACTATATTTTTCAACTTATTTTCTTGGTGGTTGCCCTGGGGGTTACTATTTTTATCTCATTTATAATGACCTATTTGGATTAATACCAACTTAATTTCAATGGTACAAAAACTTTGCTTCTGTATAGTTTCATTCCCCCCTCACTCTGTTGTTATTGTCACAAATTACATATATATACATACATATATATATATATATGTATATATATGTAATTATATATGTATATATATGTATATATATACATTTTGTTCCCATAAACATAGATTTATAGTTATTGTTTGATGCAGTTGTCTTTTAAATCGGACAGAAAAACAGAGTTAAAACAAAAAATACATTTATACTGTTTTCTATGTTTAATATGTGACTTCATGTTGTGACTTTATTTCAATGTGTGACTTTATTTCTTCATGTTGATTCAAGTTACTATCTAGTATCCTTTAATTTCAGTAGTATTTCTTATAGGGCAGGTCTGCTAGAGACAAACTGTCTCAGTTTTGTTTATCTGGAAATGACTAAAGGATAATTTTGCCACATATAGAACTTTGGGTTAATAGCTTTTTTTCCTCCCAATACTTTGAATATACCATCCCACTGTTTCTGGTCTCCATGGTTCTTGATGAGAAATCAGCTATTAATCTTATTGAGGCTCCTTTGTATATGATGAGTTGTTTCTTGCTGCTTTGGCTTTGTCTGTCTTTGTCTTTCAACAGTTTGCTTTTGATGGGTCTGACTATGGATCTCTTTGAGTTTATCCTACATGGGGTTGGTTGAGCTTCGTGGATGTATAGATTAATAGCTTTCACCAAATTTGGGGAGTTTTTGGTCATCATTTTTATTAAATATTCTTTCTGCCCCTTTCTCCCTTTTTTTTTTTTTTTTACCTTCTAGAAATCCTATTATGCATATGTTGGCATGCTTGGTGGTGTCCCACAGGTTGCTGAGGCTCTGTTCATTTTTCTTCATTCT
The DNA here is from genome assembly GCF_004115265.2 of Rhinolophus ferrumequinum. NCBI lineage: Eukaryota > Metazoa > Chordata > Mammalia > Chiroptera > Rhinolophidae > Rhinolophus > Rhinolophus ferrumequinum. The sequence continues at coordinate 87,201,604 of NC_046293.1, forward strand.
TTTTCCTTTGTGTTCCTCAGACTGGATCATCTCAATTGCCCTATCTTCTAGTTCACTGATTCTTTCTTCTGCCCTCTCAAATATGCTGTTAGGACCCTCTAGTGAATTTTTCATTTACTTTATTGCACTTTTCAGCTTCAGAATTCTGTTTGGTTCCTTTTTATAATTTCTATCTCTGCCAATGTTCCCTATTTGGTGAGACATTGTTCTCATACTTTTCTGTAGTTCTTTAGATGTGGTTTTCTTTAGGCTTTTGAACATACTAAAATAGCTGCCTTAAAATTTCAAAGACTACCTTGCATGTATTGGTAGCCATCTGCCCTGCACATAAATCAAGGTCTGCTTGCTATCTCTGCTTCCTTCTTCACACTCCACACAACAGAGCCAGGACTCTGGGCTTATTCCTTAGCCCCACCTTTAACCTCCACCGCAAAGTATTTCTTCTCTTCTGGCTCGGAGAAAGGACCTGAAACTCAGAAGTCCTTCACATCTGAGAACCTTCCTCTCCACCTTGGGCTTCTGGATGCTCTGCTGGAGATACGCTGACCAAGGAAGGTCCAGATCCTTGGGGAAGTGAAGGAAGGCCAGAAATCCTCAGGCAGTTCCCCCTCCTGCCAGAAATCTGGACATTCCGTAAAGCTTCACTCAAAAGGGACAAGTGGGCCAAGACTGCAAATCAGAAGCTTATTTTTTTTTAAAGCAGTATAATTACTTCAAAATAATGAAATCACAGTACGTAAACATACAGAAACCAAGACGTAAGGGGCCTGTTGCTGCCTGGCCTGAGGAGTACTGCCATCTTTCCTCCCGTCATCTGGGGGATAGAAATTGGCTACACACATTCCAAACAAATTCAGTCAAAATCCATAAATTTTACTTTATCGGTTACTCCCTGCCTTCTTATCCTGAGGTGTGTATGTCAGGGTGGGGAGAATTATGATGGTTAACAGGATTCAGGAGCTTTTTAAACCTCCCCTACTTCCTAACTCTATTAATGTTTCTATTAATAGACATGTTAATTATCAGCAGTAGCAGGAACAAAGCACATCATAACTCCACCTTTCACATAGTTCGGCGGAGCCAAGTTAATCGAAGTGCCCTAGTTAGGAAGAACCATGCTGAAAATGATGGGGGTTGGGAAACCATATGACTCTTGGCAGAGGACCTGAAATCAATGTGGAAACAGAGGAATATTGGCGAGGTTGTGTCATTTCTCACCCCGGGGCAGGATTGAGTCAGGTCCAAGAACTGACCCTTTCTCAGGGCTGAGACTTTATCAGGGCTTTGGCTCTGGTACAGAAGTGGCACTTACAGGCCCTTGTCATAGCACCAGGAGACTCCTCTCCCAACAGATAAGGACTCACAGGACCGGTGAGGTCTGTGCTATCATAATGACTTATAGCTAGATCTGTCTGACCTATAAGAATCAATACTACATATAAAAACACTGCACTACTAAGCAAAAATGCCCAAAGAACATGGGCAGAGAGAATGGAATATTTTTTAAACTTGGAAACAGAAATAGAAGGGCTTTTCAAAGGGCCTCAGACTGCCTTTGAGTCATGTGACTACGGAACTGGGGTTCCCCGAGCATTGCAGCACTAGGTCAAGAGCAAAGTGTCAGGAGGGATCCGATATCCATCAGGTCCACGGGCTCGCCAAGCCATTCTACACTGAAGTGTGCGGTGCTTATTTACACGCACTGTCCCCAGGGCTCTCATGAACAAAATTCACTGACTGAGCTCCTGAGACAGGAGCTTTCGTCTCTGTTGCCTCATGTTTGGCACAGTATCTGGCAAACAATGTTTGCCTAAAAGAGCAGTTGAAGGGAGCACCTTATTTCTCGAGAACAAGGCCCACCACTTGGCGAGTCTCACCTCTGGCACCCCAGGCTCCAGAGGCTGGACAACTGGGTCCCTGTGTGCCAGTAAACCCATGGGGTTTGCCTTGCTGGTTCAAATGAGGTGCCACTTCTGCCTTTTAAAACAAAGTGCTGAGGAGCGTTCCAGCTGCCGCAATTCCGCTGCCGTTCAGGCAGTCCATCTCATCACCCTGTAGCCTCCCCAGCTGCCGCTGGGAGCAATCCATTATCCTCAGGCAGCTCAACAACTCAATTTGATTTGGGCCCCATGCTTCTGTGCATAAAATGATGCTTCCCTGCCCAATTCTCCTCCCTGGTGTAGAGCCAGCCGTCTTTATCCAGGCTATGCTCCCCACACGTTGTGTGGCCTTGGGCAAAACCTCACACTGCATGCTCTGATCCCCAGGTTCCAAGTCTGTAAAATAGTGCTGTCTACCCTGTTGTCCTCACAGGGTAGTGTGAAGGTCAAGTGAGAACTCTGGGGAAAGGGCTTAGTCAACTGAAAGGCTGTAAGCAAATGTTAGTTATAAATCTGTCTGCCGTGCAAGAGACCAAAGCAAAACAAAACAGGAGAAAGAAAACCCCACATTTCTTGGTAACTGGAAGAAGCTGGGGCCTCAGTTCAGAGCATCTCCTATTTCCCTGGCTAATAGGAGAAGGAAAGCTTGCATTCCTTCAAGCTGGACACTTTTGTCTAAGAAGGCTTTGTATCTTCCCATTCTACTTTGATGTTGGAGGGAGGCCAGCATCTGCAGACTACAAGATTATCGCTGGCAGGGCTCTGGTCTCACTCATTTTTGTATTTATGGGGGCCTGGTATATAACAGACACACGGCAGTGGATGGGTGGATTTGCTGCCCAGTCAAGACTTTAGATAGTGCATTCCTATTGAACTGCCTTTACATATACTCGTACCATTTATAAAAGACTTTCACTCTGGGATGATGAAACAGTTCTGGAGTCGAAGAGGACTGATGGTTGCGTACAATATTGTGAATATACTTAATGTCACTGAGTTCTATATTTTAAAATGGTTAAAATTGTAAATTTTGTGTTATGTACGTTTTACTACAATATGTGGGGAAAAAAACCTTCACAAACATTTATGTTCCATGAATGAATGAAGGATGGATTCTCTTCAATGCCCAACAACTTGGCTCTAAGATCTTCAATGTTTGTCTCAGGTTATATCCAGAGATGAGGGAGCAGGAAAGGAAGACAAGCTTACTTACGGCCCTTGGAGCTTCTGAGTACCTGAGGAAACACCTAGAAACCCATTACATCAGCATGCCATAAAAATGCAATGACAACAACCCCCAGGCTCACTTTCCTGAAGGGCCCACCCCACCCCACCCCACCCCCACTCAGCCAGGGGGGGACTCTCAGTGCTCCTGGCATCTCTGCCCCTGCCCACCACACACTTCTCTTTAGGAGGTTAGCTCCACCCCCCATAGATAAGCTTCTGGGATGGGACCATCATACCTATATGCTAACAGTAGGGACCCAGCAAGAGTGTGCTGAATGACAACAAAATAATGAATGACAAATGTCTTTTGTTGTTCCTGGAATTTTGTTGCGTTGACTACAGCAGGAAATACATTCATTAGCACCCAGAAATATTTTTGTTTTTCAAAATTTACATTGTAATAATTTGTGGTAAGGAGCCTGGGAACTAGCATAGAAGGATTGACGGGAGAGGGACTGCAATACTGTGTTCAAGGACAGCTGACTTTGGGGTTCTGCTTGTTCTGAGTGACTCAAGAGGGACACGAATGCAGAGTATGTCCCATGCTCTGCGATTTATCCCAGGGAAGTTTATCAGTGAGTGCTGTTCAGCAGTGGAAAGGGGTGCCACACTGGGTAGTGAGCTCTCTGAAAGTAGAGATATTTAAGCAGGTGTTGAATACTCTGCGTTTAGGAATGCCAGCGAGAAACTTGATACAGTGAATTACAAGGCTCCCACCTTCTATCCCACCAACCTCAAGAGTCTAGGGCTCTTTGAACTGAGATGGAAGTGCGAGGATGTGGTATAAGACATGAGGAAATCAGGATGGGCTAAGCCAGGAAGCCTTCCTGGACTAGGAGAACGTTTGGCTAGTTCACGTCTCTAGTTCTGTTTCCCACCAATCCTTCTTCACTTTCTCTCCTGTTGACCTCTTCCCCCACTTTCCCTCCCTTTCTTCCTCTGTCTTTCTAACTATCTTGCCACCATCCACCCCAGTCCCCGGCCCCCTGCCTGCAGCCTATGCTCCCACAGTCAGGGAGTGGAAAGCACCTGGCCTAAAAGTCTCCCAGAGAGACTGGGTCCTCAATGGCTTCCCGGGCCTGGGGAGAGGTGCTGAATCCTTGCCAGCGTCTTGCCAGCTCCTCTATTGTGGCAAGTGAAATTATCAGCTTCACACTGCGGGTCTATTTAAATCTGCCTTTTATGTCTGATGGATTTAAAAATATGCTAGAAGTCAGCATCTTAAATACAAGAAACACAAACAAGCAGATGAGGCTGCATTTTCCTTCCTCTGTGCCCACCCTCCTCCTCCCTCTTTTCTGCCCCCTCCCAGAGCAGTTTTCATTCATGAAGCCCATCTTCCCCCCTCCCCTTTCTCTCAGTGGCACCAAGTCTGCAGACTGAGCAGTGGCTGGGGGGCCCCGTGGTCTAGTTTCCCTCCTCAACTCGATGAGAGACAAGTAGTACCCCCTGTGTCAGCGTTGGGCGCCCCAACTCCCAGCTCATTGCCTGCCTGACCAGTGGTCTTCTGCACTGACTATTATGTGCAAATGCAGTGCCAGATCGAACCCAGGGCTGGGCTCTCCAAGTTCCCTCCTGTCACAGATGAGGAGACTGTGCCCCAGGCAGGAGGAGCGACTTGCCAGGGTATCAGGTCAGGACGCGGCCATGCTGGCTCCTGGACATCCACAGTCAGTCTCTCTAAGTCGACGCATTCTGTTTTCTGGGAAGGAAAACAGAATGCTACCTTTGCTACCCGCAGCACTTCACAATTCTCAGTAACCCGCCGTGAAAATTTCATAGGCTCCTATCACAGCAGGGTTCCCAGTCTGCCCCTGGATGTTCACCTAGGAACGCTTTCTGAAGCCTTGGCCATTTTGGTTGATTTAACCGAATTTTCTCCTACTGTAATTTGAGTCATATTCCCTCTAGTCCCCGAGTGTCATTTCTTTGGGACTCGATAAGTAGGCCCTGTAGCATATCCCCTTCCTGTGGGCAGGCAGCCAGCTGCCAGGTGGCAGTGGTTGAAATCAGGAGAGCTGCTTCACCCAGAACGCACTAGCAACCCACCCCATACACAGCAGAGGTGATGGTTCCAGCTCGGGATTGTCAACGTGCGTGCCCATTGAAATGACCTGGAGAGTTTTCTTTGTTTTTACTAGTTTTTTGCTTTTTATTTATTCTACTTTTCATTGCTTTATTTATTTTGTTATTTTTTTAAACCAATCTTGATCTCCCCTCCCACCAGAAATTTTGATTTAATTATAAGTCTGTGGGGGAGGAATAAACTTTTCTCTACCCACAAGGTTCAGTTGGCTGGTCTAATAATCAAGAGATTAGCAAGAGAAAATAACCAAATTTAATACATAGTACAGGAACCCCACATACATGAGTCAGAAATCCCACATGCATGAGAGGTTTGGAATAGAAAGGGAGGTTGAGGTATATAAGACATCCTGAGCTGGGATGAGGGAATGCACCTTGGGGGCTTCAAAGATCATTGCAGAATGATGAGAACAGATGTTTAGTAAATTGAAGTTGGTCCTGCCCTATAGATAGTAACAGTTCAAAGGATGGGCCAACGTTTTTCTTGAACCTGAAACTAAAATTGCCTTTAGCTCACAGTAATCTGAATACCACTGAGGCACACCTTAGGGTGACTCCTTCTGAACCCCCACAAGTTAAAAGCGGTTTTTCTTATTTGTTTAATATTACCATTATTAGCAAGAGCAATAATGGAAAGGAATAACAGAAAGTGAAAAATCTTCTGCTCGTGTGTGAACACTTTCGTGATCTTGGATTTACTCGTGTGTGCCTGACTTTGCCCATGCTGTTCCTTCTGTCTGGAGCCTGTAAGAGAATTTCAATGACTTGGCGATGGCCATGCAGCAGGTCGTTTGTAAAGCAGATGGCCTGGCAAGGTTCTGGGGCCTCCGTGGTACTGCACACCTTCTCCATCGCCAGGCCCTCGATAGAGGTCACCTGCTGATTCTCTACACTCAGGAGGCAGAGCTGGGGCTCAGGTGGTGTACCACATCATCATTGTGTGTCTGTGGGTTCAACACACACACACACTCTATCCATTTTAATTTCATCCTTGACTCCCTCCTCATTGTTCTACCATTTATAGACTGAGATACTGTGGGGACAGAGCCCCAGAGAGCAGTTTCCAGGCTCTCAGCCTCACGTGGAAAGGTGCTGGCTCAGGTAGTAAATGGCCATCGACTGTGATTGGATGGCCATCAGCTGTGGCTAGTTGGCCGTCAGCTGTAACCAGTGAGCCATTGGCCACTATTGTAACTGCTGTGGCTACGCTAGCAGCAAATGGGGGCTAGCAAGAAGATGGTGGCTGGCAAGCGCGGATTGCAGTTAGCACGGCGGGCTGTGGACAGTGTGGCTCCTGCTTCCTGTATCTCCAACCCAGCCGCCAGCGAGAATATAGTGGCATGACTCCCGTATCTATGGCTCCGTGGGTGTTCCTTTGTGGCCTCACCATATCCTGTGTTCTTATGTGGGGAGAGGGACCAGAGACTCCACATGCCGCCCTGCATGACAGATACTTTCCACAAAGTTTCAGTATGTCCCATTTTGCCAAGCAATACATGATGCCCTTGGAATATAAAAAAGAACAAGGAAAAAATGGAGGAGCTCAAAGCCAGTGAAGGAGCTACACTAGCACTTGGGTAGGAAATGAGAGAGAGCCTGCAGAAAGCTATGGGAACTGAGAAGTTAGCAGGATTAGGTTGCCCTGGGTTTTGGGGTGAGGGGGTGGGTGGAGGAAGCCACGTTTTAACAAGGATTGACTAATGGTCTGAGAGTTGAGAGCCGAAGAGGAAGCCCTCAGGTAACGATGGAAAGAGAGCAGCTCAGCAGTCGGGAATATGGAGGGGAGAGAAGGACAGCGAGAGAGGGAGCTGGTTTGGGGACCGTCACGCGGGGTGTCATGCAGGGTCTCTGCTCCCGCTCCCCACATAAGAACGCAGGACATGGTGAGGCCAAAAAGGAACACCCACGGAACCACAGACAGGGGAGTCATACCACTGTAGTCTCACTGGAGGCTGGATTCACACGACGTGCGACCTGCTGTCTGCTTTTCTGCCAACCGACCGACTCTCTGACTTCCCTCGACTCCCCAGCGCAGCCGCGGCAGTTCTATTAGTGGCCAATGGCTCAATGGTTACAGCTGATGGCCAACTAGCCGCAGCCGACGGCCATCTACTACCCGAGCCAGCTCCCCTCCATGTGAGGCCGAGAGCCTGGACACTGCTCTCTGGGGCTCTGTCCCCACAGGGACCCACCAGTGCTGGTCCCAGGCTGCTGTGGCTGGAGCGGAGTGTGGGGTGAGGAGTAGTGTGGGGAGGGGGCAGAGCTGGGCTTCGAGAGTGACCGAGGCATGTAAGAAGAGAGATCAAAATTTGAGAGCCTCCCCGCTTGGATCAGAAGGAGTTTAAATGCCATCCTGTAGGTGACCAGGAGCCATCGGAGGAATTTGATGGGAGTGACAAGGTTTATAAGTGTGCTTGACGAGAGCAGAGTGGAAGGATGGGGGAAAGACTGAAGACAGGGAGGCAAGTTCAGCTCTGTTACCCTGTTCCTGGAACAGAGTGAGAGGGGCCCAGGGTGTGGGGAGCGGGGAGGAGGAAGAAAGAACCTCCTAACCAACCAACCTCAACTCTGGTGTGGCACATATTGGTCTACAAGCCACGCCGTATTTTCAGTCTCGGCCTTCCCTCTCTGCAGCCCGCACTCCAGTGTGTTTCCAGGCTACCCGATACATCCCCACCCCACGCTTTAACACTGAGTTCTGTGCCAGTTAAATCCAAAGCACTTTAGGAAAGGGGATTTCTCAGAGTAAGGTGAGGACTTAGGGATCCTACACTGCAAACATTAAGCCAAATAAAATTAAATTTTGTGTCATTCACTACTTTGAATTCTCCTGGCCATAGTTCCTCCATTGCGTGTATAATCAAAGCTAGCTGTGCTTGAGGACTGGGAGGGTGTGGGGACGGAGCCAGGAGTGCAGTTTCCAGGCTCCCGGCCTCACGTGGAAAGGTGCTGGCTCGGGTAGTAAATGGCCATCAGCTGTGATTGGGTGGCCATCAGCTGTAACCAGTTAGCCATTGGCTGCTAATATAACTGCTGTGGCTACATTAGCAAGAGCGGATTGCAGCTAGCAAGCGCAGTTAGCAAGTGGATTGTGGATTGTGTGGATCCTACTTCCTGTGTCTCGCCCAGACGCCAGCAAGACAGGGGTGCAGGAAGACCCCTTCTTGGGGTACTGGCAGATGTTTGCTTTTGTGTCTCGAACAGCTGCCATGGAGAATATAGTGGTATGACTCCCCTATCTATGGCTCTGTGGGTGTTTCTTTTTGGCCTCACCATACCCTGTGTTCTTGTGCGGGAGCTGGAGCGGGAGCAGAGACCCTGCGTTGCAGAGGGAATAACAGAAAACCCACAAGTGTAGGCACGTTAGAGTCTTCAAGTCCCATGCACGACTGTGTCCCTCTGTGGATCATTTTCTCTCTGTGGAAACGGGATGGTGGGCATGAGGCCGTCCTCCAGAGCACGGCTGGTGAGCCAGGCCTTCTCCAGAGGAACCCTTAAGTCCGGGGCCAGATGCACTGCCTTTTGACACTGTTGGCCCTCAGCTTCCGTCTGCTGGTCATCTTTCCCAGGGCTTCCCTTGAGTCTGGACACGTGCCCAGGCCTACTCCCGCTGTTCCCCCTCACCTTCTTCAGAAGCCCACATCTCCAAGGTCCACTCATGAGAAACAATTGGGGGTGACACATGAAAGGGAATCTAATCAGAGATAATCAATAGGCAATATTAGCAGAGCAAAATTAACTCCCCGCCTAGACGAGTCACCCAGCCCTGGCTAGCCGGCAGCCAGCATCCTTAATTCCATTTCCTGTCAGTTATTAAAATGATTTTCCAAGAGATAGTCGCCTCTCAGCAGAGTCACAGACTAATAAACTTCAGTTAGGCCCCTGGAGCAGCCGGGCATCCTGGCCTGCCCTCCCATTTCCTCTGGTTCCTCATTGGCAAAGCCCCCAGGGTGGCTTCCTGCAATCCTGGCAGGAACTTCATTTCCTCCTTTATTTCTCACCCTGACCCCAGCCCACCGCCCCCCCCTACCCTCCCAAAAGAAAAAAAAAAAAAAGCCCAGCAGCCCTTCTACTCCCTCCCACTAAAAAGTCAGGGGCAGGATCTTCTTAGAAAGTTCTGAGGTCAGGTTCACAAAACAAGAGCAGTGGAGCTGCAGAATCAGAAAATGACAGGTTCTTCAAGCTGGGGGAGGCCCTGGAGATCACTGTACGCTCACCCCTTCGTTCAGTGAGTGAGAACACTGAGGCCTGGATGGGGAGAGGTCCGACCTCAAGGCCACGTAGTAGGTTCCCGGAAGAGGAGCAGCAGGCGTGCTGGCGACTCACAGAAACACCATGGCAGCAAGTCACCCTCTGCTCATGTGGCCACTATTGACTGAACACCTATGACGGGCCAAGCCGTACTTGACCCTGAACTACAAACCGAAGTGAGATACAGCACCTTGCCTCCAGGACCTCACAGTCTCGGGGAGATAGGAACAAAAACAGATGGCGATACTACAGCTTGGTAAGTGTGGGCACACGTATTCGCCCAGAGGCACAGGGAGCCGAGCATTAGGCTGGGAGCCATGTGTTCAAGTGCCGGGGAGCTCGCAGCCTGGCGGAGCTGAGAGCCGTGGCTGCTGGTCATAGAACAACAGCTACCACACACAGTGCCGGCCTCGTCCCAGGCACCACTCACTTTGACCCTTCCCACCTTCCTCTGAGGAAGAGAAAAGGATTACCCCCGTTTACAGGTAAAGGAAACTGAGGCAGAGAGAGGCTAAGTGACTTGCTTGAGGTTACTTAGCCAGGTGTGAGAGAACTGGGGTTTGGACTCAGTCCTCCAGCTCCAGAGTCCACCCTTCACTATGCCCTCTGCTCCTCTCTTCGCAGGTGACTGCTGGTCCTCAGTTAAGACACCAGGTACCACTGGAAGCCTCCTGCCACTATGACCAGGTGTGAGGTAGCATTGAACTCTGCACCACTCAGCGGGTGACCCAGGCTCTGAGTCGTGTCTAATGGCCTCAGGTCACCCCACGCGCTGGCCCTGCTCTGACCTCCCACTGCGTCTCTAATCCAGGCATCTCCAAGGCCACCTTCAGAACTGTTTCCAAGCAACAGAGGATCATGCTTTTCTTCTTCGGCCCTGCAAGACAATGGTGGGCAGAGTCTACCCGGAGTTGCTTCTCCCTCCATCCCTGGCATGGCCCAGAGTCACCTGCACATTCTTGTCCGGTTACCTCAGTTCAGAACAGGGAACTGCCATTTATAAGCAGCTACCGTGCACTGCATACCACTGGGGTGTGTTATTGGGCCATCGCATGCTGTCTCATCTAACACGTGCAGCAAGCCTGCGAGACAGGTGTTAGCCTCATCTCCACTGACAGGGGAAGACGTCCCACAGGGCACTCCAGGAACTCGCTGCAGGGTTCAGAGCCATTGGCTGGAGGAGCCAGGCTTCGCCCCCAGGTCTGTTTATCCCCAACGCTGGCTGGAGGTCAAAGCCTCATCCATGACCATGAACTGAGTGGCGAGCCTTTGAAGCCTGTGTCTTTGGATTCAAACATGATGCTCTAGCCAACTGAGCTCACTAACTGTGGCCAGAAAGCAAGCGTCATATATCAGGAACCCACTAGGACCCGCGGAGCCTCTGAAAGATGCTTCAAGTATACGTCTTTGAGCTGAAAGTGGCGCCAAGCATTATGCTATCCTGGAAACAACTGCCTGGGACTGGGAAACAACAGCACAGGCCCAAAACACAGATCCAGCCTCGCACAGACCCTACCAAACACCTTCCACCTCCCAGACAATAACATCCTCTGAGCTGAGAGGAAACAGTCCTCGTGGGAAGAACAGTATGACATGACACCAGAAAGAATAATGCAAATGATCTCAGAGTTGCACAAATTGCCCTTTTGCAGGTTCCCAATTGGTGAATGAGGCAATACTACAATGAAGCAATCTGTATTCAAGTCATTTTCTGTAACAGCAACCCGAGGAAGCCTCCATCTCCATCTTCCACTGTGGCTCCTAGAGGTTCTGCTGCTTTTATGTTTATCTTTTCTGTGGCTGATTTTCTGGAGTAGGCAATGGGCTAAAGCTACTGCCATTTTCCAGGGGAAACAACTGCCAAATTGAGCTCATTAGATTGTGAGCATGTGTGGCATGCAAATCTCGTCCTGTCACTTTCCTCATTGAAAGCTGGCAGTGTCTTCTCACTGCCCAGGGAAACGGTCTCCCTGACACAGAGCACAAGGCTCTTAACCCTGGGCCCTGGCTGCATCGTGAGTCTCCCCCCCACTGCTGTCCCCGGGCCCTCACCTTTTCCTGTTCTCTGCTCTTCTTGAATTTTTGGATGTGTCACACTCTCCAGACTCCTTTGGGCTCAACCTTAGCACATGTCATCTCTCCCTCCCCAGCCCCTCCCCTGCTCTTCAAGTTTCTGTTTAAAGTTATATCTTCAGAGAGGTTCTCTTGATCTCCGAATAGTCTCTTACCCCCTCAGCCTCTGCACTTTCTCTTTCATATTTACCACTCTTGTTTAGGACCTGCTCCTCCAGCAGCCTGTAGACTCCAGGAGGGCAGACTGGTGTCTGTTCTGTTCACTGCTGTATTCTCAGTACCTAGCTTAGTGCTACACGGTAAGGACCCAAGAAACATTATGGAATGGAGGAAGTTTGAAGAGACAAAATTTAGCTCTCCTGTTTCCAACAAGGACAAGACCTGGAGCCATCGTGCTGAAGAGAAGATAGCATCCCATGCCACCTGCGAGCCACGCCCAGCCTGCAGGTGACAGGTGGTGGTATATCCCCCTCCTTCCACGTTTCGTGGTCACATGCTATTCCTGGACCACGTAAGCTATGTGTGCAACACAAGCTTCAGGTTTTGCTCCTTCCTTCCTGCACACATGTTCTCTTGGGAGGCTCAGTCCTTGCCCTGGGCACGGAGAAGGGTCCCTGTTGCCCTGTTATTCTAATGCCTTCTGACTCACAATGCCATAGTGGCATGTGTTTCTGTCACATTAATGATAATTTATGACAGTATGGAGTTGGCCGGTTATTATTAAAAATGTGGCAGACAACTCTCAAGCATCTCTGTGGCTGTCACTGCACTCAAGGCGAGGTTCTCAGCCTGGTCCCCACCTCATCCCTCTTGTCTGTCCCCAGAATGTGCTTTTGAGCTGTTAACTTTGGCCATCAAAGAGATTAGGTGCTCCGAATACACAAACTCAACATATTTTGATTGAAACCAAATATGACAAGAGGAAAAATTCTCCTGGGAAAGGCAGCATATGCTGGATTCCAAAATAAAGTGAGCACTTCGGATTACTACTTCTCTTCTGCATGGTGTGCCAGTGGGTGCTAGACATAGACACTACAACTCAGTCTCAAGGTACTAGGAATCCTCGTGATTACAAACGCAAGTCAACAGATCCAGGAGGCAGGCCCTGCCCAGACTGCCCCAGGTGGGGCTGTGGCATCTCGATAATTGAAGCTCTTATAGTTCTAATGAAAGGTCACCACGTATTGATGCCAGCTAGGCCTTGCCTGCCTGAGGATGGCAGGTGAACTTTATGAGCTCTGCCAAGCCGCTTGTGAAGGCTTTTAAAGAGCTAATAAACGAGAACCATGAAACAGGCCATTTTACTGATGAGGCCGAAAAAGAGTTAATGAAAGTGAGCCAAGCGGGAATACCCAGGCCTGCATCCCCTCCCCCAGGACCGCCCAGATCCGCCCCTAGAGATACATTTTTCTGTCGAAACATCCTTAGAAAAATGAGATAAGACCTCAACCAGAAAAGGCTAGTTTTTGACGCCTGCACAGACTGCCTGAGCATGGCCTCCGCTTGAACTCCAGCCTCATTGTAATACAATTAGAATAAAATGAACATTAATTACGGCTTGCCCTTCCCCCAACCTTGGGTTTTTCTATATGCATCATGGATAAGAGCATGCACAGAAAGAAACTAGTCGTATAACCTGCACATGTCAATCAAATAACCTTAGTCTATACATCAGGTGGACGTCACATCTCCTGCTGTAAGAAAACCTACCTACCCTTTCCCGTATGAGAAAAAGCTAACCTGAAGTTAGGTGCAGCTGTCCACTCGAGACTCTGCCCCTGGCAGCCTCTCTGCCACCACCTTTCTTCTTAAATAAACTTTCTAACTTCTATTCCTTTTGAGTCTTGTGAATCCTTTCACATTCTGCGAATGACCAGGGGTATCCAAAGACAAAACATTTAGACCAGGCTTTTTGCCAAATCTCTATGGGTATGTCACCTGCAGTGCTGTCCCCAAACTCTGGGCCAAAGCCTGTGTCCCTGGGGGCTGGCCAGCTGCCGGCCGAGTCTGTACTGGCAGCTCCTGCTGTCCCCCAGAACCTTCAGGAGCCATGGGCCTCAGGCACTGGCATCTATAACAGAGTGAGAATGCAAGGCATAAACAGTATTAAAATGGCAATTATAACTGGAATTTCCATTGTACGTCACAGTTTCCAAACATGTTTTATATACTTTTCATCTCATCCAAGGTATCTCCTTTTGGGGCTCATGGATGTGTAGTGGCCTGCCCAAAGTCACAGTCAGTAAGTGGCAGTGAAGGACTTTGACCCGGTCCTTTGGCTCCAAGCCTCACGTCACGTGGCAGAGTTGTGCAGTGATTGCTCCTGGCTTTCGGAGGTGGCAACAGCAGTGGCCTGGTCTCATGAGCCAGCGTCCTGGGCATTTTTCTCCGGCTGCCCTTGAGCCTGAAGTGTTATCCATAGCCTAGCAACTGGAAAAGGCACTTTTCACTTCTGCAGTGAGAAATGACCTATTGCTGGGGTAAAAAGGGGTCTGAGGCCTCCCTCTCTGAGAATGACAGGCTGGGCCTGCCTGTGGAATTTGCAGGTAGTAGGGAAATCCAGGCACACTCTCGTTCTGTCTTGTAGGCTTGATGACTGAGATGCTAAGGAAGCAACGTGTCTCCCCACCTACCCTGACAGCACTTGTGTCACAGAACTAGGCGAAGACTGTGGGTGGGACAGGTAGAGAGGGTTGGCCAGGGAGGATGGCTGAGGGACTGCATTTCTTAGTACTGCCCAGCATGCCCAGAGACTCAAAACTAGACCGTGTGAGCAGGGAGGGCTGGGACGGTGCCTGCTGTATTACTATGCCCAGCTCAGAGCCTGGAGTCCATTCAATAAATGTTTGTTGGCTGAACTTCTGATCACTGAACATGTTGTGTCTGCGCCTTAGCTAAATGTGGGCCAATTGCTTCCAACAGGCTGGGGCGGGGCAGCTGGGGAGGCTCGGAGGTGGAGCCAGGCACAACTACGGTCAGACAGGTGGGCAGAGAGAACCCATCCTCCAGAAGTCAGGCTTATTCTGGAAGTCACTGGACCACAGGCCCAGGGCTTGGACGCAACATGAGGCAGCCTGAGGGTGTAAGGCAAGCTAGGGTGCCTCACAGGAGGGGCAGAACTCAGAAACCAGGTGTGCAGGGAGGTGCCATTCAAGACTCCAGGCAGGTAGCAGGGATCTAGAAAAATCTGTCTTTAGGAAGAAGGCTCCAGAAACCAGGCTGGAGAGCCTCTGTGTAGTAGAGAGGGGGGTTTGCAAGAATGAGACAAAGCTTGCGTACTATGTGGGACTTGGGACGTAAAGTAGGAGACCAAGGCAGGGCAGATACCCAGTGATCAGAGCTGGCCACTGGGCCGGGCACAGACTCCTGGCCAGGTGACTGCCCAAGGCACAGGGAGCGGCAGAAACGTCTGGCTTAATTTCATCCTGTCACTGAGATCTAGGGCCAGGCTGGGCCTAGAAATGAGGTGCCAGGTGCCAAGAGGAGAGGAAGGCTGCAGAGACAGGGGAGAAGGTAGGGCCTGGCAAAGGGGAGGTGGCCTTCCTGGGGTGGCTTTTACAAGAGAAAAGAAAATGTCGGCATCTCTCAAGGGACACAGACACAGCAATTGGGAGACAGGAGGCCGGTGCTCCTAGAGTCACTCCTGGATATGTTCCCCAGGAGTCATGCTGGTCAGCTGTCAGCCTGTCCTCTCCCACCTGTACCTTCACTCCGCTCAGGGAAAAACACGGGCAGAGAGAGGGAGGTCCCTGCCCAGCTTGTGGGCCGGTAGGGGAGAGAGACCAGGCCTGCAGTGGACCTCAGCGCAAGCCCAGAGTGACCCAGGTACAAACACGCCCAAATAGGCTCACAAAGATGCACCGTGGCTGCAGGTCTGAGGACAGGGGAGTTGGGAATGGAAGGGAGCTGTTCCCCAGGGAGGGAGAAGAATGACAGAGGAGAGACTCACTAATGGGATTTGTACAGTCTCAAAAAGAAAAGGAAAAAAAGGCAGAGTCGGGGGAAAAACAGATTTCAAAAGTGAAGTCATTCTTATAGCATCTCTATTGTCGTGCCGAAACCTCATCTTATACACTGACTTCTATGCTCAAAGGAGATATTGCTTATTTTCCACTGAATCAGAGAGAAATTACAATTCCCAGTGGAGCCTTCCCAGGGGCAGGAGGGAGGGCTGCCGTGGAATTGCTGCTTCACGCCTCCCAGGCTCTACTTTTGCAGCCCAGGAGCAGAGAGAGGGGATGGTGTGGCAAGGGCAGAAGATGGGGGCCAGGGCAGGCCCCGGGGTGACCCTCCTCTCCTCTGCTGAGCCTTTGCTCAACCAGCCCTCACCCCCACGGGTGTCAGGGATGCCTGCAGACCCCAAACCCGAGCTTCATCCTGGTTGGCTCCTGGCAGCATAGGATTTTGCCCCAGTGCCCATGGATGGAATTCAGCGCAAAGCGGGATGGGCTCACTGCCTGAGGACAGACAGAATCCAGAGCTGAATTTCAAAAGGGGTCTCTTCAAGGAGCAGGCAGCCCTTCCACTACAGTGAAAACCCACGTTCCCCTAGAATGCCTTCTGGGGACCCCATTCCCACGTCCTTCTTTAACATCTCCCCCTTCCAACACAGTCGCTGTGGTCTTCTCTTAAGTTTCTTGATCTTTCTTGTCTAATACACGTGGACAAAAAGCATTAATGATTTTCACTGTATTTGTCTCTAGATACAAAGAGAGAAGCCTCCTGGGCGGGAGGCGCAGACGAAGCAGCACGAGCAGCAGAGGGCGCGCTGAGCAGGACGTGCGCTCGCTCGTTGCCCACGGCCGCCATGGCTCCTCCTGTCCCCCCAGGGTCTCAGAGCCTCAGCTACAAGATGGTGAGGAGCACCTAGCACCTAACTCTCAGGGCTTTGGGGAAGCCAGTGAGTAAGGAGATGCCAGAGAGTTATGAATGGGTGGGGCCACTGTTGCTGAAGTGAGTTACTATCTTCAAGGGCACTGCTGTCCCCAGGATACCCACCGCCAGGCAAGCCAAGGTCCCCTTTCCATGCTCCCATCCCGGGCCCTGTCAGCCCCATCACTTCCTCTAAATGGCCCCTCTGCCTTTCCAGCCCCTGGAATGTCTCTCCCAGAAGAGATGATGGCCCGGATGAGACTGCCTGTCTCCGAAGCTAAAGAATAACCCCAAACCAAACCAAATCAAAACACTTCACAGGGCCTGGCAAAGGACATTGTATTTCCATCCTTTGGAGATTCTGTGCCACTCTTGGACTGAGGCTAGAAGCTTCCCTGAGAGGTCTCTAATGGAAAGCAAGGGCTTCAATTCTCTTAGGGCCTCTGAGTACTGTTGTGCAGTTTGTACACTGCACAAAAGCACCAGGCCGAAGGGCAAGTGAAATCCACTTTGCCTGCCCAGCAGAGCGCCCACACATCTATGTGCTCCTTGAGGAGGCCGCATTTAAAATTAAGACAAAGGCCCCTATCTGCCCACAGAGCGCGTCCCCCTTTCTGAGTGATGATGGTTGCAGAGACTATTTTAGAGCTGACGGGGGCAGGAGATGACATCTAGATGCAGGTGAGTGAAAATGTTGTTCTTGGCCAGGTGGTAGGCGTCCAGCTAAGACTCAAAGGCTGCTTTTGTGCTGCAGAAAGTGTTTTAGGTGAAACTGCATAGGTCTAGTGGGCAGGAGGGGAGGGACGAGGGAGGGTCCAAGATAGCACTGACCTCGGAGTATTAGGCCCAGGAGGACGTCCGTGTCACCGACATAAGTCATTTTCAAAGGTGTTTGGTTTTGGTCTTGGTTCCTTCTCATTTCTCTATTTTATTTTTACTAGTAGAATTCTTTTTCCAAAGAAAATCAAACCAGAAGAAGGAAAGACTCTTTTTGAGTCTGGGGAAGGGAGACCCAGAGCTCTGCCCACTCCGCCCCTGGCACCTCCCACAAGCCCTCGGGCCCCCAGGACAGTGTGGGAAACACTCACTTGGTCCAGATCCGTTTCAGTGGTGATGAGGGTGAGCCCAGCAACGCAGGAGGACTTGCCCAGCGTCCACAATGCACTGAAGGCACAGTGAGCCTGGACTGCCGCCACGGCGCAGGCGCCGGGCCTCTTTCTTCCCACACCGAATAGGCAGGACCTCATGCTCCCCAGCAACTGAATCTTCAAGGCAGCGAGACCTGGGTACCTGTTCACAGGTGAGGCCCCCTCCCAGCCACAGAAGTGTCTCATCTGGTTCTGCCCTCTCCATGACGGGAGTGGAGTCCAAACTCTTAGAGGTGGTAAGGCTGATGAAGTGGGGGAGACTGGAAATTTACCATCCACACTGGGGAAGGGAGCTGTGATGGGAAACTGGGGTGCCACCTCAAGGACCAAGTGTCATTCACCTGGGCTCAATGGGAAGGTCCAGAAGACCTAGACAGGGAGTGTCCCTCCCGGCCTTTTCCTCAGACCTGCCCAGTCTCTCAGCTCCATCTCCTGCTTTCTCCTCGTCCTCCCACAGCACGTACATCCCAGACTCCTGCTCCTGACCTTGGCTTCCCTCCCGGCTTCACGTGGCCTCCCATTCTAGAGCACTCTTGGTTAGCTCATGTCCCCCACCTCAGCTCCAGGACCCTCTCCCCACCCCCTGAGAGTCTGCAGAGGAGGTGCCCTGGAGCCAGTCCTGACTTCCCAGCTGGAGCAGGGAGCAACAAAAGTGTTGCTCCTTTGATTTTCTTTTTCCTTGACTTGTCCCCAGCCCTCCCACTCCAGAGCACCAGGAACGCAGCTGTCCCATTGCTTCACTCTCATGTGCATTTATTGAGCGCCCACAGATGGTGTGGTACTATGCTCAGGGTTCAGCGCCACGGTCTAGTCAAAAGGAGACCAGAGCTAGTACAGAGAACGTTTCATAGCTGGTGAGGGATGGGGAAGGGGAGAACTAATCACAAAACAAATTCCTATTCGAAAGCAACAGAATGTCCTCTGAGAGTAATATATATTCTACGCACACGTGCGCGCGCGCACGCCCTGAATGAACACATGGGTGTACCCAGTGGCTGTATATGCATGCATATACAGTGTTGTGGGTAAATAAACGACTGTATATGCTGTACGTGCACACGCACGCACACATCACCGCACAGACAGATAATCTGGCTTATGCTATCAAAGACACTAGTCTCCAGGTTCTAGTGAAGCGATCTGCCCTAGATGCCTGCAGCATGCAAAACTTGGAAGATCTGGAGAGTCACAGGAAAGGAGGACAATGGGTATACAGGGGTACTTTCTGTCCTCAGGCCCAGCTGCAGCACTCGATGAGCTCGCTCTTGGTCAGCAAGAGCAAAGCCTTTGTGAAGGGCTCGCAGAGCAGCGCTGAGGAGCTGGAGGACCTCTGTCCAGTGGCAGGGCCCTTGGAAGCCTTGGTGAGTTCCCCAATCTTCTTGGCAGAATTTAAAAACTCTGGTTTTTAAGCGTGGAGTCCTGCTCAAAACAGTGCTGCAGATCGAGGTGAGAGTTTTTTTTCTCACTTGCTCTCTGCAGCTTCCCACATGTGCTAACGCATTTTGTAGTCATTAGATACAGATGTTTCACACAGCTGTCCCTTAAAATCCAAGTCTACTGTGAAATCGAGGTCTCGCTGCAAAGAAGGAGCAAAGGGTCACAGCATTAGTGTGGTAGGAAGTCACGGCACCACTCCCCCCCCCGCTGTCCCCCCAAACCCCCGCAGGCAGAGGGTTGGGCATCTACTGTGTTCCTAAGGTTTGCTAGTTAAGGAGTTCCCACGACCAGCCCTCAGGAATCTATTCTGGTGCCTTATTATCCTCACAGGAAGTTCTTTGATTCCTAACCCAAATCCTTCCTGTTAGAATATAAAAATGTTCCCTCTGCTTTCATCCTGGGAGAAAACAGAGTGGGGTGGTTGAGTCTTCTGTGGTATAACCCTCAAAGCGTTCTGCAGACTTTTAGTGCAGTTTTCCGCACCTGGGATAGCTCAAAAAGAATCACGGTCTCCAACCCACCAGGTCAGCTCAAGAAATAGAAACCAAACTTCTCCGGGTCACCAGAAACACACACTCTCTCTCTCTCTCTCTCTCTCTCTTTCTCTCTTTCTCTCGCTCTCTCTCTCTCTCAAATTTATTAGTGTTGCTCCAACACCTTCTATTCAAATGCAGTCAGATGCTCTCCCACGAGCATATGATTTCCACTCGGTCCAGGAGGAATTACGTCAATCCTTCCTTCTTGTGATGATGTGAGAGGATACAATGCCTACATGATGAGATGAAGTGAGGTGGACACCCTGGACAAAAGGTTGATTCATATCCTGGACAGGATGGAGCAAGACAGCTGGAGATTTCATCACGATGTACGATGTGACAACAGAAAGGCCATGTGGTCTCTCTCCATCATGGTGAGAATGGTGGGGGAACAGACCGGAGGGACGGGGCCTCCTGACCCTGTGCCAGACGTGCTCGAAGTTGAATGCTAATCGGATTGTATTGCTCCTCTGCTTAAACCCTCAGAAACTCTTATTTCCTGGCTCAGCTCATCCTGAATGAAGTGAAACCCACGGTAATAGCCTCCAGTCTCAGAGCCCCTCCATAAAGAGCTAGAAGCTGTGCTCAAAGCTGAGAGAGTCCGGAGAGAGAACTAGAGAACATCTCTAGTTCCTGAGCTTTGACGAGCCAAGGTTGGAGTCCTGCAGTTCTGGCAAGTTGCATCCAAGCCCACCTTTTACTGTCTCCCCCAGTAACTTTCCTGATTGTATACAAGGCACTTAGGCACCTAGGCGAGTGGGTCCTGCGACCAGCTCCGCAGTCCCCTCGCCTCTCTGACCCCGGCCCACACAGAGGCTGCCTCCGCACTCACCACATTTTTGGCATTTGGCTTCATGGAGATGGTCCCGTAGAGCTCTTCCCCTCTCCGGACCGTGAGGTAATCTTCCAAGTAGAAGACGGTCTGTTTCCAGTGGGTGTAGGGGGCGTCAGGGGCTGAGGGGTGACGGACAGGGAGCAGGGGGACAGAAGAGTCAGAGGAGATGTCTCCAGAAGGGCTGAGGCTGGGACTCTGCCTACAAGTCGCTGGGTTTCCTCTGGAACTCTCTGACCCCCACACAACACTCCTGTTGGGTCACATGTCCAGCCCTTGCAGCCCCCACCAAACTGCCCCCTCAGTCCTACTGACCCCTCCTTCCATCAGATTCCCACCTGCCAGGACTGTGGGTCTTAGCTAGAGATCAGAAGAGAACAAACTGATGGTACAAATTCATACCAAGGAGTGAAGGATGAATACCCCCTCACCAGCTAAGCTCTGTGTCACAAATGAATCCCAGAATGTCTACAGTTTTTCATTAATTTGACAGAGTGAAGACTTTCAGACAGTGTCGGGGAGAGATTTATAGAGTAGGCCATCCTGTCTCCTCTTAAATGACATCATTTATGCAAACTCGACAGCTAACCCAGTTTCCCCAGTAACACTGACAGCCCAGTCCTACAAATAGCTTTCGCTGCCTGCTTCTCTGCCCTAGAACCAAAATTAGTACCCTTGGCCCAGACCTGCCGGAGGTAGGGGTTCAGCTGTGCCTTCCTAACTGGATCAAATACAAGTGAGGGGTGATCCTCGTTCCCCAGCCCCAGTGCTGGTCCACAGCTCACACCGCCTGCAGGATCGTACCTCCCTGTGTGTCCATTAAATCCCATCCGTTCCCTCTCAGCACATTCCAGATTCTACAGCTAAATGAGGTGTCTGGCTAACGGGCCGTCTTCCTCAACGGTAGCCGTCTTTGGTACACTCTCCCCTCCCTCCTCCTAGGATTCTTTCTTCCTCATCCTTCACGGTCACGTCCTCTGGGAAGCTTTGCCTGACCACCCACCTGCGTTAAGAGCACCCTGGGCTTCCGTTCCCATGGTGCCTACCATGCCGGAGCACAGACGCCTTTTGTTCCTCACGTGTTTGTGTCCTTCACAAGACTGCCGTCTCTGTGAGGGCAGGCCTCTTCAATGTTACGTCCTCCGTGCTTACCACCACACTTAGTAGATGTGCAAGTACTGAATCAGTGAACATTCGATTTGGTGAAAACCCAAAGAGTAGAGCTCTCACGATGCTGCAATGTACCCACAGACGTTCGGTTACGTTGGGGGCTTTAGAACCCAGGGGCCACAGAAGAACTCATCTTATCATAAGTTCCTCTTGGCCCTTCAGGCTCTGACCTTCCTCCACCAGGATACAGGACTCATTCATACTGATTTCCTCTTTGCTTAGGACCAGAGCTAGCGATGAGAAGACTTGGGGAGAACATAACAAGTAGCTTTCAAGCACTTCAAGAACTATCACATGGAAAGACTTAATGTGGCTTCGGAGGCAGAACAAAGGCTAGTCAGTGGGAATTACTAGTAGGCAGATTTTTAATTCACCAGAAAGAACTAGAACTGTCCCACAATCTTATGAGCTACTTGAGGTCCACAAACTGGGGAGTTATCATACACTGAGTCAGACAGGTGACGTCTAGGATTGTTCAAGCCCCAAGATCTATTTTAATGGTGGTGAAGAGTCTGTCTTTCCTTGCCTTTTGCAGTGGACTGGCTTGATCAAATGTCAGTGGTTTGGTACAGGCTCAAGCAGACTTCACTGTGTGCATGTGGGACATCACTGCAAAGTCAAGGTCATGGAGAGGAAGGGCAGCCTGAGCATTTGGAAGGGCTGGAAGGAGGATACTGAACATGCAATCTGTGCCTCTCAGATCCTGGATCCCCAAACACACCCGGCCTTCCTGGCCTCTAAGGCACACTGCTGTCTAAGGACAAAGTCCACCTGCTCCCAGAACCTTCTCTGCCAACTACACCTAAAGAAGTGGTCAAAAGACAGTCTCCAGTGTGTGTGCAGAATAGCAGTTTATGACTGACAGGCTCTCGCCCCCACTTCCACCTACACCAGCTCAGACAGGTGTTTCTCCTGTTCTTAAAGACCTTCAGGCAAGAGGATTCAAGCAGTTTCCTCCTGTCACCTACTCAGATGCCTTGTGAGACTCCCAGAGTCTTCACTAGCTCAGATCCATGAAGCCTAGGAGCCTGCCTCTGATGGTAGCCCCCCAAAACCATGCCAGCCTCAGGTTGGAGAAAAGTGATTTCTTCCCCCCTCTCCCAACATCAACATCAAAAAATTAAGAACTTTCTGCAAGTCTCATTTCTAGGATGGATCCATTAATCATGGACTAATTATCTAAATCAGTCTTCTCAATCCTAATCCTCTAACAGAAGAAATTTATTAAAATTCACTGTACTAGAGGGCATGTTTGCCAAGGCTTAGAAATCTACCCCCAGGGGATGTAGATACACAGCCAGGGCTGAAACCACTGTACAAACCTGATCATTCACATCTAATAACAATAACATCTCTCGGGTGGGCATCCGTGGGAAGGACATTTAATTAGGTAACAATGTGCCAAGTTTTCAGTCTCCACTTTGCCGCGTATTTACACTGTGGCCCTGGGGCTCATTTCCTACATCTTCAGAACATGGAGTATTATGAGGATGAGACAGGAGGAGAAGGGGCAAAGGTACTAAGTGTGACCAAACCTCTTGTGGCCAGGACAGTTCCAGTTGACTTCTGTGTTCCTGGCATAATTATTTATCACATTTTCTTTCCCTCTCAAAAGTGTCCTTAACTGAAAGATAAAACGTATGGCCACCCTACCTCTAACATATTAGGCCCGTGTTAGAATGTTACTGAGCCATTGCCCTAGGCGGTTATTTCATTATTATAGAAAGTGGTATATCACTTTACTTATCCATAAACTACAACTCTGACCTACAAAGGGATGTTGCCTCACTCTACTGGTCTAGAAAGTCCTGGGGAAGCAGCCCGAAAGTAAACACTCAACACAGGTCCGTGGATGCCGTCTAGAGTTCTCGTCAGTGAACAGGTCTTTGCCTCTCCTCCCTGCGCCAACTACAATCCTCAAGACAGTGTCACTGCATTCGCTTTCCCTGTTATGAAGGTACCTGCATCCTCTTTGTATCCTGGTCCCTTTCCTCCCTCGCCTCACAGAACCACAGGGTTCTGGATTATGGACAGCGTGTGTTTTGGATTTTGAGGTGAGTGTGAACAATCCTGCCCGCAGCACTGGTGCATATGCACGCCGAGTGTACGTGCATTCGTTCATTCAATAGATATGGCCCTAAATGTGGGGAAGAACAACCAGTGCAGCCTTGCCCCCCTCAGATCCTGCCACCTAAGTGAGAAGACAGATGGTAATGTCTGGTGTGGCTGTGACCAAGGAGGGGGTGCCGGTCACAGAAGACTGTGGGAACAAACAGCAGAGGCCTCTCACAAGAAGAGTTTTCCTGGCGCTTTTGGAAAGGAAATGGAATCCTGCTTCCTGTTTCACTTCCCAATGGCTAAGTGAAATCTAATGCTTCTTCTAGCTGTAAATTTATAATTATATTACCCAGGGGATTCACAAGTTTTTTGGAGAATATAAGACTATGCCCCAAGAAGCTTCTGTGACCTGAGAAAATGACTCAGTGGCACAGGATGGCAGGGCTGGAAAGGGCTGCCAGGCAATCTAGGTCCAATGGTGTAATTTCACATATAACAAGCCCAAGGCCCAGAGAGTAACTCGCTCAGTTGTCTTCAGCATCCAATCATCTTACCTTACTGATTCCTAGAAAAACCAGGACTCAAACCAGGCCTGCTTATACTCAGCCTACTGCCCTTCTACCTGCCACACAGCATCCCTAGGGCCCCAGTTCCTGTTTCCTCCCCCACCCACCAGGATGTACCCAAGAGGCGGGGGCCGCTGGGCCCGCTGGCTGACGCAGACTGGAACCCTAGGCCCTCGTGCGCATTACAGCTTCTGCCTGGAGCTGCAGAGAGAAGATGCCAGGCTATTAACAGGGACTGGTTTCAAGCGGCACAATAGTCAGTGTACTATGGAGTGGACCCCCCAGAGCCAGCTTCTGTGGGGCTGAGATGGAACCCAGCTCGGGGTGGATGGGGCGGGGCCACGTAAGCGGGCTACACTTTGCATGAAGTTCAAAACCAGCTGAGACCAAACAATACATTGTT
Source organism: Rhinolophus ferrumequinum (assembly GCF_004115265.2). Classification (NCBI taxonomy): domain Eukaryota; kingdom Metazoa; phylum Chordata; class Mammalia; order Chiroptera; family Rhinolophidae; genus Rhinolophus; species Rhinolophus ferrumequinum. The sequence continues at coordinate 87,226,142 of NC_046293.1, forward strand.
TAGGTCCAAAACTAGTCACAGGATAATTTATTAATATGTTTCTGGTTAATATTTATATTTTAATAATTTATTTCTTAACTACTGTATTTACATTCCAATAATAATAGTAATCTTACTATATTAATAAATAAATAAGCAAAAAGTGAACCTCGAATGACCGAAATGATAGTATGTCATGAAGCAACAACTAAGATTTCGTCTAATTCTATGCATCTGGGGTCCTTAAAAACAGAAGAGAAATTCTCTTTCCTTGGTGGTCAGCGTATAGAGGGTCTGCGTAAAGCCCGCTGCCAAACCCATGCTAAGTGGTAAGGACATCTGCTATGTGCTGGAAGCAAGAGCCTACGCTGACGTGTCAGGGCAGCTGAGAAAGCAACTAAACAATTTCATTTCTCCTGATTGCCACATATATGGAAATGCTGCAGCAAGAGGGGTCTGTGTCGGCCGCAGGGCACACCGTGGAGAAGACACGGGATTGTCTTCCCAGAGGATGCCGCCCTTGGCCACATTCTCAGCCATCTCGTTCCCTTGCACAAGGGCAGTGGTTCTCAACCTTGACCATGCGTCATAATCACCTGGAGGACCTATTAAGACACAGACTCTGGGCCCCACCTCAGAATTTCTGACTCAGCAGGTCTGTGGTGGGGCCCAAGAATTTGCATTTCTAACAAGTTCGGGGGTGGGGGTTGGGGGGTGGGGGTGTTGATGCTGCTGGTCCGTGGACCACACTTTGAGAACTTCTGCACCAAGGCCCAGGGAAAAGAGGGCTATAGGAACTCCAATGTCCTTTCAGAACCTAAGTTTCTGGGATTCTGTGCAAAGGGGAGGGGACATGATGCCACAACTACAAAAAGACAGAGGAGCCGGCTCAGACCTTGATCCAAAGCAAAGGCGTGTGAGCTTGTGAAACATGCCCTCATCATTCCTCCCACAGGCTGGTGTGGGACAATGGTGGGGGTGACCCGAGAGCAGGAAGGAAAGGGGCCAGTGGTTGGAGACTTCATCCTTCAAATCCTCACCGTTGCCCAGGCAGCCGAGGGCTGACTTCTTTGATTCTGAACTGAATTAAACAAGCCTCCTCTACGTGGGGGCATCAGGAATGTCACTGCCACCACTGAGCCAGACAGCCGTCTCTGGACAGGGTCCACCGGCTGTTTGCTTTACCTCAAGGACCGGAAATAGATCATCTCAGGGGAAAGAAAAGCCCAGCTGAGAGTGAAAGGGCTGGAGCACTGGCTTCTGAAAGCCAGAACTTTTTCCAGAGCACCTGAGCCCACTAACTTCCTCAATCACCTGAGCCTGGCAGGCCTTGTGGAGGCATCACCCTGGAGGTGGGAGGGACAGAGCCAGCCACTGTGGCTCCACCCCAGCCTGCGGTTAGAGCCCTGATCCTCAAGCACACCCTCCCACTTCTCACCGTCACAAGGCCAAGTTTTCCCCATCCTTCAGGGTCCAGGTAAAATCTCCCTGCCCTCTCCTGGATGTTCCTGCCCACCAAGATGAGCTCACGGGCTGCCCCTCTAAGCAGGGTGGGAGCTGTAATGACCCAGATTAGGCTCCCTGGCTTTCCCCAGGGCAGGGAGGTACCAGCACAGGCCTGGCTGGTACAGACCAGAAAACCGTGGTATTTGTGGTCAGGAGACATTGGTTCCAGAAAAAAACCTTCTGTGAGGGATGAGGTAAGTCTCCTGCCTCCTCTGTCAATAGGTGAGAGAGGATCATTGTCACCATGGCTTCAGGAAGTGAATAATCACATCCTTGAATTTTGGTGGAGCCCACCGATTCCTGCCCCAGGCACACGTGCCCTCAAGGACATGCTTCCTGTCCCCAGGGAGGCGCCACATGAATGGTCCATCTGAATACATTCCCAAGGGCAGAGGTTGTATCTTCACACATTTCTATAACCGAGATTTGTTTAGGACCTGCTGTGAGCCAAGCACTGCCATAGAAGCCAGGAGCGCAGAGATTAATGAGATGTGGTCCCGCCTTACAGGGAGACCAAGGGCTGCAAAAATGGGGGAAATGTTGAATAAATGATGGCACATTTTATATTGGAATCTTGTGTGATTGTTTAAAAAAAGAAAGTAGATATGGCTGGGAGGCTATGGAAGTATGTCCAAGGCGTCTTGTCAAATACAGAAAAGGTAGCAGAGGGCAGTGTTTATAGTATGAACCAACCTGTTGACAGTTTGGATGTTGTACTCCGGTTATATAAGATGCCACCAATGGGGGGAGCTGGACATAGGGGTCTCAGAACTCCATGCACTATTTTTGCAACTTCCTGTGAGTCTAAAATTATTTCAAATAAAAAGAAAAAAAAGCATATATAGATATGTATGTGCTTGTGCACCATTAAAAATGTTGGAAAGATAAAGAAATTGTTAACAACCTATGCCTCTGAGGCCTGACAGTGGGATGGATGGGGAGAGGACTTTTTCCTTGACTTCTTCTACCGTTTGTTTTACATTTGCTGCCGTGCACATGCATTGCTTTAAACATCGCCATGACCGACGTAAGCACAGGATGTTAGGGAGCCCCGGGAAGGATACCTAAGCTTGACCCAAGACAGAAGGAGGGGATCAAGTAATACCTGAGCGGAGAGATGAAGCCTCTGCTGGAGTTGGCCATGTGAGGAGGTGGGGACAAGGGAGGTCTTATGGGTCACATTGTGTCGCCCCAAAATTCATGTGCCGAAGCCCTAACGTCCAGCATCTCAGAACATGACTGTATTTGGAGCTGGGACTTTAAAGAGGTGCTTAAGTTAAAATGAGGCCCTTAGAGTAAGCCCCAATCCAATGTGGCCGGTGTCCTTTACAAAGAGAACAGGACATACACGGAGATACTAGGGATATGCACACAAAGAGGAAAGCCCACGTGAGGACACAGGAGAAGGCGGCCATTGGCAAGCCACGTAGAAAGGCCTCAGGAGAAACCAACCCTGCTGACGTCTTGAACTTGGACTGCTAACCTTCAGAACTGTGAGAAATAAATGTCTGCTGTTTAAGCCCCCCAGCCTGTAGCACTTTGTTGTTGCCGCCCTAGCAAACTAATATAGGAGGAAAGGAGATGATGGGAGTTTCTGATAAGAGACCCTCTTGCCCCATGGCACACCGGGATGGACAAGGGGTGATGCCCAGAGACTTAAGAAGCCTCTCTGATTTCAGGGAACTGCAAGACATTCGGAAGTGACTGTGCTGTGTGTGCAGTGGCCGCAATGGGACAGGGATGGAAGGCAAAGCACAGGACGGGGCGTGGGTGATGAGGAATGAGGTTGGGGAAGAGGGCTAGGGCCAGGTCACAGAACCCCCCACTTACCAGGCTAAGACATTTGGGCTTATCTGCTACAGGCAATAAGGCACCTCTGAAGGAGGGCTAGGGGGAGAGCATGGGTGGTCTTTGGGGAAGACTGTCAGGGACTTCATGAGGATGAATTGGGGTGGAAGTAGTGAAGAAAGGAGGAGACCGGGTAGGTACTGAGCGGTACACTGAGTCCCGTAGTAAGGCACGACAGTGGAGACGGAGAAATCTAATTCCACCGTCTCCTTACCCCTAACACAAAATACGCTCAGGAAATGCTAAATGAGCAAATGTACACTTGAAAAGGGGCCTGAACACCCTGCATCTGCCCATGGAATATACTCTCTCAGCGCTGGTCATGCCACAGTTTTATTTACCTTCTCCTTGGGCAGCCGAAAGTGTGGAGACATGCACATGTGGAGACCCTGCGGTGGAGAGGGCTTAAGAGATGCCGAGGAAGGGCCCCTGGCTACTGCCCAGGTCCGTCCCCACATCCAGGCCAGCCCTGTGCCACTTCCCACAAAGCCTCAGCATCGGGGGAGAGGAGGGTCTGGCCTGCCAACCAAAGGCTCACCTGTGGAAAACCCCATTTTCTTGTGGCACTTGGTAAATTCAATATTAAAATAGGTGACAAGGGCATGGATGTAGTCATTGCGCTGTATCTGCAGGCAGAAGGCAGACGTGAAGGACAACTCTTCTGTTTTCACCGTGTAAATGTCCACCTCCTGCAGCCCAGAGGAGAGAGAATGTGAGATGCTCAGTACCCCACCATGTCGGGGTGCTGGTGAGGGGCTTCGTGCCCGTCCATGGGGACTAAGTACCCATGCGAGACCCTCCCCTTCCCAGCCACCCACCGCCCTCTCAGGGACCTCCTCCGTCCTGTCTAAGGTGGAGCATGCTCAGGCAATATCAGAGCCGAGGGCAACAAACAGCCTTGAAAAGGGAAGTCTGCTGGGGGTGGGGCAGATGGGCAGGTGAGGCCACAGAAGAGAAGATTTAATTAGACAGAGCACCCCGACACCCAGCCCGTGTGTCCTCAGAGCAGTCCCCTAGCATTGCTGTGTCTATCGGGCTCTTCTCACAGTGTGGTCCCCGGTGGTGAGTATCAGCCTCACAGGAGAGCAAATCTGGAGCAGGTAGGGAGGGGAGGGCATAGCAGCCCTCCTGAATCAAAGCAGCAATCTGCTTTATCAAGTCCTCTCAGTGATTCCGGTGAACCAGACCACTCTTTCCCAGTGCTTTGATATTTAAGTGCCCGGCAATAGGTAGCATCAAGTATTATCTCTGGAGTGAGGACAGACTGAGCTAAGGGAACTTAAAGAAAGAGAGAGAGAGAGAGAGAGAGAGAGAGAGAGAGAGAGAGAGAGAGAGAGAGAGAGAGAGAGAGAAAGAAAGAAGGAAAGAAAGAAAGAAAGAAAGAAAGAAAGAAAGAAAGAAAGAAAGAAAGAAAGAAAGAAAGAAAGAAAGAAAGAAAAGAAAAGAAAAGAAAAGAAAAGGAAGGAAGGAAGGAAGAAAGAGAGAGAAAGGGAAATAAGAGGTGAGAGTTTCCCAATTCTGGCTGGAGAATGGAGAACATAAAGAACTAATAATTCTCACAATTTCAGTCGGGAAGTGGCTGGAAATCCATCTTTCATGGGGAGCCAGTATAATGAAAGGTAGTTTGCAACGTGCTATTCTTTTCTATGTGAAGGATGCTGACCTGCTGTTCGCTGGCTCCAGTGAGAGAGGGCAGAACGCCCAAGAGCCCACAGGCATCCAGGCAGCGTTCAGTGAAGGCTAAGGAAAGACTTCCCACTGTCGAGGGTGTGCAGCAAGGACCCTGGCCTGAAGACGATGTAAGAGCTAGACACCTGTGTGCCTGGAATGGTTCCCAGGGGCCCTCCTGAGACCCGGATGATGGAACATGTTGAGAATAATGAGGAAAAGGGTCTGAGGGTGGGGGAAAAAGCAGGGAAGAGACAAAGTGGCATAGCAGAAATGCGCTTATCACTACGTATTTCTAGGACAAATAAGGGAAAAGCAGAGACAAAGCAGCCCAGCGCCTGAGAGAAGTCCATGTCCACAGGAAGAGGAGGAGGTGTGGTCAAGGGAGCCAGCAGGTCAGAGCCCTGTGGTGGCCTGGGGTGAGGAGCCTTGACATCCTGGGGGAGAGCTGAAGTTCTGACCTGTTAGCTGGGAAGAGGTGGGGCTGCAGGTTGAGGGGAATGTGGGAGCCCTCAGGTAAGGTCACTTTAAATGCAAGTTATGCTGTGCTTCTAGAGCCCAAGGGTGAGGACCAGGAACTCATGGATGGTGAACCCTGGGTCAGGTGTGCAGAATTTGATGGGGTTAGAAAGCCAGTGTCCCTTTATAAGAGCCCCCTGGGTAGCATTCCCCGAGAGTGGCCATCAGGTGCTTGCTTGACTCCCTTAGGGATGATGCATTCACTCCCCACCCGGAAGCGGGTTCCATTTCGCGACTGTTCCCATTGGTGGATCCCTCTACATAACGAAGGAGAGCCCACACAGTCTCTGTAACTTCCACCCACAGAATAAGCCAAGTGCCAGTTCCAGCGCACACGTGTCCCCTAAACCTTTTCTTCTCCAACAAAAACTGCCTCTGGCTTTTCATTTTTTTCTCATTAAGTCATGATTTCCGACTCCTTCACCCTCTCTGCTTGGGACACACTTCTTATAACCTCTGACCTCAAAGAGCACACTGCTGGCTCCTGCATTTGGCCCGCCAGCCTCTGTCCTCCTGCATCTCTCTCATAATCCTGTTTCCTTTCTTCCCGGGACCCAAGTTTAGGGATCCTCCATTATATGTCATCCGGTTAATTTCGGCCATTACTCCAGCCCGGGAAATCTTTGTGGACCAGGACCTGTCTGCCTTCACGATGTTCATTATCTCTCCTGGCCACTTGTTGCCCACAGGTTCCCTCCAGCTCAACAACTCTTAGAACAAGCTGTGGTTGACTGTATTTTTATGAATGGCATCAGCACAGTCCACCAGGCTCACAGGGTCCACAATCGCTGGCTCTTCCACCTCCTTCCTAGTCCAGGCGAGCTAGCCAAGCTCCAGGCTCTTTCCAAGGTCTGGGGTATCTTTGTCTCTTGGTCCCCTCTGCCACCAGCCTAGCCTGCTCTTTCCACCTGACCTCGGGCTCATCTCAGCAGGTCACCACCCCTGCCCTTGCTCCCACCATTAGACTGGCGCCCTGGCGGGGGAGGGGGACGGGGGAGGCCGCACCGTATTGGTCTGTGTACCCTCTCTGTGTGACATGGCACCTGACACTCAGCAGTCTTCTCCCAGCAGGTCTCCTGCTGGACAACTTTCCTCCCTCCTTCAGGCCTCTCCTTCCTACCAACTGATCTCTTAGATCCATTTAGACTCGGATGCTCCCTGGATCCCAAACCTCCCATGATTCCGTATGGCTCACCTAAAATTATTCAAACTTTGGCCTGAACACAGACAGGAAGAACTGGAAAGTAGGCTCTGTAACACATCTAGACCTGGCTCCTTTCTCCTTCTGTCACTGCCCTCACTTCCCCTTTCAGAGTACACACACACACACACACACACACACACACACACACTGCCTACCCTTCTATCAGGAATTCTATTTCTATAGGGTCTTGCTCTCAGATGTCCATCAACCAAATGTCAGCTATTAACTGTGTTTGCTGACAGTGTTTACCAGGTCCTACAGACATTTGTATTTTAACGGGCGCTGAAGGAACAAAAGCCTTCAAGACAGAAGTGATGACGCTGTACATTAAAATGGTGACAATGAAGGCAGTTGGTGTTTGGAGTGGGGGCCGGGCCATCTGTGAGGGTGGGGTCAGCTGTGGCGGGGCTTCCGCGATACAGGCGAGACACAGGCGAGACACAGGCGAGATACAGGCGAGATACAGGCTCTCTATGAACAGTTCCACCCTCCTCGCAACCAGAAGTTACAGAGTCAAACCCAGTTATCCTGGCCCCCCAGAGCCCAGGCCCCTTTGCTGGAAGCTTTCTTACTTTTGGCAGCAGCAACTGCATCTCTGAGATCCCTGGGAGACCCCCTGACTCTGACTCGGGCGACCCCCGTGAAGTGGAGGGCTTTGCAGGCATGAATTACTCAGAAAAGCCCTGGGCTGCTGCTATCCCCACCACTAAATAATGCTACAAATGGATGTCTCAGAGCAGAAGTCTGGTCAAAACAGAGTCTTAATTATAATAAAGTGTCACACTATACAACGTTAATAGCATGAAAACAGCAATTAAGTGTGTGAAGAAGGGCAAGTGTTTTCCCAACAGGCTCGGCAAGAGTTGGTTAGTGCATTAGTGAGAGAGGTGATGGAGCGCCTTCTGGTTGCAGAAGCAAACAGGCCGTCATCAGCCTTCTCAGGGGTCCCGGGAGGGGTGGGGGAGGGGCAGGACTGCAGCACAGGGCTGCGTCCTCCACCCCGACCCTTCCAGAAAAGAAGTGGTATGTGTAGGACCCGAACAGGCACGTATGTGTAAGCAAGATGAGGGCTGGGTGGGCTGCTGACTTACCTAACGAACCCAGATTTTTAAATTAAAAAAATCAGCTTGAACCATATGATACTGATAATCTTTCTATATTTTGTAAAACCATCTCAGATCAGTAGTTTATATGGTTTGACGTAATGTATTAACGTATAAATGCAAAGACTTAGAAAAAGGACTGCAAAGATCGATCCGATATGTGAACAGTGGTTCCCCTGGGAGGAGTGTGCAGTTGAAAGGGAAGGAAGGTCAAGGGGAGCTTTGAGTTTTACTCTATCACACTTGGCTTGTTTGACTTATTTAAGAACGAGAACGCACTAAGGATTGGTGGGCAGAGCATACTGACCAGGTGTTCTGCATCTGCACTGGAGAAAAGCCTTGGAAGAAAAGACGTTAGATCCTATACAAATAAGAATACTCGGGAAGGGGGTGTATGTCTGTCTGGCCGGTCCCCTGTGGCTAGGACGGGGGCACGGGGCGGGGGGCATATAATGCGGATTACGCAGCATATTGAGGTATCGGATTTCTGTCATAAGAGAGTCATTCACCTCTGAATGGAGTAGAGTAGCTTCTCCAAACAGTAACAGACCTTCCTGCCTCCAGGGTGTTCTCTCCTCTGATGCCCCACTCCCCCACACTGCCCCAGCACTACTAAGGGACGTGCACTGACTCCCTCCCCGCAGCTGTGCCACCGTGGAGTCCAGTAGCTATCTCCATGGCTCTGCTCAGTGACAGCGCCTGCTTCTGACTGGTCACCTTGGGACGCCAGAGGCTCTGGACAAGGTGGCTGTGCCTCACCAGGCTGAGGCTGTGCAGGAGCTGGCGATGCATTTACTCCAAGCCCACAGCTTCCCAGGGTGGCACAGCTGGGTTCCCGGCATGCCCAGGCCCAAGCAGGATGAGTCTGCAGACCTTTATTAAACAGGCATTGGTCACCACTTGCTTTGGGTCCACGATGTCCACCAGGGGCTCCTTCATGGCAACGTCCCGGATGCAGCTCATGTCAAAGCCGTAGACATTCTCCCACCCTGAGGGAACAGAGTGAGACATGAGGGCCAGAAGCAGGACCGGCAGACATCTCCGACCTCTTTAGCATTAGAGCACAGCATGCCCAAAAGGGTGAGGGGCAGCCCGTGTTCCTCAGAACAGGAGAAGAATTGCTCATCTGGGTGTAGAGCTTTGCAATGTGCCAAATGCTCATTCACACTATCTCACTTGTACAGGTCCCTCTTTCTGGTTAGGAAAACGAAAGCTCAGAGAGGCTGAGAAACTTCTCTAAGGTCACACAGCTGGAATGCGACAGGGCCAAGACTAGAACCCAAGTTACCTACTTTCCTGTCTCTCTCTCTCTGAGCTAGCAGAGTCTCCTATGAACTTTCATCTGCCATCCACCTTTCTATGTCAGTGTCTTTCCTCAAGCCGTTCTGCACACTCAGAAGGCCCATCTCTCTCTCTTCTCCCAGACCCGTCCACCGAACCTTTAATGCAGCAGAGAAACATGGGCTTTTAAAGTGAAATAGGCCACAGTCTGAATTCCAGCACCACCTCTTATGGGCCAGGCTCTTGTGCAAATTCCCTAATCTCTGTGAACCTCAATTTTCTCAACTGCAAAACGAGGGGGGTGTCCATGAGAATCCTTACCTTTCGCACATGCCATGATGCACTCACTAAGGAGCCATCCCATAAGAAATATCACCCAGGTGGGGCACAAACCATCCCGGCGCTGCTCATTGGCCCCTTGGGGCTGCTCATGAGATGCTCTGAGTGGGAGAAAGATTTAGGGTGCAGGACTGGTAAGTAAATGAATGCAAGTCTGATGGCCCACGACTACCCTTAAATGGTCTAATCATTGACATAATTGAGCACCGAGCTCAGGCCAGACTCTTGGTTTCAGCTACCCAGCAACCCCACGAGGAGACTTCTATATGACAAATGAGAAAACTGGGGCTGGGAGGAGTTGGCATCTGGCTCACATGCCGTGTCTGGCCCAGTGTCACATGTCAGAGAAATAGTGGAGCTAGTGCTCAAACCCAGTTTGTCCCCTAACCCATCAGCTGCACTGGCTCAGTGTGGCAGCAAGCACGAATGTAAATTCCTCTCTGCACAGTGCAGGGGGTGGTCTAAGCAGAGGCTTTAGTTACTAGGCAGCTGAATCTAATTTGTCTGTTTGCTCAGACAGGCTGAGAAACGCATTGAAGTAGAGATGCTTTTCTCTAAAATCTTACAGGATTAAATTTTCTTTTAAAATGTTCATCAAACAAATGGTACCTTAGGGAACCATGTCCCTGTATGTTTGGGCGAGAGGGATTGTGAGGCGGCAAGAAAGCTGTGTTCCTTTGACTCATACTCTTTTCTAAGGCACACAAAGACCTTCCTCAGGTTGAAGAGCCAGAGAAAATAATCATCTCCCAGAGGGTGAGCACTTGTAAAATTCTGGCTTGAGGATAAGATGCCAGTCACATCCCATTAAATCACCCAAGGCTGCTGCCAAATTCCCAGTTGAAACCTACATTTGGAGAAAGAAGCTGCTCGGTTGGCAACAGAATATGCTTCAGAGAAGACCCCCTTCTAGAGTCTGGAAATAGTGACCCATCTTTTCCCCAGATAAAACACACACACACTAAGGCACACAGCCTTCCTTTAAATCCTTCCTTACGAGACCTGCAGCCATTCTCCTGCTCTCTCTCTCTCTCTCTTTCTCTCTCGGCCATGCCGTAAGTTAAGGTTCAGTGCAAGTGTTGGGCAAATGCCTTAGAGAGCCTGTGTGTGTAAAAGTTAAAGGCCTGGACTTCGGAGTTCAAACCTGGGCTCTGCCATTTGTTTGTTGTGTAACCTTTGCAAGAACTTAACCTCTCAAAGAATTGTTTTCTTCTTCTTTAAAATAGAGATGATGATATTACAGATACTGTATATGGTTGTTAGGAGGATTAAATGTGATAATATCTGTGAAGTGCATGAGACAGTGCCTGGCACATACTCATACAAAGCATTGATACATAATGCTTGTTACCATGTGGTGTAAGGTTTGGCTTTGCCACCATTTGAGCTGTGCGACTATGGGCAGGCAGATCAGTCCCCTTCTTTGGGCTTGTTTGTAAAGTGAGGAGTTTGGTTTAGTAGTTCTGTGTTCCAGAATCATCTGGGACACTTTTTAAAGTACAGATGGCTGGGCCCAAACCAGATCTACCAAATCAGAGTCTCCAGACTTGGGGCCCAAGAACCTGGAATTTTACAAATCTCTATGGGCAATTCCAACCAGAGTGTGGAAACGTTTGTGTTAGATTACCTTTAAAGTTCCTTCCAGTTCTCAGATGGGGAGCTTAAAATCTCACGGCCTTTGTGAAACCCTTTCCAACTACTCCCACCCATGGGACCGCTCCTGTATCCTCAGCACCAGTACACAGCACAGCATCCGGCACTATACAGGCCCACAAGTAATGCTTTTTTTCATTCCCAAATATTTAATATCTGTACTGCTTCACAGTGCCGGGTATTTTAGTTACCCTTCCAGGGGTTAGTTCATGTTCTATCTCTCCAGCTAGACTACCCTATCTTCAGTTAGTTATTCAGGAGACAGTTCATCCAGGACATTAGGTTTTTTCCTCTCCTTTCTGCTGACCGTTCATTTCCCATTAGCTCCGTTCACAGAAGTGGAGCAGGGATGGGAGAAAACACAAATCAAGCAGATTAATTTTTTGTCGCAATTCTGTCTTATCTATCGAATGAGGGAGTGTGGAGTCAGGGCCACTGGCTTCCAGGAAATATTGTTATAATTTTCTGGTAATTAAAAGAAATAACATCAGAAGGATTTGTGAGGTTTGGTTTATGGATTAAAACAAGCTCTTTAAAAGAACTGCACTATGGTACAATGAATGTAACTAAAGCAAAAACCAAAGCCCAGACTAGATTGACTCAAATCCCAAATTTAAAAGTCTGGCAGAGGAAAACACATGTTATTTTCTGGGCACAAATATTGTTCATCTATCTCTACTATTCTTTTACTGACAATTTTCAGCATTAAGAAAAAATTACAAGACACATGAAAAAGAAAAATTATGATCCATCACCAAAAGAAAAAATAGTCAATAGAATCAGACTCAGAGATAGCTCAGAGGTTGGAATTATCCAACAGAGACTTCAAAGTACCTATATTGAATATGTTAAAGTGTCTAATGAAAAAAATCATGAAAGATGCAAATTTTCACTGGTGAGATGAAAACTACCAAAGAGAGCCAATGGAATGCTAGAAATGAAAATCACAATATCAGAGACAAAGAATTTTTTCAGTGAGTGTATTAGCAGAATGGATACACCCATCAGAGAAAATAATGAAACTTGAAAATGGGTCAATAAAAATTATCCAAACTTAAATATAAAGAGGAAAGTGGTCAAAACCATACAGCATCCAAGATCAATGAGACAATATCAAACAACTAACATATGTATAATTGGAGACCCTGGAGAAGAGAAAGAGAATCAGGCAGAAAAAATACATATTTCTAGAGATAATGGCTGAAAAATTTCCTACACCAATGAAATCACCAGCCCATAAATCCAAGGATCCCATAGATCCTCGAGTAGGATAGAAACAAAGAAAAATACAATAGACACACTAGAGTCAAACTAATAAATATCAAAATAAAGAAAAAAATCTCAAAGCAGCTGGATAAAAAGAAATATGAAGTAATGGAGTACAAATTTTACATTTCAGTGGCAAGAGCTGTAGCTACATCCTCCCTTCCCACCCTGGTTGTAGCAATTGCTAGAGCCAATAGGACTGCCTCAGAGAAGAACAGAGCAGGTGCCACCAGGTGCCCCTTACAGATTCTCCTCTAGAGGAAAGGAAAGGTGTTTACAATAGGGTTATATAGTACAGGCTCTCAGGAACAAAGTCAAGTCCTTGTGTACAATAGGTCAGAGCCAGAGACTAGAACTCTGGATGTTGGAGGTGGAGGTGGAGGGGAAACCTATGGACAGCAACTGAGCCCTCCAGGAAGGCCTGTCTTTCAACCCTCCAGCGACAGGCACCACTGGCCTGGCAGAGGCCTGCCTTTTCATCTTCCCACAAGCCAGGAAGCTGATGTCCATCCCTCGGACTCAGCAGTTTGCAGATTCATGTATTGGGTAAGAAATCAAACAGCGTACTCACCAAGTTCCCTTCCAATTTTGAGATAAATCTCTTCCATAGCAGAAATTTTAAAAACTGATCTCTTTTCTCTCGGTGTTAAACACTACACCTTGCACTTTTTTCTGCCGGTTTACTTTTATTCATTCATTTGTTTGCTCATTCATTCACTCAACAAAATATGTATTGTGAGCTTAGTACATGCCTGTCATTTATCTCGCTTTCTATGTTCTCTAGTAGTTGGGGAGCAAATGGAGGGCAGGTTCTGTATTTCACTTATTCTTGTGTTCCCATGTTGTATGTGGTTGAGAAAGGAGAGGAGAGGAGCGGAGGGGAGAGGAGAAGAGGGAAGGAGATAGGAGAGAAGGAGAAGGATGGGGAAGGGAGGAGAGGAAACGAGAAGAGAGGAAAGATGGGGAGAGGAGAAATTATCCCTAATAAATTATTTTCCGAAAGGGCCTGGGCATGTCTCACTCTCCTGGCCCACTTTAAGATTATTCTCTTTTAGCTGGTTCTTGAGCCAACTGAAATTTGCTTACAATTGTTCCCTTAGCAACCAGCAACCTTTATGCTTCATTTTGATTTAGAACTCAGAGTAACCAGAAATCTTCATTTATTTGAAACATATTGTAAATGGGCTTGCATCCTTTACTAAAACCAAAACCAGATCATTTAAAAAACATTTGAATAGAAAACTTAACAGCATTTGAAATAAATTTTAAATGTGCATTTAATTTTTGTTCAAGAGTCAGGACCTCTTGGAGGGCTCAGTTTTTTTTGTTTGTTTGGTGGTTTGTTTGTTTGTTTTTGTTGCTGTTGTTTTTGACAGATACCCCAGAGCAAATATTCCACAAGAAAAATGGAGCTGACTTTCAATTTTTTTTTTCTTTCCCAGAAGCTATGAAAATTGCAGTGAACAGTGCAGGACTAAATCACATGATCTCCAGTCCTGGGCTAGCACCTGAGCACCAGGGCCTCCCCAGTCCCCTTCTGGCCCCAGCTGGCTCATTACAAGGTGCCCATGCCAGAGGTTCTTGAATGTAACCCAGGGAAGGGAGGAAGGTAAAGTGTGTTTGCTTTTAAACCATGAGGAGTTCCTTAATGAGCTGTGCCCAGGGTGGGAGCTCAATCAATACTTAAGTGCCCATAAGAATGAAGGATTAGCCTGAAAATTCTCCTCAAAACACTATTTGATTAAAAAAAAAAACAATCAAACAAAACAAAACACTATTCAGTACAGTTGCACGCCAAAGACTTCAAAAGCAGCGTTACAATGCAGTTTTAGGGCAAAATGTATTCTATTTGTGCATACATTTGATCACTGTTCACTGTTGAGTTGTTTCTGCAATCTACCATGAGAGCACATCTGTCCTAGACTCAGATCCACTGGAATTGCCAGAGCCATGAACAGAAAGGGGTTTAGTGACACGCTCTGAGACTAGACCATGCTGGTGCCACGTAGCACCAGGAATTGTCGCATCCCTCGATATGTATAATCTCACTTAATCCTCACAACAGGTCTATGGGATTGGTGACATTATCTCTAAATGAGCCTCAGAGGTGTTAGGTAATTTGCTTATAGTGACCCAGGTAGGATTTGAACCCAGGGCTGGCAGACTGCAAAGCGTGATCATCTAACCTGGGCCACCCTCCACCTCAATCCTCATCAAATGTTAGAAATGATGCCAGATTGGCCGGAGGAAGAGGGCACAGAGCCTCAAATAACTATCCCATGTCTGTCTTCTTCTGAACCTGGCTCTGAACTTCATCCTTTGATGTTATATTTCCAGTAGGGTGTGAACACACACAGACACATACATTCCATAGCACAGTCTAGCTGAGATCTCATCAGTGGCATGAACAACTGTTACATGGCAATTGTGTGAATCAATTTGCCGAACTGTTGAGTCTCAGCCTCTCAGGGCAAGAGGCATTTCCTCATCTGCTCAGTCTGTGACCCCTCCACTGTCATCTTGCCAAAGAGGACGTGATGCCTGAAGGAGCACGACCCCGGGATCTGCTGAGTCCACAGACTTCTGCTGTTTCTGTCTCCTGCTTTGGGCTGATTTGTGTGTGTGTTACGTGTGTGAGGGGTTTTTTGTTCCTTTGTCATGTTTAGTTCTGGTTGGGAGATGTGGCCATTTCTAACCTTACAAAAGGTTAGAAATGTTTGCTATAATCTTGTGGAAGACCAGGCCTGTGTCACTGAGAAATGTTACCTTTTAAATGAAATAGAACAAAGCAGACATTTTTGGACCAGATAAAACAATGAAGAGATTTTTTTTTTCGGTTGAGGGGGGAGCTTTTTTCTTTTTTTTCAGAGAACAAATTTTTAGCTGAGAAAGCGTTATGAATACAGCTTTGGATGTGAGAGCATATGCAAAGTCTCCATCTTTCCCCACCCCCACCCCCACCGCCATCCATTCCCCAAAAGAACCTTAGAGAAGAAAACCTATTTCACTTAATGTAAAGAAGAATCGGTATCATTTTGGGTAAGTCTGAGTGGTACAAAGGCAAGATCAGAATGATTGTCCTGGCTAGAGACCTGCCATTTCTGACCCCTGTGGTGGGGTTTTAGGATAACTGAACCTGCTGACTTCCAGCCACCTGGTCTGCTGTTCTTTGCAAAAGTTCAGCTTCTACTGCTTCAACTAATTTTTCATTCACTTTGCATTCATTCTCTCACTCCAGGATATTCATCTTATACCAGCCATACTGTTTATTTTCTCTCTCTAGACCTCCTACCCTTGGGACCAGAGGAAAACGTTTATAGACAGAAGAATCCAGAAAGGGTCAGAGGCGATTCCACAGACATAGCAGTGTGTTCATGAGACCGGCTGCTCGTCTCAGGCCCATTGAAGTGCCTGCCACTGTAAATGTGCAAAAACAAAAACAAAAACAAAACAATAACAAAACAAAAAAACCCAACAGAGAACGAAGAGGTGACTTACAGTGGATTTTGAAGTCCTTGTACTGTCTGTCTTCAATTGCTACCACGTACAAAGCTGCCCGGTCTGGAAACATAAGCCCTCCAGGTTTCTGTTGATGAATTGTGGGGAAATGGGTCTTGTAATCTATTCACCTGACAAAGACATCACATTTTGAACTGCACATAGAGTCACCAGACAGGCATCCCCTTGCCAGCATTTCTCATTCAGCAGGCTGTCACCTGGGCCAGGGTGAGGGCTCAGATGGCAAAGCTCACTTTTTAGTTTGGAGCAAGGAAAATTTGAGGGACCCGGGTGGAATCAATAGAGCAAATGGAGTTGGGGGAAAGGTAAATCTAGTGAGGAACAGTAGAAGATGGTACGACCTCTCAGCCTGAAGAAGCCAAGGTCAGAAGCATGCTTGGCTGTCTCGTAGCCATGCAATCCTAAGTACTTGTTGACCAGAACAGATGTTTGTCTTGGTAACACAGAATGGGTGTCAATTACAGTGAAAGAAGCCAGAGTTAGATCTACAGGAGAAGGTTGTCACAGTTAGACACGTTGGACCTTGGGACGATCATTCTGTCCCCTGAAGCAGATCTGCTTAAAGAGGGGGGGCTTGGAAAAGGTGACCTTCTAGCCCAAGTCCTCATATTCTTCCTAGGCTGTAGGCCGGGCTAGAGCAGCAAGACAGCCAGCAGACCGACGAGGGGACAGCATGCAGGCCACTTACCAGCCATTTGTCCCTGGCAAAGATGACCGTATTGAGCATCGACTCGTAGAAGAGACAGTAGCCCATCCACTCGCTGATGATGATGTCAACCTTGTCCACAGGCAGCTCCACCTCTTCTACTTTACCCTTAAATATGGTGATGACTGGAAAATAAGAACCCCAAGACCACACTGTGCTGGGATCCTAGCTGGGAACCATGAGGACCCACATCAGGGCCAGATCTACAGGTTGCAGCCCTGTTCTGATTCTGTTTTTAGGATGGGACATACCTCAACCTTCACCATGCTAGTTTCCACTAAGAGAATTAAAAGCTACTTGCATGTTTCCATTAAATTTATTGAGCAGTTACTATGTGCTGGACTGTGCTAAGCCCACAACATGTGCCATATCATGTAATCCCCCCCAACAACTCTATGAAGGAAACACTCTATTATTCTTCTTATTTACAACTAAGGAAACTAAGGCTTAGAGAGGTTAAATGGTGGCTGTGGAAATAGAGCCCAGGTCTAATATGCTATGATTCCAACACTCTTTTCATGGCCCCAACCTGTTTTAGGCTCTCATGATAATTGAAACCCAAAGAAGGCAGCGGTGACTTGACTCCTCTATTGCTCTTGCATCTGTTCACAGCCAGGGCTCATTCCCCAGGGCGCTCATGACGGAAGCATCTTGGTGTTTTGACAAGAGCTCTGCAGTCAGAGAAACCTGGGTTTAAGTGCTGGATCTTCTCATTACTAGCTCTATGGATTTCCACAAGTTACTTGATCAAACCAAACTCCAATTCCCCAGAGAACAACCTTGGAAAGTGACATCTACTTAGCAGGTGGTTATACTGATGAAATGAAATAACACATGTGAAGTTCAGGCTCATAGCCAGAGTTCAGCAGAAGGTAGACATCATCTGACATTTTCCCCCTGTTGACTGGTCCACATAAAGGTGAAGGGGATGGGGCCGGGACAAAGCCCTGCTCTAAGTGGCCTTGGCTCGTGAGTCACTTTCAAGACCTCCCATCCTTCTGTGGCTGGAGAAATTTCTTAGTTGGGTTTTTGATCATTTGACACCTAATTTTGGAGTCTCTTTTTATGTTCATTGTTGTAAAGATCAGAGCAAAAGCTCTCTTCGATGCTACTGGGTGATGTATTGGTTGGCTGGCTCCATCTGGACATTTCCTTTGAAAGATTACACATATTCATCCTCTGAAACCCTCTTTCTGCACCATTTTCTGAAAAAATCGCACAATGCTTGAGCTTTGCTGGAAAAATTGAACAATGGTCTGTACTCAGGAGTTAAAAAAAAAAAAAAAAAAAGCCTGTTCTGAATCTGAGTTTCATGAAAATGAATTTGGTTCAGAGGCTCCTAGATGGCAAAGGGCATGCAGGTCCCTGGCCTCCTTTCTTGCCTTCACAGCGGATAATGCAGGTGAAGCCGTGCCCGTTAGCAGCCTCTAATGATGTTCTGCTCTCAATAGCTGGTAGTTAATTAAGGCTTAATCAGATAAGGCCTCCTCTCTAAAGAGCCAGACACTTTGCACATGGGCCCAGGTCACTCTGGACGGAGACCCCAGCTCCTGTGGCCCTCCTGGTTACTGCTCGTGAGCCCCACCAGAGAAGTGAGAGCAGTAGAGCTGGTCTTCTCCAAAGGTTTGAAGGAGGTGGGTGGGTAGCTGTGAATGCTCTGGTTGTCTGGGGGCTCTGAGACCCAAGGGCAGGAACTCAACCCAGAGCAGGGCCCAAGGATGCACCAAGAGAACTCATAGGGGGACAAAGTAAAGAATTTTTAAAAATGCAAATAGAGTGCCTAATTTATATTCCTTATTCTGAAAAAGAACTGACAAATATGCCTGATCCACCTGCTTAATCATTTGCATGCAAAGCCTGGTTTGTCTTATTTTTGTAAACATTTTTAAAGTGTTTCAATGGCCTCCCTTTCTTTTCTCTGTGCACATTTATTTCTTGAAGGCTCTGCCCTAATGTCTGCACGTGTATGTGGGCACAAACACGCAAGGATTGTTCCTGAAGGAATGAGTGGAGGCATTAGATTATGACCTCCTTGAGGCCCAGGAAGATGTCTTCTTTTGCCTCTGGACCCGGCCTTCACCCTGGGTGCCCAGCACAAGGTTCACCATGACGATCCCATGGACTGGACTCCAGTAGGACTACAAGAAGCAGAAATGGACAAGAACATATAGTGTTGTCCGACAGGTAGGTATGTATGGGACAATCCATGGGTGCCTCCCCCAGAGTGAGGGAATGCAGGCCCTGTTCTCTGCACCAGCCCTCTTATCCATTTGCTGCTGTATCCTGATCAATATGGGCCCCGCAGTAGATAGATAGATAGATAGATAGATAGATAGATAGATAGATAGATAGATAGATAGATAGATAGATACAAATAGTTAGATAAGAGCTAGATAGATACAGAGATACAGTAGGTTACAGAACAGCAAAAATCACACTGTTTCAAAAAGACAGAAGGAATCGGTTAACCCTATAAAATGCTCAACAGTCGGGACCTGTGTTCACTTAACATCACCCTTCTGCATCCAAACATTTCTCAGAGCAGATGTGGTCCCCACTTGGCTTGGTAAGTAGATGGTCCCTTTGTGATAGGAAAAAGACACACCTCCCTTCAGTCTAGCAGAGACTGGATTTCACACCCCATTCATGACCTTCCCCAATTGTTTTTGTGCAGTGCCCAACCTGCACAACCTGATGCCTGGGGTCCTGGAGGCAGACAATTTATGCTCTTGTTCCAGCTAACAACTAACCTTGATGAAATAGTTTCTGTCCTCTGGGGCCTCAGCTTCCTCATTGGAAAAAAGAGGAGGGAAGATGGATCTGAAAATCCCTAAGATCCTCTGCAGCAGCAAAATGCTTTGGTTTTTCAAATACATATTGGGCTTGTGTAAGGTATTCTGTGAGTATGACTGGTGGGAATAACTGACATCAATCAAGAAACAGTGTCTGCAATGTCCAGTTAGACTGTACTTCGCTTGCACCAATTGCTCAAGTCTGATTTAAACAGAAAAGAGGCCATGTTCTTTCTATGGACCCAGATACAATTGCCCAGCCAAGTCACCAGAGGTATTCTTCCTGTTTCCTGTAGCCACAACAGACAATTACTTAAACTAAGAGATTCAGTTTCCCAATCTGCAAAATGCTGCTTCTTGTGGCATGGTTTTGGCAATTAATTAAGGGTTATTGGCCAGTGCATGGCATTGGGTTGGCTCAAAGAACTGTGTGGACATACATAGCTACAGGCATCCCTGCTCCGTGGAAAGCCTTTTCAAAGGGATCCTTGCTGCTGATATTAAGGTTCTGCGCAGCTATGGGCTGCAGAGCCCCGCTCCCAGTCTGGACTCCACATCACTGTGTCAACTCAAGGTTGTACTGAGGTCACTCTCCAGAGCTGCATTTTTATTCCATAAGGATGATGGAAAATTTGTTCAACTAGCTGTGACAGACCCTGGCTCGTAAATTTTAGAATGATTAATCATAACTAAATGCACAACAGGAAGCAATGAACTCTAAATTAGGAGATTTTTTTTCCCCTGTAACTTCAAGTTTGCAAATTACATCCAGATTTTTTTTTTTCCTTTTTGACTTGCGTGGTTATTATATAAATTTGGTCATTCTGATTCATGGTCATTTGTTCTACAGTTTGTTTGTTTGTTTGTTTGTTTAACAAACAGGCCAGCCTGATCTCATTTGGGCCTGCAATGTGTCCATCGAGACAGCAGATCCCACAGGGTCCAAGTTAGTGGTCTCCCCCTTGTAGACTCCTCACTGTTTCCCAGAGCAGATCCTCTCCCACAGAAGAGTGGGCATCGAGGGTCATGAGTGCAGGACAGGGAGCATGTTGTGAGACAGCAGAGCCTCCGTGATGACACCCCCCCCACCCCGCCCCTCGCACAGACACTCGCCGCCCTCTGCTCCCCGGCCACGCTGCTCACACACATGTTTTGGTGATGACCACGCCGCCTGCCACACACCTTCTGAGGGCCTGACTCTCCTCCAGCCTATGGTCTCTTCCTCTGAGATGTCTATTTTAGCTTCCTATTTCCAGGATCTAGCAGAGCACTTGACTCTTCACACACATTCAAAGATTGTTACTGAATGAATGGATGGATGAATAAGCAATTTTGAAAAAGAGTATTGGGTTCAGAGACAAAAGATCTTTAAACTAGTCCTGATTATGATGGTAAAAAATTAGTAGAGTTCGAATAGCAGCTTGCAGCGTGATTTCACATATATTATCTTAATAATCCTCACAGGAACCTGTGTGGTTGCTTTGATTATTCCATTTGCCTAATGAGAGAACTGGAGTTTAGAGAAGCAAAAGATGGAGCCAAAACGTAGGCCTGTTGTGTACAGTTCACCAACCTCCCTGAGATTCTATTCCTTCATCGGCAAATGGTCAGAATACCTGACTCACCTACCTTGTGGGATTGTTGTGGACACTGAGCAAGTGCTTGGGATGGTGGCAGGGAGGAAATCAGAGAAGGCCAAAGATAACCCGCCCTTGCCCTGGACACTGGTCTGGTTGGTTGGTAGGGTGAGGAGAGGTAGGCGGAACTATCCTCATCGCAGAACCCAGCAACCTCTCTGCGATCAGCCCGCCTCAGCTTCCCACCCTGGTCTTCTCCAGAGTCCAGATTCACGGATAAACCTCTTTTACAAGGTAGACCCAGCCCCATGCTCGAGCCAGTGGTGATGGGAGAAAGAGGACAGCAACAACTTTACCCTCAGTGTCTGGTGGCACTTGGACCATATCCTGCGGCAAACAGACCCCACACCCGGAGTGGCGTAAAGGAGCCCTGGAGGCCAGACAATTAAGGCCGGACAATTACGTTCGTGAATGCCTTCTAGAAGAAGTGCTACATCCCTCACTGCTGAATATCACTACGGTCACCTTCCAAGTACTCCCCTTGGGAAGCTATGCACCGACGCCAGTGCCTAGTCCACCCTTCAAAGCAAATTTGGAACTCTTTTTCTGGAATGGCCATCAGAGCGACCATTGTATTATCCTTGGTGTCCTGAATGTCATCAAATGCCTCCCTTTCAATATTTCCTTTATCTTCGGGTAAAGAAAGAAGTCATTGGGGGTCAGATCAGGTGAGCAGGGAGGGTGTTCCAATACAGTTATTTGTTTACTGGCTCACAGTGTTTACTCCCTCACAGTGCCGTGTGAACTGGTGCATTGTCGTGATGCAAGAGCCATGAATTGTTGGCGAAAAGTTGAGGTCATTTAACTTTTTCACACAGCCTTTTCAGCACTTCCAAATAGTAAACTTGGTTAACTGTCCAGTTGGTACAAATTCATAATGAATAATCCCTCTGATATAAAAAAGGTTAGCAACATCTTTGCAACAAGCTCGCAAACTTAATTGTCAGAGCTCACATGTACACTCAATACAGTATTAATAGAAACTTAAACATAGTTCCCCTCTGTCTTCCCAAGTGCTCTATCCACCCAAGAACATAGGACTTGAGCTTCGGCCTGGTCCCCAGTGCACATCTTCCTGACTTCATGTCCTCGCCTGCTCTGGCTTCCTTAAGGGCTGAGGGCCCGGTCTGTTTAGCTGGAGCTCTCGGCTTTGGCCAGAGCCCTTCCTGGCCAGAGACACTGCCTGACATGTGTCCTCCCCTAGCCACTGGCTGGACTAACACTTGGGTAATCAGAAGCCTACCAGGACCTGTCCGCACCCCAAGTTATCACCGACCATTTGGAACCCCCAGTGTAGTGGAGCTGGGGTCGATCCCCGAAACATCGGCTGCAGGCAGATGATTTTGTGGGCTTGTCCTGGAGGGTGGGGATTCAGAAGGGAGCAATACTAGACAAGAGTGGTTGAAATCAGTGGGAATATAGAAGGTGACAAAGCTTCCCATAGGCTCAGAGATTCAGAAAATCATGCCAGGTTCCACTCTCACTCACTAGTTATACATGGAACAGGCAGAAAGTGTCTCCCACCCCAGGGAATTGTACCAGCAGTCCTTCTGTGTAAACATTCTTTCCTCCCTCCTTAGCACGCTGGCCTCTGCTCGTCTCTCAGGTCTCCGCTTCAATGCCCTCTTGGCAGAGAACAGTCCTCCTTCCAGGCTGTGCTATTCCAGTTTAAAAACAGGCTCTGGGAGAGGAAAAGAGCCCTGATTTGTAGCGTTTGCTGATGTCTGTGGTGTAAAGATGTCCACCATGGACGATTTTGACTCCCTCCATGATGTCACTCTCAGCAGGGCTGGGAAGACAGAACCAGCTCCTGGCGCCAGGCAGGCTGAGCAGCCCCAGAATGCCGCTGCCACCACCCAGTCGAAAGAAAATGCCTCATTTGTCTCATGCTTCTTTCTAAGTGCTTTCACAATTTTAACTCTACTTGGACGCTGTTTGTTCGTGTGCTTTGATGTGCGTCTTCTCTGTGAGACTGTAGGCTTCATGACAGCAACGATCTCGTGTGTCCCATTCACCAGGGACTCCCCAGCGCCTGGCACAGGGCCTGGAGAGTGGCACGATAATGCCTGATAGACGAGTGCACGAAACCCAGTCCTAAGATTGTTAACGGGCTGCCTAACGAGCAGTCAGGAAAGGAAGTCACAACCGCGGGAGTTACCTACCAGTCCAGGTTCATTAAAAACAATTACAGCTGACTCATCTCATTTCTTCTTTTGACAGCGTTATTAGTCAAGTTAATAAATGAAATAATAATAACAATAGTTAACATTTATTGGCTGCATACCGCCCACCAGTTACTGTTGTATTTTACACGCTGGTGTGCTAATGGATACTTAAGAACTTGCTCTCCAGGAAAGAAGCCCCGTTTTCGCATTTGGTGATTTATGTGGTATAAATACTCCCACTGTGGCCAATTTCAAGCCACCAAAGTGACTTCGTCCATTCCACAAATCTACCGAAAATTAAACAATCAGCTCTCAGGAGCCTGTAGAGCCTGCTCCAATACCCCACGGTTTTCCACACAATCACTTTGTCATCCTCACAGTGACCGTATGCGGTATGTGCCACTATAATCCCCATTTCACAGATGAGGAAACTGAGACACAGAAAGTGAGTTTGACAAGGCCCTCGCCTCCATGGCATCCTCATGGAGAAGGTAACAAATTATTGTGTGGATTCACAACTGGCTACCTGGGCCCAACGGGCTGATTAAGGCTGAATGTGGACCAGCCTGAAAGAGCTTTGCACTCGCCCCAGGGCACCTATC
Source organism: Rhinolophus ferrumequinum (assembly GCF_004115265.2). Lineage (NCBI taxonomy): Eukaryota > Metazoa > Chordata > Mammalia > Chiroptera > Rhinolophidae > Rhinolophus > Rhinolophus ferrumequinum. Next base: position 87,249,929 of record NC_046293.1, read on the forward strand.
AAATATTGTAGGTAACACCAAGTAGAGAACAACAACCCCAGGAGAACGATGTTCTCTTTGTCAGGAAGGACCAAATCTAACAACATGAAGTTTAATATAAATAAAAAGTGGGACTCAGTCTGTGTTCAAAACATCCTCTGAGCAGGTGCAGGCTGGGAACTACAGCGTGGCAGTAACGCAGGCACCTATAGTTGATTCCAGCTCAGTACCAGTGTGATCTGGCCTTTCCCACAACTGCTATGGAAACTGGAGCTGCACGGTTACAAGTACAGCACCTGGGCACTCCTGTTGCCTAGCTGTGTTTATTTCTCAGTGTGACTCTCTAGGGGTGAGAGAGGCTCTGAAACATGGCCAGAAAAAAGGGGACTCAAACCAACACAAAGGGTGAAGCAACTGGGGGCGGGGGCTGTAGCGTGAAGCTGTGGGAGGAGATGTGAGAGGCTGCTCACTGTCCGTGGAGGTCTCGGGGAGGCAGTGCTTTCTAACAATCACAGCTCTCAGATGGCTGGTGGTGACATCCCTGTCAGAGGAATCATTCCAGGACGGGATGACTGCAGAGCACAGAGGAATGCTGCCGGAGCAGAGGATTCCAGCACCATCTATAAAAGGCTTGGAGTGTGTGGCAAAGAAGGAGCAAAGCTGGAAAAGTCATTAAGCTTGAAAGGACCTATAGTTCATCTTGTTAAGCTCCTACTACACATGAGGCCCCATATTAGGCACTTTACATACATTATCTCTAAGCTCCCAACAATCCTGCAAGCGGTGCACCCACATGTCCCCTCTACAGAGAGCAAGCAGCGCTCAGAAAGGTGAGCTACGTCACGTTGCAGAGGCCCCTTGTCGCTGTTGTCATGCTACGCTCAGGCCTCTTCCATCCATCACATATATGCCTGAGGACGCGCAGCCGTAGAAGAAGAGAAAGGAGGAATACACATTTTCTCTTTAGTTTTCTGAGAAGTAAAAAGATTATACTTTTTTTATTTCTAGAAGTATAAAAATTGTATCAATCCTTGAGCTCCCATGTCAACTCACAAATGAATCTACATTTGTAAGCATCTCGGCAGCCCACTGGTTTCCTCGGCAGGGAAACAGAGGAAATAATAGTTGTCGGTGCCGAAGTCAAAGGAGGCTGTGAGCACGTGTGGGGGCCATGCGCGTGGAAGCAGCCACGTGAAGGTTGCTCGTCCACGGCAGGTGGCTTTCTGGAGCTGCGTGTCTACATGTGAATAATCCATCCGAGGAGCGGTGTGGAGGTGGAGAAGGAGAGAGATTGATTGATTCTGGGTGGCAGGTATTTTATGTCCTGTGTTGTTATTTATGTCTGTACACCTACACTCCTGAGACCCACACAAATGCTGGCTGAAGCCTCATTTCAAAAGCATTTCCATGGAAGCCGTCATACAGTCAAGCTGTCCTCTTTCTAGTACACATGCCAAGGCCGGTGAGCTGTGCAACAGACAGGGCGCTGGGTGGTCCCACCGGCTCCACCCCACCGCTGCTGCCCCCAGGGAGGAAGAGATAAAGGCACTCTGCCTTATAAAGGCCCCAGGGCCTGGGGTTCCCTCCTCCTTCCTATAGTGTGTGAGGAGCAGGAACAGGTACCAGGAAGAGGTGGGGGTGGGTATTCACTTGGGGACAGTGGTTTGTCCTTCTTGGGCCTTTGCCTCAGTATCAGAATCAAGTAGGAGCCAACAACATACAGAGCATGGAATAATTCCATCCTGAAGCCATCAGGAGGGGCTGAGCAAACGCCATCCGTGCTGCCCAGGGAGGGGTGGGGTATGGATACCACCACAGTCCAGAGTGGTGTGTAGAAGCCTGAGTGGGTGAGAGCAGCCCAGCAGAGCACATCAGAGCCAGAGCGGGGTGAGCAGGGCACCCCAGGTGTGGGAGGGGGCCGTTGGGGGTTCCGGGGGCATCGGCGCAGGAGGGCAGCCTGGCTCAGCCAACCGGAGCCTGAGCAGGGAGGGGAGAGACTGCCTGGAACAGGGCGATGGAGCCCAGCACTGGGTGACAGAAGCATCTTCAAGGGGCAGGAGGTGCTGACAATGAGCAATTGTCTACACACAAAGGGATTGATCCAATACGTAAACATACTCAGAATAATAGGAGCCAGACTTTTCACAAAGAAAGGAGTCACACATGGAAAGGGACATAAAAGCTCCAGTGAACACCGTGGTGCTGGTTTAGAAGTGGAGGTGTCACATGAACTTGACAATAGGTATAGACAGATGTAGAAATACATGTTGGGTGAGTGTGTATGTACACACACACACACACACACACACACACACGGTCTCTCGTTCTTCCCACTGAGACAGCCTGGGAGCATCAGCACCCTAAAATCGACGAGCACACTTAACCCCGTCCTCATTTCTCAATGCCATTGTCCACTGAATGGAATGAAGACTTGTTAGAAAAATGGCTGGTTCTAGAACAGAGGCGTGGACACTACAAGATGAGCCTGAAACATCTGTGCCAGAAAATGAGAAGGCTCACAAAGCGTGCAGGAGGCATGTGATAAGGAGTTAGAAAGCAGCGTGAAGACACACCCAGTAACCAAATCAGGGACAATCTGAGTATAAAAGTAAGGATGGGTAGTAACAGACACAACCTATTGAATAAAATGGGAAATTAATGACGAGGAATAAAATATTTACGTGGTTTCAAAGTACCGCACCCAGAAAATCTTACTAATTACAAAGGGGGAAAGAGCAGCGTTCCCGTGGAGAAGCCTGGCCGCCGTCGCCTGAACCACGTGGTCGGAGTCAATGGCGCCTGGAACGGGACAAATCAAAGCCACCCCCATCCCCCACACCCCCCGAGTAAGCAGTGAGAACACCATGTGTGTCTCTGGTGTTCTTGCAGGATGCGTCACCAGAACCCAAATGAAGAGTCACACAACCCAAACTGAGGGACGGCCACAGGACACTGGCCTGTGATCTTCACGGGTCAAAGGCCACGAAAGTTGAGGAAAGCCTGTGCCAGCTTGAAAGAAACTAGAGACATGACGACTCAAAGCACCGTGTGATCTGGAACTGAAACTTTTTGCTGTGAAGGATGCGATGGCAACAACTGGCCCAACATGACAAGGATCTGAGCACCAGATAATGAACATGTATTCATGTTAATAACCTCCTGATTTACGGCTGAGCTGTGGCTATACAGGAAAACGCCCTTGTTTGTAGGAAATGTACATTAATGTATTCAGAGAAAATGGGCATCTTGTCAACAACTTACTCTCAAATGGCTCAAAGAAAAGGAAAAAAACCAGCTGGATCTGCACCTGTTTTTGTAAATTGGAACATTTCGAAAATTAAAAGAAAGAAGAGAAAAAGGGAAGGGAAGGGCAATTTATAAAGTTATAGGGGTCTGGAGCAGGAGAAGGGAGGCGAGGCCACGAGGTGTGAACCAGAAGGGGCAACTAGAAGCTGTGCAATTCTTTTTCCTGGCAAGCTTTCAGAGCCAAACTGCCCTGCTGCCGAAGGTCAGGGATCTCTCAGCTTCTGTCAGGGATCTCTCAGCTGTCAGGGATCTCTCAGCTGCTGTCAGCCTCCTCCCTCCGGGCCCATCCCACGCTCTGCTACCAGTGGTTGGGGCCATAGCCCTCTGCAAGCTAGGAGGGAGGTGAGTCTGGGAGGCTGCATTCTGGACCTCAGGAGCCAGCGGCAATAGAGATAGATGAAGAGTGAGGGGATGGGCAGACCCCCCAAGGGCAGGAATTGCTGTGCAAGTGAAACCTGTGCAGAGGCAAGGGGATGGTCCAAACGTTCTTTCAAGGCACCTCAGGTCTCAGGGCTGAGATGCAACTACCCTGAGAGGAAATCTGACTCCGCATCTATTTGCACCTCCCCTCCCCTCTAAGGATTTGACTTTTCAATTTGGGGATTGGCAAGTACTCATTCACTTTCACATCAACATAAACACACCTTAGGAGAGCGCACCAACAAGGGCCCAAACCAAAGCTCCACCCCACGTCAACTATCCTCAGTTTGCACAGCTGTTAAAAGGGAAAACCACTTGCCCCTGTTTCGTAGTTGGGGAAAGGGAAACCAATTGAAAATACATGGATGCCAGGCTGTGTCACCCTTGTAGAAGCCGAATTGGCCGTTTTCTTTTTCCATCTTTAGTAGGCAAGTAGAGAGGTCTCCTCTCTGTCCCTTCTGCCCAGGTTAAGTACAGAAGAGATCTTGGCCCCCCTGAGTGAAGCAAGAGAGGCAGAACGCCAAGCCAGCGGTTGGGGGTATCTGAGTGACAGTTCCCCTAATCGAGCTGGAAAGAGGCCTGTGGATCTTGGCTCTGCTCATGGCCCCCAAGGATGTTGCTCCCCATTCACCCCTAGCCTCTTTGACCGTCACTCATCACCTCCACCCCTGCACTTCCTCACTTCCTCACCCAGCTTAGAGTCCACAGTCCATGACTGTCATAACTCAGTCTCCCCTCTCCCTCTGTTGTGTCCTCCCAGCAAAGCCCTGGCCCAGGAGGCCCTCCCCTCCACTCATACCCAAGATGCTGAGCGTGGGAAGAGAAAAATCAGACACAGGGAGAACGGCGTTCACTGCATATCTGTGTCCACACATGTCTAACAGGTGCTGACCACCCTCCAGCCATCCTCACTAGCCCAGCGTTTAACCTCCCGCCTCCCTCTAAAAGAACATTCTATTCCTTCTCATCTCTCTCCAAGGCATACCCCTCGCCACCCTGGGTTTCCCATCAATGACTGTCTCATTCTTCATTGAAAAAATGGCAGCAACAAAGCAGGAGCTTCCCACAACCAGCCCACCTCCATGTGAACCCACACTCCCCGCCTTCCCTCTGTTCCTGTGGTTAAACTGTCCCTACTCCAAGAAAGAGGCCAATCTGCCACCTGCGCTTTGCACCCTGGACCCTCTTTCCTTCTCAAGGTTCTGGCTCCTGAATTTACTTTTTCCCGTATCTGACATTTTGCTCTTGCTCTCTAGAGGACCATCGAACCGTACATGCTTGTTTTTATATTTCCTATCCTTAAAAACATGTCTCACTTCCTTGACCCCATGCCGCCCTGTAGCTACTGTTCCATTTTTCGGTTCCTCATCACAGCAAGACGACTCCCGCATAGTCCTCGCTTCACAGTCTCTCCCTAACCCGCTCTAACTGGGCTTCGGGCCCCACCCCGACACTTAGTCTGTTCTTGTTAAGAACGCTAGTAACCTGGAGCTGAGCTGCGCCCTCCACAACTAAGACTGAAAGGACAACAACTTGACTTGGAAAAAAAGTCCTGGAAGTACACACTGTTCCCCAATAAAGTCCTGTTCCCCTTCCCCAATAAAATCTTTTTTTAAAAAAAGAATGCTAGTAACCTCCATGTGGCCGAATTCAATGACTACGCCTCTGTTCTTATCTTGCTTGGTGGCTTAGCACGCCCTACAGCAGACCACTTCCACCTTCCTTTGTCTCTATGGCACGTCTCTCCTGAATGTAAATTCTCTGCCTCTCTGCTGGCCTGTTCGCCTTTGTTTGACCTCCAAATGTTGAAATGCCCTATAGCCCTATCTGTGGCCCTTTTCTTTCCTCTGGGTAGGGATGCTTGATCCCTAAGTGGCCTCATCCTGTGGCTTTAAATAACATCTGTAGGCTGAAGACCCCCAAGTGTTTATTCCATGCTCTCACTCTCCCTGGAACTCTCGACTCATACAGCCAAGTCTTACTCAACACGTCTACCTGGATGTCCAATGGGAGTCTCAAACCCTACCTGTGGAAGTGAGAACTCTGGACTTCTTCCTCCCTGCCTTCTTCCCGTAAGTGCTCTACCTCATCTCCCACCATCCACCCAGCACTCAAGGCAAGAAAAAGTTAGTCCTCGCGCCTGTCTTTTTCCCATTCCCACATATGGTCCAACAGCAGGCTTTCTTGCCTCTATTTCCAAACATAGCTGCAGCAGTCACCTCTCCCCACCTCCACTGCCACCACCCTAGGCCAGGCCTCTCCTTGGAGCACTAAAATAGCCTCTTAGTGTGTCTCTGCCTGCACTCTTTATGCCTGCAACCCATTCCAACCCATTCTCCAAAGGGCCTTCATCATCCTTGTTTTCCTAGTTTACAAACCCTACGTCATCTGGCCCCACTCAACAGTCAGCCTGTGGGCTAAATCTCATCCCGCTGACTGACGAAAGATACAAGGAGGTCTTTTGATCAGGGACGTCTGTGGGCATGAGTGTGTTCAAGATGGGCTCCAGGGGCAAGGGCCTGGGAAATGCTGCAATGCATGGGAAAGGAGTAAAGAGAGGACAGGAAAGGAATACATTTCTGTAATCAGACTCTAGCCTGAAGAAGGTGCTGCTGCCAAGCCCAACCCGACTGCTCACACGGCCCCGTTAGCAGCAGAGCCGGTGGGCAGTAGAGGACCACGTTTCTCCAAAGGCGGAGACTGGGACAGCTAGGTTTCCACTGGGTGGGTGATGGGGAGAGATAGGCCTGGGGGTGTGGAGAAGGAAGAGGAGGATGAATAGCTGCCGTTTTGCAAAACCTGGGGTCAAGCAGAGGGCATGGTGACTAAGATTTAGCCACAGGCTGGGCTCATAGGAATTTGAGCTGGGACAAATGTGCCCTTGGCTGACATGGCAGGGATTGGGAACCTCAGAACCCCACGGACAAAGTCCTGCTAATAGGGCCTCAGCTGGGCTCCAGCTCCCCAAGGCCAAGTGCTCTATACCGCTTATGCCAGTCTATACCACCCAAACAAGAAAGTACACGCCCCTCACCCCCTCCACCCATGGGAAAACACACAGGGATGTGTCTTACTGTTGTCCAAGTGGTTGGCCTTAATGATCTTCTCTGAGTAGTCAGAAATACTGGAGCATTCAATCTAGAAAGGGCACAGAACAAAGGAGCAAGGTGTCAAAAGATGTCCAACACCAATTTAATCCATGGAGAAGCTAAGGCCTAGAGGGGTGCAGTAACTTCCCCACAGCCATCACTGCTAATTTGTGGCAGATTAAAAACTACAATGCAGCCCTCCTGACCTGAAGGCCAGCGGCTCATCCACTAAATCCGGCTGCGTTTCCTGTGAGACAGAAACCCATCCTGTGCTTTGCGATGGAGGACCCAGTACCGAAGGTGGGAGATTTGGAAGGAGTGGGCAGGCCTCACTCTTCTGACCAGGGGAGCACGGGATGAAGAAGCACAGCCACTGTCTTCCCAGGAGAGGGTGTAGGACTGGCCAGAAGTGCTGTGAGCCTCCCTTGACATTATCTTCCCACCCCCTCAGCCCTCAATGGTTAAACTAGGAATTTTCCAGAATAGGGACCATCTGGAAAAAGCCAAGTCAGGGCCCCAGGGTCAGTCTTAAGATCTCCCCCCCATACCCGTACACTCAAGCTAACTCATCTTCTTCAGTCTCCACCTTTCAAAGAATGTTTACTTTAATTTGTTTACTTTAATAATTGTTTTATTTTTCAATTACAGTTGACATCCATTATATTAGTTTCAGGTGTACAACATAATGACTAAAAATTTATATAACTTAAGAAGTGATCACCCCTATAAATCTATGAATAGTATCCACGTGACACCATATATACTGACTGCATTCCTTACGCTATACTTTACATCCGCATGACTATTTTGCAACCACCAATTCTACATCTTAATCCTTTCTCCTTTTTCATCCACCAACCAACAACCCTCTCAGCTGGCAACGATCAGAACGGTCTCGGCATCCATGAGTTTGCTTCTGTTCTGCGGGTTTGTTCTGTTCTCTAGATTCCACATATAAGTGAAATCGTATAGCGCTTGTCCTCCCAGCCCAGTACCCTCCAGGTCCATCCATGTTGCTGTAGATGGCAAGACTTCATTCTTTTTTATGGTTGAGTAATATTCCATTATACATATGTACCACCTCTTCTTTATTCATTCATTCCACCCAGGTTGTCTCCATATCTTGGCTATTGTAATAATGCTGCAGTGAACATATGGATGCACATGTCCCTTCAAAGTAGTGTTTTGGGTTTCTTTGGATAAATACACAGAAGCAGGATTACTGGGTGCTTCTTTGTCTCTTATTATAGCCTTCGTTTTAAAGTCTATTTTGTCTTGTAGAAGTATTGCTACCCAAGCTTTTTATTTTTCATTTCCATTTTCATGAAATATATTTTTCCATCCCTTTACTTTCTGTCTCTGTGTGTCTTTCAATCTGAAGTGAGTCTTTTATAGGTAGCATATGTAAAGGTCTTATTTTCTTATCCATTCAGCCACTCTATCTTTTGATTGGAGCATTTAATCCATTTACATTTAAAGTAATTGTTGATAGGTAAGTACTTATTGCCATTTTATTATTCATATTTTTAGTGGTTTTTTTTTTTGTCTTTCCTCTAAATGTTTTTCATCTAATATTTCTTGTAATACTGGTTTAGTGGTGATGAACCCTTTAGCTTTCTCTTGTCTTGGAAGCTCTTTGTCTGTCTTTCGATTTTAAATGATAGCTTGCTAGGTAGAGTATTCTTGGTTAGGTCTTTGCTGTTCATCACTTTGAATATTTTGTGCCAATCCCTTCTGGCCTGTAACGTTTCTGTTGAGAAATCAGCTGACAGTCTTACGGGAGCTCCCACATAGGTAACTAACTGCTCTTCTCTTGCTGCTTTTAAGATTCTTTGTCTTTACCCTTTGGCATTTTAATTATAATGTGTCTTGCTGTTGGCCCCTTTGGGTTCATCTTGTTTGGGACTCTCTGCATTTCCTGGGCTTGTATGTCTATTTCCTTTGCCAGATTAGGGAAGTTTTCCATCATTATTTCTTCAAATAAGTTTTCAATTCCTTGCTCTCTCTCTTCTCCTTCTGGTACTCCTATGATACGAATGTTGGTAGACTTGATGCTATTCCAGAAGCCCCTTAAACTATCCTCATTTTTAAAATTCTTTTTTTTTTAATTAAAATTTATTGGGGTGACAATTGTTAGTAAAGCTGCATAGATTTCAGGTGTACAGTTCTGTAATACATCATCTATATCTCACATTGTGTGTTCACCACTCAGATCTGTTTTCTTTTTGCTGTTCTGATTGGGTGTTTTCTGCTATCCTTAACTTCTAAATTGCTAATTCAGTCTTCTACTTCATCTAATCTACTGTTGATTCCCTCAATGTATTCTTTATTTCAGTTATTGTATTCTTCATTTCTGACTGTTTCCTTTTTATATTTTCCATCTTCATTTTTATGTTTCCTATCTCCTTGTTGAAGTTCTCCCTGAGATCACTGAGCATCCTTATAACCAGTGTCTTGGACTCTGCATCTATTAGATTGCTTGTCTCCATTTTGTTTGGTTCTTTTTCTAGAGCTTTGTTCTGTTCTTTCATTTGGGACATCTTTCTTTGTCTCTCCATTGTGGCTGGCTCTCTGTGTTTGTTTCTATGTATCAGGTCTCTGCTATGTCCCCTAGTCTTCATAGAGAGGCCTTAGGTCGTAGGTGTCCTGTGAGGCCCAGTGGCACAGTTTCCCTGGTCACCTGAGCCAGGTGTTCCAGATGTGTCCCTTATGTGGGTTGTCTGTGCCCTCCTGTTGTAATTGAGCCTTGATTGCTGTTTGCATGTCACCAGGAGGGATTGATCCTCAGGCTGCTTTGTTGTGAGGACTGGCTGTGACTACAGTGGAGAAGGCATTGTGCAGGGGCTGGCCCTATGGAGCAGGATTCACTTTAGCAGGGCTCTGGTGCCTGCCCGGTCTGCCCTTTGGGTGTGTCCCACTTGGAGGCATTTGAGTGGTGCTCCTGTTTCATTCAAAGCCAGCCACCTGGTGTGCAAGACCTGGGGCCTTCTGGAAAGGGCTCCACCACAGGCCAAGTTCAGCTACAGCCTGTGCCCTATGCAGGGCCACCTGGCATGAGCCACAAAGCAATCCGCAGATGGCTGCCACCCACTCTGGGCTTTGAGATGCCTCAAGAGGCCAACCGGTGAACTGAGGCCGACTGCCACTAGTGCCAGGCTTAGGGCTGCTCAGCACAGGTGTGGGGCATACTGGGGCCAGATGCTTCTTGTTTGGGTTTTGTGAAATTTGAGAGATTTTAGGAAAGTCCACAGCATGAGCCAAGATAGGCAATTTGTATAAAAAAGCCACTGGAAGTGGCTTGCGGGGAGGGGACAGTATCTCAGGGAATCACCAGGGCAGGCAAACGGTGTTAGCCAGGTTTATAAAGACTGAGATACGGTGCCACATACCTCTGCATACTGGGAGAAGGGAGGGCTCAACAAAGAAATAATGGATTCTACCAGTACTTCTGTCAGGGAGAAAGCTGCTCCTCCAGCCTTCACTCTGAAACCAGACAATTCAGTTCCTCACCGTGTATCCCTGGCACCTTTTGAGCTGCTGCCCCAGTGCTGGAGCTCAGAGTGAGTGAGTCCATTAGTGAGTAAGTCCAGGCACGGGCCCTTTAAGAGGAGTGCCTGGGACTCCAGACACTCACTCTCTCTCACGCTCAGCCGTAATCTGCTGGGTTTCACAGCCAGAAGTTATGGGGCCAGGGGGTACTGGAAACAGAGAGGCAGCTGCCAAGAGCTATTCTCATCTCCTTAAGTGGACTCCTACAAAGGTTGGCCTGAGCTAAGGCCCTGGGGCTCCCCTCACTTCCACACTCAGACCCCACCTCAGACTATACCCAGGGCCTTGGCAATTTGCATAGGGGCACTAAAGTGGTTTCTGACAGCCTCCATCAAAGCCTTGGAGAAGTTGAGGAAACCTACAGGGTCAAGAAGGGGTCACTGTGATAGAGGAGGCAGACCCTAGCCAGGGCTCACATCCTGGAGGACTACTAGCCCTTTCCAGAGCCACCAGATGCTGCGGTCTTCGATCCTGCTGTCCATAGGACTGTGTTTCTCTGCTCTTTTTTCCCCCTCCTCACCACATTTTTATTTGGTCTGGAAAAGTGTACTGAATTTCGTAGCGAAAAACATGGGCTCTGGAGCCAGACAGCCTGGATTCACATCTGGCCTCCATCACTTTCTAACTCTGCCTCAGTTTCCTCATAAATAAAATCACAGCTCCTATTTCACATGGTCATTGTGAGGATAAATGAGCCAAAGCATGTTAAAAGCACTCGGAGCATTGACAGGCCCTCTGAAAGCACACAGGGTGTGTGAGGCTGCATCAGTAGTCTCCTGCCTTTTTCTTTCTTCTACCATCTGCCTTTCCTTCCCCCTCTCCTTCTTTACTCTCTCTCTTCATTTTCCCTGCTTTTCTTTTGTACTTTCTAATTTCTTTTCTTTCTCTCTCTCTCTTTGATCCCTCTCCCATTCCTCTAGCTTCCCTTTGAGTCTTTCCATCCTTCTTTCTGTTCCTCTCCATTTCTCTCTTGGTTTCACCATCTCCCTTTGCTGTCTCTGCTACACACCCCCACCCCTACCTCCTGCCATCCCATCTCCCCCACTGCAGAAGAGCAGTGGTGGAGAGGGGAGCCTGGAAAGAAGGAACTGTGAAATGCGCCATCCAGAAAGAAACGCAGCTAACTGTGGCAGAGCTGTTTACAAAAGAGCTGTTATAGCAAAAGAACAGGAGACAGACAGATTGGGACGAGTCACCACAGCTGGAAGGCGCCATGCGGGAGCCTCCTGACAGCTCCTTGGCTGGAGCTCCCGCTGCCTTGGAAGCCGGTAATAGGCAGCCCTGCGTCTCCCTGCTCAGCTCTTGGCTCCCTGTGTGCCCAGCCGAGACTGGAGTTGAGACAGTACCGGGAGGGAAGGTATTCAGGGATCACCAGGCGGTCTCAAGTCCGGCTCCGAGGCTCTGTGAACTCATTGGAAGTAGAGTCTGTTCTTTGACAAGAGGCCTGTGTTCTGGAGAGGAGGGTCTTATAAAGGAAAGCTGGAAGGTGGGAGGGGTAGCAGCCATGATGATGACTGCACTTGACCTTGGGCATCTGGATTGGCCCTGTACCTTCTGCATGTGCCCCAGCTGAATGCATCACAACTTTCCAGTCAAGGCTACACCAGAGGTGCCTTGAGGACAGCCGGGGTTTCCAGAAGAGCCTTATTGTCATGGCCTAGGAGGACGACTACTGTCCCTGCTGGAGACTTAGGAGCAGGCCCCTGAGGCGGGGTGGCCAAGGGGACTTGGAGGCTGGGAGCCTGGGGTTCTCAGGTACTTGTACAGACAATGAAGCCCCACTGAGAGCTGCCCAGTACCCCATGGACTTCTGCAAATGGCCTGGCTGGTTGGTGCATATGCTGTGAGTTCGACTGTAGTGTGCCTCTAATTTGAATCAAAATTAATTCCCATTTTCCAACCCTAGACCCACTGAATTTTTCAAATGTTAGCCAGCAGCTCAGTGCTTTCTTTTTCACAATTTCTTCCCAGCTCTGGACCCTCCCAGCCCCACTGAAAGGCTGTGTACAGCTGGACTGTGGGAGCCAGAAGAAGGCTGGGAGGTTTCCCAGAGGGCCAGACTCCACCTGTAGCCAGATAGGCTGCAGCAGCCAGAGCAGTAGAATTTAGATCTACCAACTTGCCCTTTAAAGACAAAGGAAGAGGGTTTTCTTGTTGTTATCTGCTAGGACCCCATCCTGACCATAAACTAACAGTGAGCATTTGTCACATGCCAGGCACAGTTCTAAGCACTTTACATATGTATAAAACTCATTTACCCCTCACAATCACCTCATGGGCAAGGTACTGTTATCATACCCATTTTAGAGATGGGGACGCTGAGGTACAAAGAAGGGAATTGCCCACAGTCACACATCTCATGAGTAGAAGAGCAGAGATGCAAGCTAGAGCGCACATGTGTAACCATGCTGCACTGCCCCCCAAGCTGACAGGGGACTAAGCACTATAAGGTAATGATGACACTGAAGTGGTTTCTGAAAAGTCAAAAACCCTCTGCACATGTCAGCAGTCATCAGGGCGAGGAGCCAGGAGCAGTGCCTGGGTGACTGGGAGCCAAGAGAGGTTACCCTGCCTCCTGAGAGTCACACTTGACTTTCTCTTTGAGAGTGTGACCTCAGCAAAGAGATGGACCAGGCTTTGTACTTCTAGAAGGGGCCAGAAAAGGCAGAGGGCAGGACTGGCTCTGAGGAAGCCAGTGTCAGGGAGGGAGTAGCATGCTCACCCCAAACACCTTCTTGGCCCCCGCTTTCGCAGCAAACATGGACAGGATCCCGGTACCACTCCCGACGTCCAGCACCACCTTGTCTTTGAAAACGTGCTTGTTGTGGTACATGGAGTTCCGGTAAGTGAGCGTCCGCACCTCGTCCTTCAGCATTTCCTGTGTGGAAAGAAAGGAAAGTCAACGGCAAGGTATTCAAGGCACCTGGTAGTGCACCAGGGTCATGGGCCCCAGGACTGTGTCACCAAATTCTTCAAGGAGCTTGATGAGGTCGCTAGGCAAGCCACAGAAGAGCACCGTGGGGCAGCCAGCCCGTGGCTACTGGCATCATTACAAACATCGCCAAACCTAAAACTCTACTCAAGAGAGACAGCATCGTACTAGCAAAGGAGACACTCATATCCAGGCCTGGGAAAGCTCCAATTTACCAAAACCAAAGGAAAGCATCAGTACAATGCAGCATGAGAGATGCAAGTTACACCTGCAGCAAAACTCTGCCATGGTGAGAAAATTGTCACTGAACAGGTTACTAAAGGAGACCTTTTGTGTGTGTACTGTTTTTATTTGTGTGCTTTCAAGAATAAATGACATGTCCCTTTACCTGCCATTATTTAAGTGTTTTGTGGTAAGAAAGAAACGACATTGTCCATTACAACGGTCTCCAGCTCAAGTAGAACACGATTAATCTGTGTCTGGTGCTGAGGCGGGCCCTTTGTCCATTCGACGTATCAACAAACACTCGGACTCATGGCCAACTGTACCACGATTTTTGGGGTGCAATGTTAGTATAATTTTCTTAGTATAACTTGCATGCAATAAAAAGCATAGATTTTACATGTATGGCTAGGTGTAAGAGTTTTAATAAATGTACTCCTATGTAGCCAGCACCGTAATCAAGATACAGAACACTCCTGTCACCCCAGAAAGTCTTTCATGTCTGTTTGCAGTTAATCCTCACCCCCACTCCAGGTATCCAGTGACCTTGTTTCTATCACCAAAGCTTCCTTCTGCCAGTCTTCAGACTTCGTATAAATTGAATCACACAATATATACACGTTTGTGTCTGGTTTCTTTTGCTCAGAGTTTTTGAGATTCATTCCTTTTCTTGCACATATCCAGGGTTTGTTCCTTTTTTCTTGTTGCTGCTGCTGTAGTTCTTATTCTTGCTCTTGTTCATGTTGTTGACTCGTATTCCATCACATGGACATACCACAATGCATTTATCCCTTCACTTTCTGATGGGTATTTGGGTTGTTATGAATAAAGGCGTTACAAACATGCTTGCGTAAGTCTTTTTGAGGATATAGGTTTTTATTTCCCTCGAGTAAATACCTAGAAGTGAGTCTCAGGGTAGGTGTTTAATTTCATTAGAAATTGCCTAACAGTTTTTCAAAATTTTGCTGTTTTATAACCCCACCAGCAACGTATGAGAGTTCAAGTTGCTTCACATGCTGGCCAGTTAGTCTTATCAGTCTTTAATTTTAGTTATTCTAGTGCATATGAACTGGTATCTCATTGCAGTTTTAATTGTATTTCCCTGGTGGCGATTAATATAACTTCTTCATGTGTTTATTGATTATTCATATATATCTTCTTTTGCGAAGAGTCTGCTTTGTGCATTTTTTTCTTGAGCTATTTGTCTTTTCCTTATTGAATTATAGGAGTTTATATATTCTGGAAACAAATCTTTTGTTTCAGATACAAATATTGTGCCTATCTTCTCCTAATCTGCCATTTGCCTTTTCATTTTTTTAATGTGTCTTGTGAAAAGCAGGTTTTTTAAATTTTGATAAAGACCAATTTTTCATGTTTTTTTATGATTAGAATTTGTTTGTGTCCTTCCTAATCTTTGCCTACCCCAAGGTCACAAAGATACTGTCTGATGTTTTCTTCCAGAAGTTTTATAGTTATGGTTTTTACTTTTAGGTCTATGATTTGTGTCAAATTAATTTTTGTATCTGGTACAATTTAAGGATGCGAGTTCATTTTTCCCCCCACACAAATAGATCGCTCAGGCACAAGGGTTCATTTCCCCACTGAATTATATGGGAGAGATCCTTTGGAACAATCCGTCCTTTGTTCCAATTGTCTTGCCATCTTTGTCAAAAATCAATTGACTATACATGTGTGTCCTGTCTGATCTATTCCATTAATGTACCAGTTCAACACTGACTTGATTACCTTAGTTTTGTATTAAATTTGAAATAAAGTAGTGTGAGTCCTCCAACTTAGTTCTTCTTTTACACAATTATTTTGGTTTATCTAGATCCTTTGCCTTTTCATATACATTTTAAAAGCAGTTTGTTAATTCATACAGAACAGCCTTCTGGAGTTGATTGGAATTGTGTTGTACCTGTAGGTAAATTTGGGAAGAATTGATTTCTTAGCAATTTTGAGACTTACAATCCAAGATACAGTTGTTTATTTATTTAAGTCTGCAATGTTTTATAGATTTCAGTATAGAGGCCTTCTATTCTTTTCATTAAACTTATTCTTAACTATTTTATTTTATGGTACTGTATATGATATTTTTAAATTTTTATTTTCCAATAGTTTATGTTAGTATATATATTGACCTTGTATTTTGCAGACTTGTTCACTTTACACATTAGTTCTAGTAGGATTATTTTGTAGATTCCTTTGTCTTTCTGTATATAAAAAAAATCTTGTCACTTGTAAATGAATACAATTTTACTTCTTTTTTCCTATCTGTATGCCTTTTATTTTTTTGTTCTTTCCTCTTGTGGTATTGTACTGGCAAAGATGGTCAGTCAATGAAGTGTTAGAATTGGAGAAGACAGGCATCTTTCCTTTGTTCCAGTAATATATAAACATGAACTTGGAGTATAATTTTAGCTGTGAGCTCTCCATAAATGTCTTTTATTAGACTGAGAAAGTTATCTTCTATTTCTAGTTTGCTGAGAGTTTTTATCATGAGTTGGGTTGAATTTTGTCACCTGCTTTTTCTACATCTATTGCGATGATTACGACTTCTCTCCTCTGTTAATGTATTGAACTCCATAGATTGGTTTCAAATGGTGAACCAACACTTTGTCATGACGTATTATCTTTTTAAATATTGCTGAGTTTTATTTACTAATATTTTGTTGCAGATTTTTGTATTTGTATTTATGAGGGATGTTGATCTGTAACTTTCTCTTATCTTCTCTGATAATTAGTTATGCTTAGCTCATCACACAAGTTAGGAAGCGTTATCTCCTCATACATTTTTCTGAAAAGGTTTGTGTGAGATTGATATTTTTCTTCCATAAATGTTTGATATAATTCACCAGTAAAACTATCTGGGCCTGGAGTCCTTTTTATGGGAAGATTTTAAATTATGAATTCAATTTATTTAATAGACAGAAGGCTATTTTAGTTTTCTATACATTCTTACATAAGTTTTGACAAGGTATTTTCCCAAGGAATTTATCCAGTTCAGCTTAGATGTCAAATTTATGGGTATAATATTGTTATAATATTCTCTAATTACCTGTTTGATGTCTATATGACCTGTAATGATGTCTTTGCCTTCATTTATTTATAATTTGTGTTTTTTATGATTTTTTTTTCTTGATCAGTCTAGCAAGGTGTTGTCAGTTTAATTAGTCTTTTCAAAAATCAACTTTTGGCTTTGTTGGTTTTTTTCAATGTTTGATTTCTAATTCATTGATTTCTGCTCTCATTTTTATTATTTCCTTCCTTTGATTTTATTTGCTCTTTTTTCTCTATTTCATAAGGTAGAAGCTTTGGTTGTTGATTTTATACCTTTGTTTTTCTCAGTAAGAGCATTAAAACTATAAATTTCCCTCTAAAGATTGCTTTAGCTGCATCCCACACATTTTCATATGTTGTGTGTCTCAGTTTAGGCTGCTATAACAGAATACCATAGACTGAGTAGCTTTAAAAACAAATATTTATTTCTCACAGTTCTGGAAGCTTAGAAGTCCAAGATTAAGGTGCCAGCAGATCCAATATCTGGTGAGGACCTGCTTCTTGGTTTGCAGATTGTTGTCTTCTTGTATCCTCACATGACATAGAGCAGAGTGAAAAAGCATGCCCTCCTGTCTCCCCTTAGAAGGGCACTGATCCCATTCATGAGGGTAGACCCTCATGACCGAGTTAACTCCCAAAGGTCACACCTCCTAATACCTTCTCATTGGAGGGTAGGATTTCAACCTAAAATATTTGAGGGGATACCTTCAGTCCATGGTATTGTGTTTTTACTATCATTCAATTTGGAATATTTTCTAATTGCTCATTATTTCTTCCTGACCCTCTTCTCAGTGCTGCTTAATTTCCAACTATTTGGAGATTTTCTAAATAATTTCTTTCTTTTGGTTTCTAATTTAATTCTATTATGATAAAAAAAAAAAAACACTCTGCATGATTTCAATCTTTTGAAATTCATTGAGATTTGTTTATGGCCCAGTATATGATCTATCTTAGTGAATGTTTCAATGTGCACTCAGAAAGAATGTGCATTCTATAGATTGGGCTTGCAATGTTCTATAAATGTCAATTAGGTCAGATTGTTCATGTCAGAAAATTGTTCAAATTTTCTAAAGCTGTACTGATTTTTTTTGGACATTTGTTCTACCAATTGCCAAGAGAGAAGTGTTAAAACAAATCTTTAACTGTGGTTGAGGATTTGTATTTTTCTCCCTCTCGTTCTGTAGATTGGTCTTCATGTCTCTGAAGCTCTGTACACACATGTTGAGTGGCTTTGTAGCGTGTCACTTTGTCCACCTGAGATACATTTCACAGAATTCTCTTTCTATTATGTTTCTAGTTGGGATGAGTCACAAGGAAGAGTCTTGTGAGATCTGGAAGGTATAAACGAGGCAGGAATCATTTTATAGTGCACCCATGTCCTTGCTAATGTGTTGAAGCAACAGCTAGGCCTGCAATTGTTCTGCCTTCTCCTTCAGCTTCTCTGATTCCTAGGGCAGCTGTGTGTGTTTAGCTCCATGGTAAACACCCAAGGCTCTATAGGATATGCTCTACCAAGGTCAAAGGCAATAGAATGAACTCACGTTTCAGCTTGTTCTCATAAGGTTCACGCTTGTGCTTATGGTGCTCGGTGTTCCTGATCTCCCCTTGTTTTACATCCATATTCTTTTTCTGACTACCTGTCCTGTGGACTTCATATATATATATGTCCTACTGGATCTGCTTTAGAGTTTGGTACCAAGACTAGCTCCTGAGAAACAGAATCAAAGGAGGTGTTCTCTGAATTGATTCTGAGTTTTAAAGGCACTAATAAGTCTATTGCCATTGGTAAAGAGGGCATTGGGAGTCAATAGCATGAAATGGCAAAGGAGTTACTAAAATTTTAGCTTTAGATACTATAATAAAGTACCCATAGAAGATAAGACTGAATAACCAATATTTGCTACTTTAGCACATTTTAGTAAAAATAAGAAATATAATGGGGTGGGTGGGTTGGTTGGTTACTACTACCTATGTTAGAAAAATTGGAGAAAGAAAATCATGAGCACAGGCATTTAAAATTTTCAGCTCAGGGTCTGTATATTAGCACCTAAAATCTTCTATGACTTCTCTGAAAAACAAAACAAAACTTATTTCCTACAGGTGCAGGGCCAAGATTTCTGAAAACCAAATCCAAAGTCTAATCCTGCAAATACCTGAATTACAACACAAATTGAATTTGCATCCTCACAGGGTCTCTTTTGTTAAAGTTGAGGCATCTACTGGGAAGAAATGGGATCCTGAAAATTGGAATGGGGACATATGGGCACGTTCTGATGAAGCTGTGACTTCAGGTCCCTAAATTACACAGCCCTCTTTGTCAGTAGAAGCACCTTCTACCCCTGCCTGAGGGAGTTTTCCTTTTCCTGAGGAACCATACTGGCCTCCCTTGGGGTATTTGCTTGCCAGGTACTGCTGATTCTCCTCTGGACCTACCCCCACTAACCTTTCCTGCTGCTATCCCTATAACTAGATTGAACTCCAAGCAGGCCCTGCAGGATACAAAGTGTGACTCATGGGGCAGTGTGATACACACCAAAAGAAATACGTGCTGTTTCTGATTTATACAGATTGAAAGCTAGGGGAGATATATGGAAATGTGTATTAAAGGTGTAGGGTCAACATGAAAGAAATATAAAGTTGGATTGGGCCAAGTTTATTGATCTAGGACCACTGAGCAGAGATTCTGGATGCACCATTGTAGTTCCAGGAGCTTGAAATGCTTCTAACTTGTTGGTTTGGTTGGTTGACACTGAAACAGGGACCCAAAGTTAGCCTATACTAAATGAAATGTCAGAACTTTCTCTGTATGTTGCAGAGGAAGGCTTAAGGAGATTGGAATGTAAGCGTGCATTTGTCATGTGAAACCTATTCACCAACAACACAGAACAGACCTGTCACCACAGCTGTGAGAAATAAATTTGCGAGGGGGGTACAGCATCCTTGAAGAACTCTGTGGTTTTTGTTCTCTACAGTTCAGCTATTACAGGAGGAATTTCTACCACTGAACTGAGATCCCTAAATGCAATGGGAATAATATCAAACCGGGATCCTGAGGTAGCAGGGGTCAAATTGCAGCAGTTAATCACCAGAGATAAGGTGGGCGTCATTATTATAAAGGACATGGGAGCCAAAGATTATTCAGAATAGTCTGAGTTGCAAAGACCTCTAGTGTTGGCTAGTTGATCATAGTCTCTCTAGGAAAGAAATAGATGGGAAGCATACTAAATTCTTGCTTAGTATGTTGAAACAGAAAAGTTATAGGTCTAGTGAACAGAAGTGTGGCTTGAATCACCAAGATAGGAAGTCATAGCCCATCAGTTGATTCCTAGTTTACAGACCTAGAACTGCTTGAATAAAGGAAAAGTCATGACCCTTGGGGGAAAATCCTGTCACATTGCCAAAAATGGGTGCTGTTCATCATTCTCCCAGCCTTCCCCAAAACGGCCTACAGCCAGTTACCAGGATGAAAACAAAAGAGAAAAAAAGATTTCTGAGGATTCCTGGACACTGGCTCTGAACTGACACTAATTCCATGAGACCCATTAGTCAGGAGATTAATCCCAGGAGACCCACATCCCCGTTCAGTTTGCCTGTTTGCCTTACGCAGAAGGTAGAGAGAGATCTGGGAGAATGACCACCGTGCAGAAGACGGAGATGGATCTGGGAGAATGACCATGGACAATCCTAAATATAATCAGGTGATTCCAATGGAAGCCACTGTTTCAGATGTGGTTTCATTGCTTGAGCAAGCTAATAGAGAGTTACTCTTTTTTTTTTTATCAGTTTTAGAAATGTATCCACCTATATTTCTTCAAATATTTTTTTCTGTCTCATTCTTTCTCTGCTCTGGAACTCCAATTACTCACATATTTTACCACTTGATTCTGTCCCACAAGTCACTGAGGCTCTCTTCTCTTGTTGTCATTTTTTTTTCTCTTTATGGATAATTTCTATTGACCTGTCCCTCAAGTTCATAGATCTTTTCTTTCTATTTGTCCTATCTGCTATTAATCCCATCCAGTAAATATTTGGTTTAGAGCTTCTGTTTTTGCTGTAGGATTTCACATATCCATCTTCTACTGGAGATTTTTTTTTAATCACATTTATTATAGTTATTTTAACGTCTTTGATAATTCCAAGATCTGGGCTATTTATGGATCCGTTTCTACTGACTAATTTTTCTCTTGACTGTGGATCAAATTCTCCTGTTTCTTCATGTCTTATAATTTTTATTTTATGCCATAGACGATGTCTAAGGAACAATAATTAGCTGAAGTTAGTTTTTGTTGTTGTTGTTTTCCAAAAAGTAATGTCTTTTCCTTTGTTAGGCAACTAGAGTTATGGGTTGGTCAGTTCAATCTAATCACGAGTTGAGCAGGTTTAGGATGAGTTTGTGTCTTTAACCCCTGTCAGGTACTTGGAATTCAACCACAGGGCTAAAAGATCTGGTATTTGTTTTTAAGCCTAGCTACTACTTCCTGTGCTGCCCAGTGTTCATATCTTTGATCACAGAAGAAGCTGAATAAACTAAGGGTTTTGTTAGATTGAGTTCACTTTTGGCTCTAAATTATTTGAAAGTGAAGCTCAAGTCTATTCCTCCAGAAGATGTCTGGAACCAAACACTCCAAGACTGGTAGACATCAAAACTGCATGACCTCAAATCTGTCAGACCACAAGACTGAAGACGGTTCCTCCAGAACCACGCATAGGGCGTGGTGCATGATCCAGTCTCTACAAATAGGAAGATAGTATAGTGGTTATGCACACCAATTCTGGAGCCACAATTCCTGCATTCAATTCATAGCTCCAATGCTTTTGAGCTCTCTAACCGAGAACATATTTAGCCTTCCGTGTCTCAATTTCCCCGTCTGGAAAATGGGGTAATAAGAGCACCTACTTCGTAGCGTTTTGTGATGGTTAAATAAATATAGTAAGTGTTACATAAGTGTTAGCTCTGGCTTTTTGTGACAACTATGATCCTTTTCATCCATGAAAGGAAATTGTTGAGGGTGAACAGAGAATGGAGACAAAATAATAGCACAGCTTTCAGAAACCTCTCAATCACAGCCATAGTTAAAAGTCCTCCCGGCCTTTTCTGATGCAATTAGATTGGCCCAGAATGTCTGCATATCCTAGTTGCTGAAAGAGAGTTGCCCAAGTGCTCCCCCTCCCACCTTTAATTCATTGTCTTTTGTTAATTCTTTGGCCCCTTCGACCCTTCCTTAAGGCCGCAGACTGCAGGAGTCAGGTACAAAGGCACAAGCTCTGGGAGAAGAGAAGTTGTGACTTAGCAAATCTTCCCCAACTTGGCCTGCCAACAGTCAAGTTTCTCTCCCTTTCTACCCCTGCTTTAATCATGCCTGGCTCTGGGCTCCCGAGAACAGCCCAAAAAATCCCAGACATTTTGGACAGAGCTTGCCACTCTTTGTTGGGAACAATTCCCAGCCCCCATCTGTGGATGACTTTGTCTCCCAGCTTTCCTGCCTATTAAACACATGACAACACAGTGACTAATTGCTGGAAAATGAAGCCCTGAAGAATCTATTTCAAAAGAAGCTGCAGCAAGATTGTCAAGAGAAGAGAGCTGGCCAGGAGTGGGATGGGCGCCCAAGGCTTGGGGGCTGGGAACACAGCCCTACTGGCAGGTGGCTGAGGCACCAAGCCCAGGGCCTGTCAAAGACGCTGAGAATGCAGAGCTGGGATCTGGGAGGTCACGGATCTGGCCCTCTCCACTTTGAGCGGAGGTCTCAGTAGGCACACATCTGTCACTTCTGTTCCTGTTCCAGATTCCATTCTTCTTAGATGCCCTGGGATGGAAGGGCACAGTCCTCTCCCTCGTCCCTGCCCTCTGAAGGCTGAGTACGGCATCCTCTCTGGACGGAGCCATGGGATAGAAGAACAGAAGTGTCTAGAATTACCTCCTGCTGTGCTCTCCAGCCCCAAACAGTGCCCTTCGCCAAACTCAGCACTTCTTGTTTGCATTTGCAGGCTAATCAAACCCAAGCCATCCCGCACCATGTTTCCTAAACAGTCGCTGATCACTATTAATCAGCGAGCTGGCCGTGCTGCCGCCGCCCTGTGAGCGTCTTGTTAATAATGGCAGAAGACTGCCAAACAGCCAGCTCGGCTCCGGATGGTGAGCTATGGGTCTTGCCCAGACTGAGGAGGCAAAAGCGTCGCTGTGAGCCGTCTGGCACAGCATGGAGAGCCCTGGTGCAAGATAATGAGAAGTGAGCAGGCCCTCTCTCTTCCAACAGGAAGGTTAACAGTCCATGCCCTCGTCCCTCTCCTCTTTTCCTACCAGATGATCATAGAAACCTAAAACAGGGTGGAGGGAGAGCTTGCGGTGAAGGAAGGCCAGCTAGACACCCCTACAGGAGAGACCTAAGCCAGGATCTAGAGTTGGCTGGCAGCAGTAGGAGGGATTTAAGCTAGGTGAGCAGAAGTACTTCCCGATGTGAAGGATTGTTAACAGTATTCTAGGACAGGTTACTAGGGAAAGAAATGTCATCTGTGACTTACAGATCTTTTACTACAACTGAGTTAGGTCAGTCTACATTATGTTCATACATGTTCATGTACAGATTTGATTTTTCTATCAATACACAAAATTGAGGGAGTCTGGTGTAATATTTATCTGATGACCTTTGGTGTCCTCTCCCGGTGGAGGTCTTACCCCGCTGGATGCCTGGTCATGGTCCTGACCATGTATCATCTGAGCGACGAGATTAGCAGCCATGTCAATAAACCTTTGCAAATCAAATGATGTGCCAAGCCTTGAGTTATAGGCTGAAGAACCAAGTCCTGAGGAATTACAGAGATTAATAATAGCACAGGAGAGCACACCTCAGGTGCCAAAGTGTGGCCCAGCAAGAACGTAGTAATTCAGAGGGAGGTGTGAGAGAAGGCCCCGTGGGGAGTGGAGCCTGGAGACTGGGGAAGGGCAGGCAGGAGGTGCACATTGTGGTGGGGGGGTGGGATTTCAGGCAGGCCCAGGGGAGGCATCTGGGGGGCCCTGCAACTGCTGCTTCTTCTTAGGAATCTGCCCTGAAACAGGTGTCCAGAGCCACAGGCCTATTAGAATTTGTTGCAACATGTCGTTTAACTAGGGGCAGGGTCTTGAGGAAGGAAGCCCTTGAAAGAGTCCTTTCTGCCTCCCAGAACCTCTCAGTCCTGGACAGTGCTCTGTGCACATCCCAACTCCCACCCCCATGGGGAGCAACAGCTCACTCATCTGCCCTGAGAGGGCATTGGATCCACAAGAGCTGAAGCTCAGCTGCCCAGGCCCTCTGGTGCCGGGACCCCCAGAACTAAACACAATGACCAATCTCCCCACACCCACCCCACTGCAGGCCCCGGGCCTAAGCTTTTATATGGAGAGCAGTTCTCAGGGGCCAGGCTGAACCCCTGAGTCTAGAAGTAACTGAGGGACTCTGCCTCCACTCTCTACCTCCACATGGAATTGCAAAGGAACCAGCGGAACAAAGTCAACATTTCCGGAAACAAAGAACTATGTTAGAAGCTGTGTGGTATTGTAGTCAGGAATGAAGCCCCTGAGCCCCACACGGGTTTTATTTCTAGCACTGCCGTTTATTCTCTCATGACCTTATGCACAAAGGAACCAACAAAGATGAACAAAGGTTGACTGATGCCTAAGGTCTTATGTCCTCACCTGTAAAATGGGGACAGATAATACCACCAACCTCAGAGGAATAAATGAACCCATAATATCAAATGCTTGGAACAACACCCAACATGTT
Source organism: Rhinolophus ferrumequinum (assembly GCF_004115265.2). Taxonomy (NCBI): domain Eukaryota; kingdom Metazoa; phylum Chordata; class Mammalia; order Chiroptera; family Rhinolophidae; genus Rhinolophus; species Rhinolophus ferrumequinum. The sequence goes on from NC_046293.1 coordinate 87,274,246, forward strand.
GGAAGCATTCAAAAAAAAAAAAAACAAACCAAATGCTGGCTATTATTATTAAACAGCTCGTTTCAATACAGAAAGGGCTTACAGAAGCATCTAATTGGAAGGGAGAACTTCAAGACTTATTTTGAAAACACATTTGCATAGCAAACAAACCTTTGTTCCCTTTTCAGTATTTCTTCATAGCATAAGGGGATAATAGAACTATTTTCTTCCTGGGGTTCTTAGGAGGATTAAATGAAATAATACATGTACTGTGCTGGGAACAGTCAGCACCCAGTTAATTGTTTATTGGTGTTTATTGGGGTGGCTTGAAGAAGTGTTGGTGGTGATAACAGCAGGGCGGGGGTAAAAAAAACCGTTTTGCCCCCACTGCAGCCCAGAAGCCTCTTGTTAGGAAGCTCTGTTCTGTGCTACAGCTCACATAAATCTTCCCCGCTTTGGTATAAGACAAGCATTTACACATAAGAATTTCCTGAGAATCAATCAGGGTGCCAGACCCGGTCCAGATTTCCAAGGAAGCTTCCTGCATTTTTTTCCTCCTACAGGCATTCATTGGTCTAGGACGAACCTAAGGGTTCATCTTCATCCCTGCCTGAAGACCAGACATCATGAACTCTAGAATGACCTTTTGGTCTCAGGACACTAGCTGCAAAGCATCTGAGCTGCTAGAGCAAGGACCAAGGACATCCAGTCCACCTGGACCACCTGGACTGAGGGTCAGGAAGAGACACAGGTGCCGGACCATAAAACAAAGAAACCCTGAGCATTCCTTTCTCGCCAGCTGAGAAACACAGACACACACTTTCACCTACTCACCTGCTCCAGGCCTGGCCCGGGCCCCCTCCCAGGGGCCCCATGGGAGAGGGGATCAGGGGCCTCGGGACACAGGAGAACTCACTTCATGACAGTACAGACTTGAACACACTGTGCTTTCCCAGAGAACAGCGATGGCAATGCAGGGCCCAGCTGGCCCCATTCAGACACCGGCTCAGGACAGTTTACCTCGTGGATCCCAAAGTGGGCATAGGAGTCGAAGTAATAATCTCTCGAGGTCATCTCCTCCGGGTTCAGCAGCTTGGACATCTTGCCCCGTCCTGGACAGCTAGGTTGAGTGGATACATGGTGGACACATTGCACAGGCTTGGGTGGGATGACAGGCTGAGGGGGCTGAGAGGGGGGGCTGCTCACCTGAGGGGAAAGAAAGGGGGCCTGGTGTTAACAGTGGCAGCGAGGGCCTGCCCTCTGAGAGGCTGACTTTCCTTCCCGCTCCCTGAGCCCGGCGCCCACCAGCCCCAGCAGCCACTCCTGAGAGGTGGACGGTGCCTTCAAGCTTTCTGGCAGTCCCGCTGACGGCTGAGTGGCATACTACTCAGGAACCAAACAGACCTGCATTTAATTCAGTTCCATCTTTTACTAGTCTGGTGACCTGAGCCCTTCTAGGCCCCAGTTCCCATATCTGTCCAGTGGGAACAATAATACCTTCCATTAGAGGTGAATAGTAAAGCTTCAATAAAGGGAAAGATGTATAGCATTGTGTCACACAGCATGGTGGCTGGAGAATAGAGTCAGAGCTGGTCTACCGACATTCAAATCCCAGCTCTGCCACTTACTAGCTATACAACCTTGAGCCAAATCATGAATCTTGTAGTGCCTCAGTTTCCCCATATCTAAAATGGGGATGCAACGGTCCCCATCTCCGAGAGTTGTCCTGGGGATTAGACAAGCTGGAGTTTGTAAAGTGTTTGGAAAAGGGCCGAGCACATACTAAGTGTTTGTTAAACTAAAGTGAGTCCCATGTGCACACTTAGGAAGATCACGCCCACGGGCTTCTCTCCACCCAACAGGCAGCGCGTGGCCCCCAAAATGCAGGTCTCTTGGGTTCGGTGTCTCACACCTGTTGTCCTGCCCTCTGGTTTCTGATTCACAGTTCTGCTCTGAACTTCAGCAGAGATTTTCTCTGAACTGTGAAGACCTCATTGAGGGCGACCTGCCTGGGCACTACAGTTACTGCCCTTTCTGGGTCCCTCACTCCCGACACCCAACCCGGATCCACACCCGTTGCTGCTGCCTGGAAAAGAAACCCCTCTCCCTGGACTGTAGGAAATGCAGATGTGCACACACAGCAGGGAAGCGTTTTCTGAAAAACATACAGGCAGTAGTATCCAGTAGGTGGTCACCTGGGGCTGGGAATCAGAGCTCCTGGATCCTATCCTGGCTCTAGTAAAATTAAAAATAGATACTGAGAAGCAGACAGCACAGACAGCAAGAATGCAAACCCTGGGACCACACAGCCTCGCTTTGAAACACAGTCCCGCTACTTGTTGGCTGACAAATGACCTTGGGAAGTCATTTGTCATCACCATGCCTCAATTTCCTCCTCTGTAAAGCAGAGAGCATAATAAAAGGTACCTCAGGGAATTGTCAAGAAGTTTGGATGAGTCAATATATGTAAAGAAATTAGAACACTGCCTGCCATACAGTAAGTGCTTTATTATTATTATTATTAGTCAGATTATATAAACAAGTCCCTGTTCTCTGCCTCAGTTGTCTCACCTGTGAGCTGGGTCAGCTCAGACTTTCTATCTCCTTTCCTGCAAAAGAAACAGGGAGGTCCTAGGACAGAGCAAGATCAAGAAATCCCAGTGACTCGGTCCCTTCCTCATGCTATGGGCACAGCCCCAAGACTGCCCTGTGTCCAGGGCCAGCAGGGAGCCAGCCGGGGGTTGCGATGGTCCCATTTTCCTAGTGTATCTAGGCTGCAACCTCTGGGAAATAAGCAGACTTCCCAGTTTAGCAACATCACATTTCAGGTCGGCGAGCTCCCTGGCTGGCTGGCAGAGGCAATCGGGGCTGCCTCATTAGAATGCAGCAGGTGTGCCCACCCTCAGCTTGGGATGTTGGTCACGGTCTCCGGGAGGCTAAAAATAGACTATGTCAATTGCACACTCCCGTGCTGGCTACAGAGTCACCTCTAAAGCTGAAAAAGGCTCTGCGCTTCAAGCGGACCCCAATGCTCTCTCTATTTAAATATATTAAGGAGACAGAAAGTCCTAGCTGGTTCAGGCAGCATCAGCGGTCAAGGTCACTCCTGCACCCCTTAGCTGCCATTCAACTCTGATTCCAAGGCCCCCTTTTCCACGGGGCTCCCTGAGACTCTTCCCCCAGCAGCCAACTTACAAATTGTCTACCGTGCACCATACACGGTATTTATGAGGCAAAGGGGTGAATAGATATGGGGGGCGGAGATGGGACATTCGGCTCAATAGCCACAAGTCATGTGGTCCAGTCCCTGGGGTCACAGATTGCCAGCCCAGCTCAGTCTCCTGCAGAGGGGACTGCACCCTGCCCATCAGGTGATAGGTGTGCTCTGCCCCAGGAGGCTGGGAGTGGGGAGGGACAGAGCAGTGGCCCGTGATCCCTGGGCATTCAGGTACCTGGGTGGTGGTGCTTATCATTTCAGAAATACCTACTGAGCACCTGATGCCGCGAGGCCCTCTGCAGGTCCTGTGGGAGAAACAGATGTACAGGACAGAGCCCTCAAAGGACACTGCTTTCTAGTAGGAGTAACACCTGTGATGGCCCCACTAGGTGATGGAATAAGTTTGTTTCACAAGAGAAGCTCAAGCAAATTGTTCTGGGGGCTCAAAAGAGAGAGAATTCACTTCAATTTAAAGAGTCAGAAAAGCCTGGGGTAGCAGCAGTAGGGTAGGCAGGAGCTTTCTGAAGGAATTCGGTAGGTGGAGATGGTAGGAGGGAATTCTAGGAGGGGGGCATGGCTTGAACAGAAAGGTAATGGGGTGGGAAAGCAGTGAATTTGTTTGGGGAGCAACTCGGTGGAGATAGCGGGAGATTCGGCTGGAAGAAAATGGTGGCCAGATGAAGATGTAATTAAACACAGGCAATGTGGCGCTATTGGCAGCTTGCTCTGTGTTTGAGCTCTACCTTGGGAAGGTCAGCGTGGTGGCGGTGTACCGGTGTACCGACAGGGCAAGGGGGAGAAAGGAAGAGTGGGGGGAGTGGCACTGGGAGACAAGGTATAACCTTCTGACGCTATTTGCAAAGTCCAGTCAAGAAATAATGGGGACCTGAAACACTGTTGTGTAGAATCTATGGGATTTGGCCGTGGACAGCACATCAGGAATCAAAGAGGACTCCAACAGTTCAAGCCTGGGGACTAGGAAAATGGTGGTGACACTACCAGAAATAAGCAAGTCAGCAAAAGAGCAGTTTGGGAGGGGGAAATGATGCATTTCAATTCGGATATGTGAAGTGTGAAATGTCATTGTGTCATAAAGAAGAGATGTGTGGCAAGCAGACAGTAATGCAGCCCCAGTCAATGAATATCATAAACCAAATGAAAAGGCAAGTAATAAACTGAATGTATTTCTAACGTATGTGGCAGACAAAGGTTAATATCCTTAATATGGAAGGGCACTTACAAACCAGTAAGAAAAAGATGAAAATCCCCAATTTAACATTGGATAAAGAATCGTACAGCCAATTTACACAGAAATAAACACAAATGGCAAATGAACATCCAGCAAAAATATTTAACCCATCTAGAAGGCAGATAACTTTAAATTAAAACAAAACAGTTATAATTTTTAAATACTCAATAAGCTCAACTCCCCCCCAAATCTACTTAAACGCTGCATTCTTAATGCTGCACAAAAACAGGTACTTTCACATACTTCTAGTGAGGTATATGGAAGGTAGTTTGATAAATTCCATTAAAAGCGTTAAGAAAGCACAAACCTTTTAGCCCACTAATTCCATTTTTTGAATTTTATCCTAAGAAATGAATCATGGACAATCATAAACGTGCAGCTATAAGAATTCTGTGATAGCGCTATTCATAATGGCAAAAAGCAGGAGTGAACCTGGAGGTTCCCCAAAGCAAACTTGATTATACAAACTATGGTACATTCACACAATATAATACTATACAGTCTTTTAAAATATTGTGGGAGAGTGTTTAATAATACAGAAATGTAATCGTGATAAACTGTGGGTTGAGGAGAACAAGTGGGAGAAGAATAGACAGCGTGATTGATTTTGAAAATTAAAACCTATTCATGCCCGTGTGAGAGGAGCGGCGAGTTGGAGGTTGTCACAGGGTGTTGGATTGTGAACAGTTAATTCTTTCCTTTCTTGTGCTTGTTTATATTTTCTAAAATGCATGCCCTTAACACATATTGCTTTTGTGAACAGCAAAAATTAACATTGGAAAAGAAAAGGAAATGTGATCCCAGAGCTCTGGAGGGAAGCTGACGCTGGCACTGCAGAGTTGGAAACCATCCGCACAGAGTGGGGCTGAGGGGTTCACTTGGGAGAGCCCCTCCCCAGGCAAGGAGGCAGAGGGGGTGAGGCTGGGCCAGGGAGAGGAGCCGGAAACATCGTCCTCTGAAGACGTTTATATTGGACATTGAATCTCTCTGCACCAGCGCATGGGACTTGTTTCCAGGTCACCCTGGACTTCCAGCTCTGCCTGTTCTGTCCTGGTGTCTGGTTCTGGTAATGACTTTGCATAATTGCCTCCAGCCTTGACCTGGTGGGATGCCTGGTGCCCCAATGTGTAGAACAAAACTCCTTATTGGCACCAGGAGACCCAGGGAGACAAACATGTCCTGACTCCTTCAGTTCTGTGACTGCCCCTCCTCTGAGGACGTGACCCCCCCCCACACACACACACACACACATTGCACTCTAGTGACCCGGCAAAGGCACGAAAGCAAAGACAGCTGCTGTCCAGCCTTGCATATCCAGACAATGCTGTGCTCAGTCACCTCTTAAGCTAAAAAAGGCTCTGTGCTTGAAGCGGACCCCAATCTTGTCTCTATTTAAATATATTGAGGAGACAGAAAGCCCTAGCTGGTCCAGGCAGCCTATGTAGTCAAGGTCACTCCTGCACCCCTTAGCTGCAATTCAACTCTGATTCCAAGGACCCCTTTTCCATGGGGCTCCCTGAGACTCTTTCCTCAGTAGCCAACTTACAAAGTGTCTACCATGCACCATACGTTGCATTTTTGAGGCAAAGTGGTGAATAGATATGGGGGGCAGGGATGGGACATTCGGCTCAATAGCCACAGGTCATGGGGACACAAAAGTGACAGTGGTCCCTGGTGCTTCAGAATGTCAGCCCAGCTCAGCGTCCTGCAGAGGGGACTGCAGTCTGCCCATCAGGTGATAGATAGGTGTGCCCTGCCCCAGGAGGCTGGGAGTGGGGAGGGACACAGCAGTGGCCTGTGATCCCTGGGCATTCTGGTAACTAGTTCTGCATAATCACCTCCAGCCTTGACCTGGTGGGATGCCTGGTGCCCTCGTGTATAGATCGAGCCCTGCCTTGCACTCTCCCCACCTCTCCTGAGGGCCCCAGGCTGAGGGCACTGCCACTTGAGAAAGGTCTCCTGATGCTCTCTGCTTTCCTGATTTGTTAAAGGTCGCCTCCCACTGTTAGGATGTGTCTTTTTCTTGTACTATCAGTGCCAACTGCTGCTCAGGACAGTCTCCTGCCTCCATGCCTGGCCTTCTCCAGAACATATTCAGCAGTTTTTCTTCCCAATAAACCATCTGTGATTTTCCTAGTCTATCCCACTGCAATGGGGTAAACAGGCCCAGGCCCCACTAAATGCTGAGATAAGGTAAAGGTCTGTGGAAGCACCAAAGCTGGAGACCACGAAGAGGACGGCTTCCTAAAGAAGTGTTCGAGCTGGTCCTCGAGGTTGGGTAGGATTTCCCCAGGCAGGGGTGGGGATTCAGGGCAAGTTTTTTTACCTAACCCCACATCTACCTGGAAATGAGGAGAGATAATTGATGGTGATGGTGATCCCTGACATTGACTGAGGACCCACTGTGTGCCAGGCACTGTGCACTTTACAAATATCATCTAATAAAATTGTCACAGTAACTCAAGGGGGCACTGAAATTTACAGATGAGGAAACTGAAGCTCAAAAAATTCAGTCAATTGCTTGAACCCAGAGCTGGCAAGTAACAGAGCCAGGATATAAACCAGTATCTTGACACCAAAGCCGTGCTCTTGACATGGATTCTCTAGTTAGCTCAAGGTCAGTCCCACCAAGCTTAACTAAGCCACTGCTGGGAGCCAGGCCATGTGCTCAGAAATGGATAGCAAAGCTGGCTGGGGCAGGAAGCTGGCTGGGGTAAGAAGGAGAGTCAACAGGCAATAGCTAAACCGAGGAAAGGGCCTTGATGGAGGTAGGTACATGTCAGCACCTCCCCCAGGTGACCAAGCACAAAAGGGAGAAGACAGACAGCCCCAATTGGTAGAAGGAGAAACTGAGGCCACCCAAGGAAAGGAATGTGTCTAGGGTCACACAAGCTAATCTAGAACTGGGATCTCCAAGAAAATAAGAAAGGAGAGGTGGGGAGAGCAGAAAGAGCCTTTAAGAAAGAAGAGTGGAGGTGAAGGAGACACGAGGGGGGAACTGGCCGGGGCAGAGAGAAGCAGCTCTTTCTGCACCAGGCCGCTGAAGCTAACGCAAGCCCATGGGGCTCTTACTGGCACCAGCTCAAGCTGTGAAAATGATTTTCCTGAGAACAAGAGGCTCCGCATGAGGAGCCAAATCCCGCCCTATTCTCCAAATGTCAAGAGAACTTCTCCTAACCTGAGTCGTTTGTCTTCAGCAGCAGCCTACCTGGCCTGAGGCCCCATGGAGGGACAGAAAAGGGACTGCACGGGTGGGGGCAGCAAAGGTGGAGCGGAGGAGGGCGTGGGAGGAGAGGGGCCTCCCAGCCCAGGTGTCACCGCATCTTTCTTCCCAGCTGCCTTCCCCTTCCTCTCACCTGTCCCATTGTCACATCTAGCCCGGCCACAGGGCAAGCCCCAGACACACATCACTGCCTTTCCTCCTGTTCATATTTACTCACCAGATGTGATCTAAGCTGTGGTCCATGTAGTTGATCGTCACGTATAGTCAGCTCTTCACGCACCGTCTGCCTTGCATTACGGACCACAGCTTTATCCGAAAGGAGACATTCCAGCGGTGGAATGTCAGGCAGAGTGAGGCAAGCAAGGGGTCTGCTGGGCGCCTGGACCTCTCCTACTGCCCACAAATAGAGAGCTGTCCTGTCTGCTTTGGACAAAGACAGCCCTGCTTCCACCCTCATATCTACTCTCCTGCTCCCATGTTTCCTATTGTCTGGACTAAAGGCAAAGCGGTACTGAAGTCACCCTCCCCAGAAGAAAGTGCTGTGCTAGAGTAGTAGCCCTGGTTCACTGCTTCTCGCCTGCGGGTCAGAAGTCAGTGAGTGCGGGTGCCGGGGAGAAGGGTCTCCATGCTGCTGGTCCTGCAAGATGGTGTTGTCTCCCGGTCCATGGCCTCCAGGGCCCCGGGCTTGTTGGCTTGTCAGCAGGCTGCCACATGCACCTCACTAGAGAGCTGGCTTGTTAAAGGCGTAGAGAGTGTCGATGGCCCTGGGGCAAGGCCAGACATGGATGCATGCACAGTGTGGGCTGCTGTCACCCACTGGGACCTTCCTGTGTCACAGTGTCCCTGACTAACTCTGACTTCTCAGCAGAGCCCATCCTCACGTGCCTTTTAGTTACCCTAACACTCAAGCCCCTTCCAAAGCGATGCTCCTGGAATCCTCTTCACTCAGGTCCTGCCACTCGCCATGCTCAGTCCCCATCCTCGCACTGCCAGGAGGTCTGCAGGGACCCTTGGCTGAGCAGGGCTTGCAGAGGAATCCAGGGCAGTGGTTCTGAAAGTGCAGTCCCCAGACCACCGGGGTCAGTGTCAGCATCAGATGGGAACTTGTAAGAAATGCAAATAAGTTCTCAGGCCTTACCAGGCACGACTGAATCAGAATCTCTGGGGGTGGGAGGGCCCAGCAATCCACTCCAATAAGTCCTCCAAGTGATGCTGATGCATCACAAAGTGGAGGACCGCTGGGCTAGAGTTGCCCTTTTCTACATTGTATTCCGCAGAACAGGTACTCCTAGGAAAGGGATTCTGTGGTAAAGTAAGTTGGGGCAAATAAGCTAAACAGATATCTTTTTTTTTTTTTGCTTTATTGGGGTATAATTGACATATAATATTGTGTAAGTTTAAGGTGCACAATGTAATGATTTGAAATACATATATACGGCAAAATGTCAAGAGATTTGTTATTTGTAATCCTTTTAAGCCTTTCATTTGCTAAAATGAATTGTGGTTCTCCAAGAGGGAATTAGGGTGTCTAGTGCTATCAAATTTATGGTTATAGCACCCTTTTCTCCTGGGAGATCTATAAACATCTCTAGAAATTAATGGGAACTGTCTGGGAGGCTCTGATTTAGGACAGTGTTTTTCTACCACAACCTGCATCAGTCACCCTGGGGTGGGTCTCAGGCCCTAGCTCAGACCAATGGAGTCAGAGCCTGTGGGGTGAGACCCAACACGCTGCACGTTGAACCAGCTCCCCAGTGTTTCCTGTGAAACCCTGGTCTAGGCAGGCCTGGGGACAGCTACCTGCCTTCTCGGCTGCTCTTTGACCCCTGCAACAGCCCTCAGAGGCCAGCCTGGCACTGCCTTGGTGCTACTGTAATTCCCAATGTCCAAGCCAGGCCAAGGACACCTGGAAGAGAGGCAGCAACAGATTACAAAGAGTGCCTTAGCTGTCACAGCAGAGGAGCCGGGATTGGGTGTGGCCTCTGCCACCTTCAGGCTGGGTGACCTTGGGCCAGTTCCTCGGGCCATTATGCCGCTCAGCCAGAAGGGCAGGCCTCGGCACAGTGTCCCAGTGCTCCTGTCAGCCCCTGACTGTCTCTTAGTGGTACAACAGCCTTGCCTGCTGCAAAGCAAAATGGCGTTGCACCCACGCGGCACTCCCCCTGTCTCCTGGATCAGGAGCTGCTAGGAGGGAAGCTACTGGATTTGCTGGCCGTGACCTATTTTCTAAATAAACTGGGGCTGTTTTCCAGCTATTAGTCACTTTTTCCCAAGCCTCCACATATTAAATTCTCTTATATCCTCAGATATTTTGGCTGCAAGAGATGTCAGTTTAATTAGATGCTTGGCTCGTGGCTCTTTCTCCTTAATGGGCTTAAAAAGCAGACTTCCCCTTTTTTCCCTCCCCCTTCCCTCCCCAAGGCAACAGGAGCCTTTTTCTCTCCTTTAATTTGAAGGAGGTCACCGAGTACTTGGCTTCCCTCCCTGCTTTCCTTTACAGACAGATGTGCAGAAAGACACGGCCAATCCCCTCACACCCGCACTGCACCTGCAGTTGGACTAAACTCTAGTCCCACATTTGGGTGAAATCATCCCTGTGGGAGCTCAGCTGAGGCTCGTGACTCTCTCCCCTAGGCCCGGGTCATCGGTGGAGGTAGAGAATGCCAGGTAGCGTTCGCACAGGTAGAGCACCTGTGGATTCTGGTCTTGGTTCTCTCTTCCTCTATTCAGACCACTATGTAAAAGCCATGTAACCTTTCCTACCCTCAGTTTCCTCTTCTGTCAAATGACAACAGTTATGTGTCCTGCCTCTTTTATGAGCCTACTGTGATGATGGAAAGATGCTGAGTGTGTATTTGGAGGAAATTTTAAAGTGCGGTAGAGCAGGATGAGACTTGCGTCTCTGGCAATCTGACTCTGGGCCTTGATGCTGTTTTTGGATGCTCTCTGGACCCTTCATGGCAGTAGACACAGTGACTTTGGCTGCACCTCTCACTCCATGCTGCTGACTGCCTCACCCTGTCCTCACCTTCCTCATTGTCTGCTCTCTAGAGCTCCTCTTCCTCAGAGCTGTCTCTGTGTTATGTAATTGCTATCTGCAAGACCATGGCCATCATGGAAAGCCAGTCTTTTTCTCCAGCCTCTTGCTCCCATTCTGAACTCCTAGGGCATCTGCTGGTTATATTCTGTGTTGTTAGCAAATGCTCTCATTCAAATTGTGTCACAATTAATTGTAGGTGTTGCTTCTACAACCTAGAAACAAATTCTTTCAGGCCAGTTTCCAGACCGTAGGTGTCATTGCTTCCCCCTTAATACTTGGCCCAGACCTGGGGTTCAATCCCGATGTGCTGATTACGGTACCCTTATTCTTCAGCCTGGTCAGCGTTGCCCCTCATAAATAGATTATGAAAGTGGAGTGATGGAGGCTGCTTCCACCACGCATTCAGAGACCTTTCCTTCCCCTTGAGAGGGTGGGGAGGTGGCAGGAAGAAAGACAAAACTGAGAAGAAGAATCAACAGAATACTAATAATATCCAACTCTCTGGAGGGTTCAATGCTACTCCAAATGTCTTTACCAAGAACTGTCTTATGTCCTGGGATTTCAGGAGAAGAAAACATTTTGCAAATATAGAATGCATTTATTAAGCACTCGTAATCCCTTCCATATAGACTACAAGTGGCTTCAAATACAGATTCAAGTGTATTTATTAGACATTTTTCCAGCCATCTCTTCACACCCAACTCGTGCAAATAATGATGCCATGGCTCAGAGAAGCCGACTGACTGATTCAACCCATGCAGCACAGCTGGTTGGGACCCAGGAGCTGACCCCTCACAGAGTCTCTAGCCCCATGATTTGTCCATTAAGTCAATGGCTGGAGAAAAACAAGCTACAAAGTGGTGTTATAAGTCAGAAAGAAAATCACAAGTTGTTGGCCAAGACCATACCCACACCAGCTTAATCTAGATTCTTGTCTGATTTCCATGAGCTCCCCAGGACACTTTTCTTTTAGCTCTAGCAAACCTATTTACTGCAAATAAATATATTTCCACCTGAGATTTTTAGCAGAAGTGACTGACTCTTTTAATCAGATATTCCAATATAAGTATTCACTGAAAATATTGACATTCTACTTTGAAAGGGAACAATGTCAGCCACCTGGTAATATTCAGGTCTACTTCAAGGGTGCCCTCAAATTAACCAATGACATATTCCAGGCAACTGGATTTTTAAAAGCACTCTCAGGGAATTCCAAAGATCAGTTTAAAAACTGAACAAAATGTAAGAAATAATAATTTTGAAGACACTGAACATCAGGCAATGAAAACCTGCTTCCCTGAGAGATGACAAACAAACAAGATGAATGCCACGATGGCCTGATTTATTGCCTGGTGTGAGTATCTGAGCGATGTTGTAGGGAGCGGGAACCAAGGCAGGGCTGGGAAAATCTCTCAGTGGCAGAGATGGAGGCGGGAATCAGGACAGCAAAGCAGCTAGAGTTTGCAAGGTGGAATACTGGAGAGTAGAAGACTACACAGAGCCGGGCCTTAGGATATCTGGATACAGTGCCCCTCAAGTCTTCAGCTGAGACTGACCAAATCATGCCTGTGAAGAAACTACCTGAGGCCAGGAAAACAGCTACCGGAAAGCTAGAGGGACTCACCTATGGTGCTCACAGAGAGCCAGAAATGGTTTTTGCGCCCCCAAGCCAGAGTAGAAAACCTCATATTTCATGAATACTCAGAAGAGGTTTCTTTCCCCCCAGTGGTGGAAATTAGCCCTAGACTAAAGTCTACTCTGATTCTACCAAATAAAGCTTGAAAACAAGACTTGAAAGGGTTAAACTCTCCAAGTAATTCAACTGCATCCCAAATACAAAATACCCAAAACTATCCGGCACCCAGTAAGGTCTGGATTCCACAATGTCTGGCATTTAGTCAACAATTATCAAGCTTGCCAAAGAAGTGGGAAAGTGACAGCCACTCTACATCAATCCAGAAAGGAGACAGATAATGGAATTAGTCGATAAGGTCATTAAAATTATTACTGTGATTTTATTTCACACGTCTAAGAAACTAGAGGAAAGATTAACCATGTTAAGTAGAGACATGGAAGATATAAAATGGCCCAAACTGAACTTCTACAGATAAAAACTACATGTTATGTAAAATACACTTGATTAGGTTAACAGCAGATTAGACATTAAAGAAGATTAGTGAACTTAACACAAGGCAATACAAACTATCCAAAATAAGACATAAAGAGAAAAAAAGACCAAAAAAAGCCAACCAGAGCACCAGTGAGCTGTGGAACAACTTCAAATGGCTTGGTACTCACGTAATTGTAGTACTCAAAGAAAGGGGAAACAGAAAAATATCTAAAGAAATATTGGAACGATGGCTGAAATTTTACAAATGGATAAAAACCATAAACTTACAGATCCAAAAAGCTCAAGAAACCCTGAAGAAAAGAAACAAGAGAGGAAAGAACGTACACCAAGTTATATCGTAATCAAATTGCTTAAAACCACCGATAAATAGAAAATCTTAAAAGCATCCAGAAGTGGGACAAAGACATGTTACCTACAAAGAAACTAATACAAGAATGACAGCCAACTTCATATAAGAAACAATATAGACCAGAAGAAAGGGTAGCAATACCTTTAAAGTACTGAAAGGAAAAAAGAAAAGCTGTCAATTTAGAATTCTACACACAGTGTAAATCTCTTTCCAAAACTAAGGCAAAGCATTTTTTGAGGCATACCAAAGCTGAAAGTTTTCATTATCTACAGGCCTACGCTATAAAAATGCTAAAGGACATCCTATGGGCAGAAGAAAAATGATACTAGATAGAAATCTGGATCCATGCCAAGAATGGAGTGCTCTGGAAATGGTAACTACGTGGGTAAATATAAAAAATATATAAATATAAAAAATGCCTTTCTTATTGTTTAAATGACCATTAACTGTATAAATAGAAATTTTATAACAATGTCTTGTGGGTTTATAACATATGTAGGAATAAAATATATAATAGCAATAAGTACAAAGGCCAAAGGGGGAGAAATTGAAGTATATTTGTCAAAAGATTTTTATAATGTATGTCAGGTGCTGTCATATTACTTGAAGGTAGATTGTGATAAGTTCAATATATATTCTACAAACTCTAAAGAAGCCACTTTATAAAAGCACGTAAAGTTATAGCTAATAAGTCAGCAAGGGAAATGAAATAGAATCATAAGAAACACTCAGGTATTGTCCCCCACCCAGAGGGCTTAAAAAAGTGTAAGGGTAACAAAGAACCGATAACTGATATAGAAAGAAATAGAAAGATGGTAGCTTTAAACCAAACAGCACCGATCCAATATTTATATTTCATTACGTTACATATAAATGATCTAAACACCTCAATTAAAAAGAGGTTGTCATATTAGATTTTAAAGACAAACATATGCCATCTTGTTTGAAACTTACTCTAAGTTAAAAAAAAAGGTTAAAAGTAAAAGGATTTTTTAAATGCCATGTTAACTCTAATGAAAAAGCTATAAAATATAACTCTAAATATAGCTATATTAATGTCAGACAAAGTAGATTTTAGAGCAAATAGTATCAGGAAAAAGAACTTTTCATAATGATAAAGGAGTCACATTATCAAGAGGACATAATTCCAAATGTTTATTGATCCAATTAAAAACATGCAAAACATGAAGCAAAAACTGATAAAACCAATTTTTAGGGAAATGCAAATTGAAACTATAAGGAGATAGATACCACCTCACACCCTTTAGGATGGCTAGTATTAAAAATAAAAAAAGAGAAAATAGGTCTTGGCAAGGATGTTGGAGAAATTGGAACCCTATGCACTGTTGATGGAAATGGAAAATAATACAACTACTATGGAAAACAATGCTTCCTCAAAAAATTAAAAATAGAATTACCGTACGATCCATCAATTCCACTTCTAGGTATGTACTCAAGAGAATTGAAAGCAGGGTCTCGAAGAGATATCTGTAGACCCATTTTCATAGCAGTATTATTCACTAACCATGTATTAGCCAAAACATGGAAGAAACCCAATTGTTTACCAATGGATGAATGGATAAGCAAAATGTGATAGATAGAGATATATAGGTATAGATATATAAAACAGAATATTATTCAACCTTTAAAAAGGAGGGAAATTCTGACACCTGCTACAACGCGGATGAACACTGAGGACGTTACACTAAGTGAAATACACCAGTCACAAAAGGACAAGTACTGTAGGATTCCACCTACATGAGGTATTTGGAGTCGTCATATCCATAGAACCAGAAAGAATGGTGGTTTTTAGGGGCTCAGGGAAGGGAGAATGGGGAGTTGGTGTTAAATGGGTATAGAACTTCAGTTTTGCAAGATGAAAAGAGTTCTGGACATGGATGGTGGTGATGGCTGTGCAACAAAGTGAATGTATTTAATACCACTGAGCTGTACACTTAAAAATGGTTAAGATGGTAAATTTTAAGTTATGCTTATTTGGCCACAAGGAAAAAAACTGGAGGCAAAAAATGGATAGAACCGCAAGGAGAGATAGACAAATCTGATTAATTTGGTGATTTGAAAACCACTAAAACGAGCCATCCGAGGACTTAAAGCCTAAGAAATCTAGATGCAGCATTTCCCATTCTATCTCTCCTATCACTTCCAAAATTCCCAAGACTGGGGCGAGGGGGCTAAACACAACACATGAAGCCTTTGCTTGTCAAATTTACACCTTATTGTGAACTAACTCGTAAGGTGCCTTCACTCCTGAAGGGAGGAGGAAGGTACTCCTTTCATTTCAATAATGATGGGAAAGAGGGAGAAGGCAAATCCAAGAGGCTGTTTTCCCAGGGAATTCCTGTGGGCCTGGGAGCCTGGGAAAGCTCTGAACTAGAAGCCCAGGAAGGCCTTGTGCTAAAGAGAGGAGTAGGAATGTCAGATCCAACTGCTGCCCCTCGGAGTTCTGGGGTTCTAAACTTGTATTCCTGAGCTCCTGCCCCCTCTATAAGCCTATAAGGCCCTGCCTTCTCTCAACCCCCTCCTGCTGTTCAGTCTCTGTCACCCTGGTCTTCATTCTGCTCCTTGGACACCCCAAAATTTGTTCCCACCTAGGGACTTTGCACCAGCCGTTTCCCCACATATTTAAATGGTTTACTCTTTCACCTCTATCAGGTCTTTATTCAAAAGTCACCTTGGCAGAGTGGCAGCTCCAGACTACCCTATCTCCTCTATCATATTCTATCTCCTTACCTGTTTTATTCTTCTTCAGAATTCTTATCGGTACCTGATCTCAGTTCATTCATTTCTTTCTGTCTTCCCTATAAAATGAAAACTCTATAAATGTAGGCAACATCAGGCTCTGCTATAATCCCGGCTTACAGCACAATGCCTGATTCTGAGTGGGTGTTCAATAACTATTTGTTGAAGGCATGAATAAATGAGCAAATGAATGAATGAATGAGGGGGACTACGCAAAGAACAGGGCTGCAAAGCACAGTGAGAGAGCAGCTGGCAGTCAATCCTGGAGGCGCACTCTCAGTCTCACACCAGGCACCTCCATCCCAGAGAGCCCCAAGGGCGTTTCCCTACCTCTCCCCTAACTCTGGGCCCCTCTGTGCTGGCTCTAAGATGCTCCCCCACATAAATGGCCTGCCCTGCCCTGCCCTGCTTTCTCTCAGAAGGAGGCTGAGCACTCCAGAACCCAGGAAATCTGGGTTAGCTTTGGCCATCAGGCCGAAGTGTAAGCTGGAGCTACCAGAGTCCTTACAGATTAGGTCCAAATTCATTCGCAAAGCCTACCATGCCCACTCCCCACCATGATCTGACCCCTGACTACTCCTCAGGTTCCCTCTCCAAATGCTGCTCCAGCCCTACTGTCCTCTGTGTCCCCTTACTGCACTGGGCCTGTGTCTCCTGGCCTCAGTCCCTGCTGGTCCTCTACTTAGGATCGCCACTTCCTCCATCTCTATTGCCACCTACCTGCCCAAGCCCACACGTGGACAACTCCGGTTAAGTCTTCAAGGAGCTGCAGAAGTCATTCTTTACAGCAATTCCACTTTGATCACCTTCCCCCGCCAAGTGAAATGCCCTGGTGGAGAGATCAGTCACAGAGCATGGAATCTGCCCCTCGGAGAAAGACAGATCGCAACAGAATGACGGGTCCTCAGTGCTTCGTCAGGCTGTTCTGTAAGAACAGCCTTTTGAAGTTGCTAATCAGAGGGTCCCTAGGTCTCTTACTAGGTATCATGGGGTTTCCCTGCAATGAGTGTCACTGTCCCTTCCCACCTGAATGTCATGAAATTACCTCTCCTATGCAGCCACCACACAATTCTCAGAGGAGGTCTTAGGTTTCATCTCTGTATAAAAGAGCCTGTGGTTTTGATGTGCTAAGAAATGTTAAGGAACTGAGGGGATTCAAGCATGCAGGCCTCAGGGTGCCTGCCTTCGCCTCTCTTCTTCCTGCATTACGGTTCTTAGTAAATGGTCTTATTTTAAATTACGAGTCTCATCTTTTCTCCTCCACAGCTCACTTCTATAGGTGCTTCCTTGGCACCTCTCCGGAGGATCCTCTTCATCATACCACGTATCTGCTGGGATCCTCTCCGACTCCCCTACCAAAGCACAAGCTCCTCAAATACAAAGACTGTTTCTTTCTCGGGTGCATCCCCAGGGCTTATCATAACGCATGGGGTTGCCACATCGTACATTCTCTAAATGGTTAGTGAAGGGATGACTGGTTGAGTGGATAGACAGATGGGCAAAAAGCCCTGAAGAGGAGACTGAGACTGAAGGAGTTTAAGTGGTTCCCTTCGGGGCCGTGATGGCAGCGAATGACAGGACTCAGGGCTCCCATGCTGCCAGAGCTGGCCCTACGCAGGATTGCCGAGCGGTTGGAAGGGCTCTTCAGAGTCCGTTCCCCCAGCATCATCCCAGAGGACTGGGACCCGCATGCCATCTCAGCTCCTAGCTTAGGCCTGACTTTGACATGCAAACCAGGTCTGCTTGTTTGATTTGCTCCAAGACAGGTGCACACCCAGCCGTCCTAATCAGCACTCACAACCGCGAGTGTAACAGCAGCCATTTGTTGACCAGGCCTTATGCTAAGTGCATTTTCACTATTATTTCATTTGATCTTCATACCAATCTTTTGAAGAAAAAATATGTGATTCCCATTTTATATATAAGGAAAATGAGGCTCAGAAAATATAAGTAGCTGGTTAAGAGCACAGAGTTAGAAATTGGAAGAACATGGAGTCAATATGGGAGGAAGCTGCCTCCCATGTTGTAACACAAATTCATGAGTGCTGCTCCAAGGTCAAGATCTGGAGGTGCGGATGGCCAGTACTGACGGCCCCTGTCCATTTCCCAATCAAAGGCATCCCTTTTAGGCCCCACGGTGTAGCATTCTGGACTTTCTCTTAGGTACCTCACCATTTTCCCAACTGGACACAACTATTTATCTCTCTCCTGAATCACCCCCTCGTCTCCAGCAAACTGGTGAGGGCCTTCCTTTATCCAGGCTTATAAAAAGGTCTTGAAGAGTGTCTGATTGGGCAGTTTCTGAAGGCTCAGGGGTCCTCAGCCTCGGCACCAGGACCACGTGATGAGAGAAGGCCCCCACCTGAATCCTGGAGCTCGTACTTCTGGTCCCAGCTTTGCCACTGCCTCATTGTGCATCCTTGAGTCAACTTTATTCTCTCTGGTTTAGCTTCCCACTTCAGAAAGAGAAGGGACTGGACTCGATACTCTGGGTCAAACAGGCATGTGTAAGGCGACCAAGCTGGTGATGTGAACTAGCAGAGTGTGTGTAGGCGATGACCCCACTGTGGGTAGCAGGGGGACTGTGGCAGGTGGAGGACAGGCACCTCCTCCAAGAGGTGGCCAAGGTCTCACACTGTTATCTTCTAATCCTATCATGTCAAATACCAGCACATTTAGAAAAGGACCTCCAGACATCATTTGGTCCACACCCCACCTAGGGGCACCCCTAATCCAACTTGTATTGGTGATCTCCAGTGAAAGAACTGGTGCATTCAGAAAGGCTCCAAGAGTCTGGGTGAGCCCCTCTTCTCCAAACCACACCCTGCAGCCTGAAAAGCCAGTCACACCCCAGCACCAATCTGGTCACTGGTTCCAGACCCAGCCAGAGTTCTGACATTGAGCCAAGCGGGCACCAAGCTTAGAGGAAAGTGAACTCGTTGGCTTTCAGTAGGAGACAAGAGACCACCTTGCAGGGAAAAGAAAAAACAAGATGAATTTAGCAGAGACTAGAAAGTAAACCCAGCAACCTGACTCATGGGGCTGTAAGGGCTGAGAGACCTGGCTGTGGCCTTGACAAAGTACCTCTCCTCAGAGCTTCCTCCTGCAAAGGACAGCCATGATCACTTCTGCCCCCTTCCTCCACCCAGCTCCTCCTTAGACTTCAGGATTTGGGACCTGGAAAAAAATTCCAAGACGTATTAAGTCACACTAGGATCCTTGGAGGAAATCATTGGAGCAATATCCGACATAATTGTGATTATTCATTATCTAAAATTGGACAGAATGAAGTACTGTAAAATAATACACTATAGGGAATGGATCTGCTGAGGCAACAAACTGAATTAAAATCATTGCTATTAAACATTTCCCCAAGACTGGTAATTTTTGATGTCTTCTTTTCTCATGCACTAGCTCTTATCTCCAGTTGAAAGGGACTGAAGCTCAGCATTTCCCTGGCACTGATGGGGAAAGTGACAGGGAAGAGGCAAGTTTACTAGGAAAGAGAAGATATTATGTACACAGAGCACAATGATCCATTCTAGTCACTAAAAGCTGCAATGAGAAGAGTAGAATTAACAGCTAGAAACCAGAGAAGGACCTCAATGAGTCATCAGATAAGACGTTATTAACCAGGCCCAAGCAGCCTAAGGGACTTACTGGGGGCCCCTCAGCCAGCTACTCAACTTAAATACAAAACCGCTGCTCAAGCCAAGACATAGGGGACAATAAAGAGCAGCCGCTGTTCAACAGCACACAACTGCATTTGGCTTAGGAGCCCGAGCTCTGCAGAGAGACTCCTAGAATCCACAAGACCAAGCTCATTGTCACAGGGGAAAGAGGAAGAAAGAGGGCATGGAAGCCACATTAGACCATCCCGAGAGGACCGGGTGATGCTGGGGATTGAGCAATGTGTCACATCGGGAGCTGCCAGGACACCTCCTTATGGATTCAGCCACTTGACTCTTTATCATATCTTTGTCCTTTCTCCTGAAAGATAAAGCTGCATGGAAAGTGCAGGGCAACTGAGAATCTCAGACTCCTTGATTCGTGGTGTGGTGGTGCTCTCAGTGTCAAATACAGCTTCATAAAAGATCTGTCCCATAGTAAGCAAGTTGCAGAGCTTGGACTATATCACCCAGATCTCCTGAATCCCATGAACTTTGTCCTAAATGTATGTAATACCCAAGCATCTCCACTGAGGCCAAATGAGGTGGAGAATGGTGGTCCCTGATGTTAACTCACAATGACAATCAGCTGCCAGATAACTACCCTGCATTGTTCCTCTGAGCAAGCAATCACTACCCATAACTCATTCATCATTCATTCATTCATTCAACCAACATCTACTGAGGCCTCTGTAGCCCAGGCAATATACTGCGGCGTAGAGAATGGATTGGCAAGGAGCAAGAGCAGAAGCTGGGAAGCCAGCTGCAGGGGCCCACACAAGACATAATAAGGGTCTGATCTAAGGCAGTGGGGAAAAGGAGGAGATGGAATTAACTGATGTTAAGAAGGTAGAATTCACAGGATTTTGATATAAATGACCTGGGATTGGAGTAGGAGATGTGAGAGTAATGAGAGCCTTGAAATGTGCGTCCTGATTTCCGGCTAGCGTGAAGGAGAGCACGGCAGTGCCCTTCATGGAGACAGGCATACAAGGTGAGGAGCCGATGAGCAAGTTCAGAAGAATGGAAGGGAACTCGGTTTCAGTCATGTTGAATGTGAAGTGTCTGCAGAGCACTGAGGAAGAGAAATCCAGCCAGAAGTGCAGGTCTGGTTGTCACAAGTTGTGGAAGAGGATGAGATTATCCAGGAACAGCAAGCTGGAGACAGCATCATTAAGACGTGGGCAAGGAAGAAGGATCCACATGAAAGCTTGAGAGAGAACAGTCATCAGACATGTGAAAGGCAAGAGAACATAGGGCTTAAGATCCCAAAGAGGAGAAGATAATCAAGAAAAATGCAATGACTGACAGTAACTAACACCTTTGGCTGGTCAGGTGAGATGAAAATCCACTGCAGTGGGTGACAAAGGGGTCTCCAAAACTGGTGGCAAGGGCATGTCAGAGGAGGGTAACTGAAGGGATGGCCATGGAATCATCCCACCCTCACGTCCCCAGTATGGAGCTTGGCTGCTGCACCAGGCATGGAACCCAAAGGAATATAACATCTTGGCTGGAGCCTGTATCCTGGGAGATAAGCCAGGTCCCGGCACTTTAGAAAGAATGGCCCAGCAGCCATACTAGGAAAGACAAAGAAGCACGGCTATAACACATTTGAAACTCAATCTTCCCTTTCTTTTTGCTTCACCCCTGTATACATTTGGAACAGGCTAGACCTGTGACAGTTGAGTAAGGTTATGCATCAATACCTGGTCAAACAGGTACTGAAGGAATGGACTCTTTCCAACATCCAGGCCCATAGAGCCCAGAGCCAAGAATCTGGGGCTGCCTCCCCTGGCAGCTGAATACAAAGCCCTTCACAGTCTCTCCCACCTGAAAAAAGAAACAAGCACAGAAGTCCATGCCAGGGAAAGTGGGAGAGAAAGGAGCAGACTGAGCCAGCAGGTGGAGAGCAGAAATGAAGGCAGAGGTTTCTGGAGGAAGATTCTGTCTTCCCCAGATAAATATTTGCCTACCCTCCCGTCCTTTTTTCCAGGCAAGGCCTAGGAGTGGTCAACTCCCCACCAAACCAAAATCCAAACTGATGGCTCCTTCTTGCTTTTCCCCAAACCTGCACCTTCTATGCCATTGCCACCTGGAGGGAAAACTTCTCACATCTTCAGTGGTACACATTCAGCAGCACACACGTGGGCATGTCTGGAAGGGAAAGCCGCGTGGAGGAGGGCGACCAGCTCGTTTCCAACTCTATTGACAACTCGCTGAGGGCGAGTACGCACGGTTACACTGGGCGGCACTTAGGGGAGGAAGGGATTGACAACAAAGTTTAAGACCTGCACGTACTCTTCCTGGTGCAAATGTCCTCACACCCAGACTCCATTTATTTCAGGCACCCCGGTCAAGTGAGATAGATTAGGACCGCCTCATCCATTTTCACACAGGTCACTGCGAATC
The DNA here is from genome assembly GCF_004115265.2 of Rhinolophus ferrumequinum. Classification (NCBI taxonomy): domain Eukaryota; kingdom Metazoa; phylum Chordata; class Mammalia; order Chiroptera; family Rhinolophidae; genus Rhinolophus; species Rhinolophus ferrumequinum. Next base: position 87,296,271 of record NC_046293.1, read on the forward strand.
AGAGGGCAAACGGGCTCTGCCTTGGGTTCTCTGCTCTCTCTATGCTCCCTGGGATCAGCTGAGAGCCTGAGTGAGGCGCTGGAGTGAATATCGAGGAAAGCTGGGGCAGTCCCTCTGTGGGGCTCAGCACAGAGGCCAGCTGTGTGACCAGATCACGTGGCGTACCCTCCAGAGGTGGGGCATGGACCTGACAAGCTGGATACTGGTTGCTAAAGCTAAAGCAGAGCTGGAAGAAGAAAGGGAGGTGGGCACAGGCTGGACAGCTCTTCAATTAACCCCCCAGGGACGGCCACCAGCTCTGGCCCTGTGGACAAAGCCCTAGCACCCTGCAGCACTGGTGGCCCAAGCCATTGGTTTGGTTTTCTTCACGTCCTGGAACATGAAACATTTTATTTTTAACCTTATAAACAGAAGAGTGAATGGCAGTGCTGACGGAAGATAACCGTGAATAAAGGCGGCCTGGGGAAAGCTGGGGGCTGAGCTCCCACCCCAGCACAGGAGCCGGGGGCCCTGAGAGTCTGTGCGTTGGAGCCAGAGCCTCAAGGCCGCTCAGCTTCCTGTCTGGGGACGTCAGCCAGATGCATCTCGCTTAGATCAGCCAATGATGATGCCTCAGACCAAGTGGGAAAAAAATCTATTGGCTGATCCGGACCCCAGAACTCCCTTGCCTCAGGCGAGGGTTTTCAGGGGAGCCTCCGTGGTCTTCTGCTGCCTCTTGCCGCTGCAGAAGTGCAGGGAATTCCCGTGCCCCAGGCAAAGCCCTGACGCCCAGCCCTTTGTGAGATTTCTGTTGTGCCTGTTCAAAAGGGCCATAAACTTACACTGTTGTTTATCCAAAAATCTCCTCTTACTAGGTTTGCACTGACTATAAACCCTCTCTGCAGCCTGGCTTTGTCCCTCAGCTGTGAGCATCTAACTGGGGCAGCTTAACTACAGCCTTGCTTCAGATCAGCAGGAGGATGGCGGCTATGATCACACATTTCCTCTTACAGTGGGATCAGTGGCGTTCATAGAACATTTTTCCATACGGAAAGGTACATGCAACGTCACTCAGTGAACAAATGGTGTTAAACCTCTAATGGGTGCCTGGTACTGTGGTAGGTGCTGGGAGTCAATCGTGAACTGCACAGAGCCCCCGCTCTCACAGAGTTTATGGTGGACTTATACACAAGGACATCAGCAAAGGACAGTGTGGTATGTGCCATGACGGAGGATGCACAGGTGCTAAAGGATCACATATGAGGGAGAACAAAGCCAGACTGGGATAAGGGGTTGGTGTCAGGGAAGCCTTCCTGGAAGAGGTGACATCTAAGCTGAGCCCTGAAGGAAGAGTAGGAGGTACCCAGGTGATGAAGGGAGGGAAGCAGATGAGTATAGCTGGAGCAGAAAGGGAGGACTTACAAGAAATGAGGTTGGAACAGGGCTCAGGGGTGTGGTAAGGGGGCCTTCCTCCCAAGGATAATGGAAAAGCCACTGAGGGCTTTAAGGGGGAGGGGAAATATAATCAAATTTCCACTGGAGAACATGCCTTCATGCTGCTATGGGAATAGATCAAAGCAAGGAAAGGGAGGGTGTGTGGAAAGCATCCCGGAGGTTGCTACAGAGACCCAGGCAAGAGACGGGAGGGCATGAACTAGGAAAACACAGTGGGACCAGATAAAGGACGATAGATTCAGGACAAAGGGGACAAACCCTTGCGATGTAGCATCATCAGGCCTCACTGTGGGAAAGGAGAGAGGAGAGTTGGGGCTTGTGACTTTGGTGGCTTAATGCTAAGCAAAGTGAGGCGCGTAGGGGAGAGACAGACTCGTGGCAAGAGATGACATTCCGGAGGGGCCCCTGAAGAGGCATCTGAGTGCAGATGTCCTGGAGGCAGTCAGATACGCGGTTCCAAGTCGGGAGAGAGGTCTAGGGTGAGGAAAAAGACTGTAACAAAAAAGGCAGCTGGTATAATATATGTCTGACATACAGGCTTGCTTCCTTTATTCATTCAGTAAGTACTCCGCAGTTTCCTACTAGATACCTGGAGGCAAGAGTTGAACTAATGCACGTTAATAGAGAACATTCCCTAATTGGGATCCTATCTACACCTCTGAGGGGCTGTAATCATTGGTGTGGGCCTCGCCATTGAGGCTCCTGAGAGAAGTGCTGTCATAACTGCTTGTTAGGGGCGATGAAGTCCTTGAGTTTAACTGTCTGTGGGAATTGCAGTCTTTCATTTTCTGCCAGGCCCAGGCTTAAAAGGCCACCACTTTGCTTTCCTTCAGCTAACAAGAGATTATCTCTCACAATAGAGCTACAAATGGGGCCCTAATTGATGGATGTGTGCCTCGCCGTTCCCTTTATAGTGGCAGGAGCCCAGTTTGCTCTCAGCTGTGCCACTCAGGTCAGGCCTCACACACTGGACATGTGCTACTGGATTTACGGCCAAAGGCACAGGGACTTCAACACACTCATTAAACATCTGTTTTGCCACACGAGCCTGGGCAATACCTTGTTCTCTCTCTCCCCTCCCCCCATGTCTCAGTTTCCCTCAGTGGGAACGTGGGAAATGGTCACCCATCAGGCTAATGGTGAACAGACAGGAACTGCGCCTTTTCTAGCAGCAGGGCTTGTGAGGAGCACAGAGAAGCCTGAGACATTGGCCTGTCCCTCAGGAGGGCTGCAGTCTAGCATGATTGGTACTCTGCGCTCCCCGATTTCTCTCACGTTGGCAGGTACTCAGTGAGGTTTCAGTTTCATTCTCTAGATGCTGAGTTCTAGATCCCAGAGCTGAATGTGAGCTAGGAGACAGGTATGCCAGGCTGTGGGTCACAGAGAACCCTATCCCTCCTGTGACTGGGTCACTTCACATGGGACTGGGCCCCCACCCCCCGGGTAGGGCGTACTAGAGAGCCCCATCTTCAGCTGTCTTCGTGGCTTGGCTGGCTGACCTGGGAATGGCTGAATCAATGATTCAATGCTTCAGTGACCTGGATCAAAGAGGCTGTTCTGCTCCAGCCTCTGCTGGCACTGACTTGATAATGTCACCAGTAAGTGTCATATAGTATCTGCTCCCACTTTGGGACACCACTGGGTAAGCCCAGATTATAAATAATAGTTGATCTTCCTTGAGCATTTACCTCATGCCAGATGTGCGGTTTACGTGAAATAACTCGTTTAATCCTCACAGTATCTCAGTGGGACAGAGTGCTATTACCATGTCCTGGATGACAAAAGCAAGGCACGGATGGTGACTGTGTAACTTGTGCAGACCAGTAAGCAGCAGAGCTGAGATCTGAAGCCAGGCGTACTGTCCCAGAGCCTGCGCATTTAACCGCCACACAAAACTGCCTCAGGCCGAGAAGTCAGCGGCTCACAGGGTTTAGTGGCCCATCCTGGAAGGTGCTGAGAAAGTTCTCGTGCCTCCTGCCCTCCAGAATAGCCCTTCAAATGAGCTGGTAATGGGCTCATAATTCTACCTCTAAAATAATTTCTCTGGCAGCAACAAAACAAATCCCCTGGGAGGCTGAGGAGGTGGAACACGGGAAACTGGTCCAGACTGTCAAGCTCCAATCAGCCATAGGCCCTTTCCAATGCATGGAAGTTACTGAGTTCCTTCCCAAATCTCCCAGCGGGTGGGAGCTGGGGTGGGGCAAAGGCGGTGAGCAGTTGGAGGTTGGGGATGTGGAGACAAGTGGGGAGTAAGGCCTGAGTCTACAGCAGAACACATTCTAACTCTGAGAGCACTCGAACTCTACTTACTCGTGCTATCATCTCGGTCAAGATAATTAAGCACTGCAGGTTTCCATTTCTCCAACTGCAAAATGGGAATAATCAGAGTTGTTCTGTAATCTTGCTGTACAAGCTAAGTAAGGCAATGCTTACAAAGCACTCAACACTGCGCCCCACACATACTGAGCACACTAACATGGGAGCTCTTGTGTAATTATTGCTACTGCTCAAGGACAGAAGGCCCGACAAAGATGCTGGGAAGCCAGAGGGCAAGGTCGGCAGCTGAGGAGCAGCAGGAAAGGGACTGGAAGGGGACAGACCCCCTTCATGGACTTTGACTATTCTGAGGCATACCATGCATTCATTCAGTCATTTGTCAGCCATTTTCTACGCAGACCTACTATGTGTGGGCACTGTGTTGAGTGATGTTGAGGGTTGAATTAAGTCCTCAAAAAAGATGTGTCGAAGTCCTAACCCCTGTCACCTAAAGATATGACCTCATTTGGAAATAAGGTCTTTGCAGATATAATCGAGTTAAGATGAGGTCACACTGGATAAGATGGTCTCTAATCCAACATGACTTGTGTCTTTATAGGAAGAAGAGATAAGACACACACACAGGGGAGAAGGCCACGTGAAGACAGAGGCAGAGATTAGAGTGATGTGTCCATAAGCCAAAGAGCACCAAGCACAGCTGGCAAACACTAGAAGCTAGGAAAGAGGCAAGGAGCAAATTCCTCCTAAAAACTTCCAGAAGGAACCAACCCTGCTGACACCTGGATTTCAGACTTCTGGCTTCTAAAATTGTGAGAAAATAGATTTCTGTTGTTTTAAGCCACCCAGCTTATGGTACTCTGTTACAGCAGTCCTAGAAAAAAGACTACAGGTGATAAGACTACAAAGATAAATTTAAAAAACAAAGTTCCTGTCTTGCTATTCATTTCATCCTAAGAAAAAAGCTGGATGAGAGTCCAGGCTTATTGTGGATGGCCTTGGGTCTAGTTTCCAACGAGGTGCACTTTGTTAGACAAGAGTTTTCTCCTGGTCCACTAGCTAGGACTACAGACATGGGTACATCTTAGATGAGTAGGTGGCATGGAATAAAGGTTGTCCTTGCCACAAATTATACCAGGTACCTGTCACCCACGGGGCTTAGCATGGAGGACAGTGACCGTGAGGATGGCAGGGTAGTGGTGGGGGCAGGAAAAGAAGACCTGGGGAAAAAGCTGATGTCCTCTTCTCGGTTTCTTTCAAATCCACCATTCCTCATGTCTCCTATTAATTTCTCCATATTTTGCATTTCTACTCTGGTCCTTCTGATGACTTCCCAGCTTGGTAGTCTGGAGAAAGCATGGGTTTTAGTGGCTAGCAAACCAGATTTTGAGTCCCAGCTCCATCACTTACCAGCTGTGGGATGTTGAGCAACTAACACTAACTTTCTATGCTTTGGTTTCTTCATCTGTACAGTGGGGATAATCCGTAACTCATAGTGTTTTGTGTCTATGCATGGTGTGCAGTATGTAACGTGTGTATGTGTGTAATATATGATGGCATGCATTGAACAAGATGATATATACCAAAGCATTTTAAGTTTCTTAGGGAAAAGAGAGAGAGCTCGTTATGCACAATTCCTAGATCTATGCGGAGAAACACTGGCATTAGATATTACATATCCGGATACGCGAGAAAATTAGCACAAAAAATAAAATAATGAATCAGACAGGTGCTACATTTAAAGGAGGTAGAACTGGCATTGACCTAGGAGTAAACAAGGCCTCGAGGCTGAAAAGCTCTGTGATATTGGGCAAGTTTTACGATATCTTAGTTGAAAAATGATTTGAGTTTCCATGCAGCTCTAAGATTCCATGACTTTATGAAAATGTGCACACCAAGCTGTTTGCTTTTATCAAATTACACTTAAAAAGACATCTTTACTTACAGGTCACCCATTACAAATCTGGGGAAAGCTATGATGCTTGAAGGAATTCGAATAACAAGTGACACAGAAAAGCCATTTGATGTTTGAAATGCTCCATGGGCTGGCTAACATTGGAGAGGCCAAGCTTCTCTAATACTCCTCTCCTGGCTATTCCCATTGGAAGGCTAGGACCAGAATACCACAGAAAGGCCTTGGAATCACTTGGAACAAAAACTAGTCCAGAGGGTAACAGCCCTCATACAGGCCCGAACACAAAGGCAACTGGCCAGGTTTCATCTCCGTTTAGAATAACATACACAAAGGTGACTCGGATTGTAAAAGAAGAGACTGACCTCTGACTTAAGGAAGAATTTCCTGATTACTGAGACGCACAAGGAATCTGGGCAGATCGCCTTCTCCCAAGCTTTTTACCAAGCGGCCAGCCGTGCATCCTGGGTTGAGTAAGTGTGCTCTGCAGCAGAAGCATGTATGGAGTGACCTTTTGGGGGGTCTCTTCTCGCCTGCGCTCTCTCTGTCCTTCCACTAGTCAGTTCACAACAGAACAATGCCTGCTTTTCATACAACGCCATCCCGCTTCCAGTTACCTTGGCACTTCACACATTGTCGTGCTGCCCATTTTTTTCCTGTTGGCACAGTAGACTCCAAGGTATCAGTACTGTTTCTACAAATTTTTGCATGTTCCACACTGGTATGTGGCAATCATTTCACAGTACAGTTAGCAAAGAGGAGGAAATGAAACCCACTCCTGAATTGGAGACGGGAGTGTTGTGTTTCACCCTGTTGACAGCCAAAAGCCAATTTTGGGCTCTCTGAAAAGCCAGATTTCCCAGGAAAAAAAGTATGGGTATCGTCTTCATTCTCCTGAGCTCACTTAGGGACTGAAATCAGTGTTTGCTGAGGAAGGGAAAATGTGTGGACTACGGTTTATGGATTATTTCAGCAGAGAAGCAAGGAAGTGGGAGAGTTCATCCAGTCTGCTACTTTTCGGCAAGACTCCCAAAAGCTAGAAGAATAAGAATCAAACACTACTGAGCACTCACCATGTCCTAAATCCTTCGCCTGAATTAATTCATTTAATCCTCACAACAACCTTGCATGGCCCAGAGAGGTTAAGTTATATTTAACACAACAACACATCTACTAAATTCAGAGCTGGATTTTTAAACCAGGCAAGCTGGTTCCAGAGCCCCCATGGTGCGTTAGCCCCCCCACACACACCCTGCACTCTTCAGAGACATGGGTGCAGACCGTTCTCAGAGCATAGGCCTGAGTCCTGCCTCCTCTTGCCCTCTTCCTCCCCGATTCCCTGACCCATTGGCTGAAAGGAACTTCCTAAGTAGAGGCATCCATTAGCCAGAACCACCAACACACACCAGGTCAGAAGTCAGCTCAGCTCTCCCCATAACACCTAGAGCAATGCTCAGCCCTAATCCCGCTGTCCTGTTGTAGGACTTTTCCCAACTCATAAGCATTCTCTCTCCCCGGTGAGCAAGGCAATAGAACTTTCAAAAAACAGTCTCCAAAATGCTAAAACTGTTTTCTCACTCCTGGGGGCTCTCTTTTGAGGTGCTAAAACCCCAATCAGGGGGTCACCACCATCAATAATGCATCAGGCTTTCTCCCAGAATCAGTAAAGCAAGGAGCTCACAAAGGGCCATTAGCCCCCAGGGTTCCTAACTGGGCATTGTGATTAGTCCTTTTATCTTCCATTGGGAAGAGCACCACATGAGAAGAGTCAGTAATTACTGAGTATCGAATGGGTACATGAATAACCAAAATGTACCTGTGCTTTGAGTTGCTACAGCTCCTTGAGTCCCACAACCTTTACTTACTTTGTGTTTTAAAGGTCCACAGTAACATAAGTGTAGCAGAGGAATGGACGATAGGAAGCCCAATTTTCAGAAAGCCCTGAGTGGCTAAAACCCAGAAGGCTCATGAGCTGGTTCACAATTACATGAATCAATTCAGTCAGCATCTATTAACATTCATTGTTTACTGTGTGCCAGGCACTGTGTTAAGAACAAAAATGTGCATTCCCTAACTGGAGAAATAAAAAAACAAAAAGCCAATTATCTTTCATAAGAAAAGTGAGAGTCAGGGGTTAAGAACACGTATGAAGGAGAAGGAACACCCACGCTACATGGGGGTGGAAGACAAATGACAGATCTGGGAAGGCAGCCCAGAGAAAGTGACCTTTGAGTTGGGTTTTGCAGGTTGAGGACGATTTTTTTTTTCCAGAGAGAAGAAGGGGGGACAGGGCAGCCCCCGCCTTGCACACTCTGCTAAGGAAACTGGGCTCCCCCTGTGTTCTCTACGCACTAGGGCAACATGCTAAGCTTTCAGAGAGACGTCTGACCATGAGCAGGTGTCTGTTTCTGAAAGCCCATTAAGCAGTGACAATGACGCTGGATTAGGGAAGAGGACCAGCAGTGAGAGGCCTGCGTGAGCGCAGAGGTGAGGCCGACCTGCCTCAGACACTTTGAGGGGATTGAAAAGGAGGGTGGGACTGAAGCCTGTGAGGAGCAGAGGCCTAACTGAGGGAGCCTGAGAAAGCAGAAGTGGAACTGACATCGCTACGTATTGACCACATGCTGGGGGCTGTCCCCGCATTTCCTTACGTCCCATCCGACTCTAAACCCTAAGGGGACTCAGCTCAAGTTAACACTTAAAGGCACTGAGGTCAAAGTGGAGGTTAAAGAGTGCCCTCAGGACCCCCCAGTGCCAACCGGGTCCACCAACCCGTGCCCCCATGTCCACACTGCCTCAGCTCCGGACTTGACATGTCCCGAGAGGTTCAGCTCACAATATAAGCAGTCTTATTCATTTTCTCCCTGCCTAAGGATTAGAATACCTTTCCCCATCTTTACCTTTTCAAGAACACCTTCTTCCCATCATCCTCGCCTACGCCCAACATTTGATCTCTCCCTTCCAAAGTAATGTCCTCTTCCCCACTCCTCACCTACTCTCATCCACACATGGCATCTTTTTAAAATTACAAATGTAGGGCACAGGGCAAAGAATCAGAAGTGGGATCAAGCTGTGCTCCAAGGCTGATGTAGCTGACCAGGTGACTTTCAGAGATGACTGGACTTCTAAGCCTCAGTGTCCTCGCCTAGAGAATGGGGATAACAAACAAATACTAACCTATGCTTATCTCACAGGACTATTGTGAGGATTAAAGGAGATAGAAGCACTTGCAAACACCACCAGCAAAAGGCAAGAAAAGGTGCCGCAGGATTATTTGCATTATCAGGCACCACTGTCCACCAGACTGTGAGTCCCTGGAGAGCAGGGGGCCTGGTTGTCTTCACCTTTGGGGGGGTGCATGGGCTACCTAATGATTCCTGGTACAGAGGCAGTGTTTGATAAAGACGTGCTCAATTAAGAACTAGAACTACTACCACTATCAGAGCGTGTGCACGCGCGTGCGCATGTACACACACACACACACACACACACACACACACACACACACACACACCCCACAGAGGCGTCCTTGCCTCTCTCTCCCACCATACACGCAAGCAAACCCACAATTCCTCTCTTTTGGAAGTACTGCTCTAGTCCTGACTTACTCCAAAAACAGCCAGTTCCTGGAGAAAAACCAAATGATTGTCACGCTGCCTGAATGCCTCCATCGGGCACATGTGAACAAGTCTGAATTCCTCCCTTTCTCAGGGAAGTTGCTAAGAACTGAACCCCTAGACTCACTCCCCTCCAAGGAGCCCCCACTGGGTCTGCCCCACCCACCGCCGCGGTGTGCAACGTGGATTTTTTTTTTTTTTTTTTTTTTTTTTTTTTTTGCTCGCAGGAGCTCAGCGCCTCTACTGCTGTTTTCATTGATGCCTTGAGCCGAGCTGGCATGTGCAACTGCTGAGAAGGGGGAGCGCGCAGCCGCGGGGGAAGCAAGTAAAAATAGCCTGGCGCGCGTCGCTCTGCCTGCTGGACGCCTTTAACCCTGGCCGAGGTGGGGAGCTTAGCAGCCTGCACCCCGCGGAACCCAGCAGGGGTCCGCATCCAGACCCCGTGCGACCGGCGGGGTGGGGGCTGCGGAGGGGCATGCTGTTTCTGGCTTCCAGCGCTCCAGCCGCCTGACTGCAAGGACTGTTTGTTACGTGCCCGCTAGTTCGACACTTTACAGAAGTGCAACCTTGACTTCGAGCTATTTTTAGCAATCTCTTCCGCTGGTGGGCGACCAGAGAGAGGAGGGCGAGGGGGTTGGTAAGGCTAGTTCTCCGACGTGAGGCTAGGCGCCTTGCACTACACATCATTCTGAATGTCTGCTCTCCGGTGGAGGGTGGGGAACAGCAAGTATCCAGGGGAACGTTCGCTGCCTTTGCCCTAACTCAGAGACCGCATTAGCTACTGAATACTTGACTGTTTTCAAGCCCCAGGGCCTGTTTGTTTGGAAATCGACAGTTGCCAGATGCATGCTGCTTCTAGCCTCTCAGAGAATGGAGTTTTTTAAAGCTTTGCTGCCTACGCTGTGGGGTAGGGGTTAGCTGCAGTTCATACCTCGAGGGAAGAAGATCTCAAAGGGTCTCTGCACCTTTCTGCGTTCCAGCAAGACAGAGGGACAATTCCCGCGGCACACCTCCATCCCTGCCCCACGATGCATATGGGTAACCATACGTGAAATGTACGGCAGCCCCACCAGACACCTGGCTATTAATAGAGACCGGGAGTTTGCTCTCTGCTTTTCTCCTGCCACCGAGTAAGGGACGATCTTCACACACTTACCCCACTCCGCCCCCACTTCGGCTCACCGTTCCTCCTGGAAGGTAAGGGGACTGCCCACGCTGATCCCCTTCGTAACTACAGGTACCCAGAACCTACGGACTAGTCCAGTTGTAATGACAGCAGGGTCAGTGCCAGGCCAGCGAACACAGCCTTCAGTATTGGGACCCAAAAACCCAGCAGGGCTCTTTGCGGCTCAGGGCCAACTCGAGAGTAGAGAAAGGGCAGCTATTGGGCTGCCGAAGGCGCGCGGGGCGGGGGGGGGGGGGGGCAGAGCGCAATTTGAGGAGCCAGAGCGACACTCAAAAGCTGCTGCGGGACGAGTGGCTGCAGACCCATTTGTCGTTGCAGCCGGCGGCGCGCAGCCCCCACCGCCGGCGCGGGCTCGGCTGCGGCAGGAGCGGACGCTGTCCCTGGTTCTGAAGGTGGCCGCATCCAGCGCTCCCTCCCCGGGTTTGGCGTCCCAGAGGCAGCTCTGTCATTAGAGGATTGCAGACCTCTCCCCGCCCCGAATCTGGGCGGGAGGGTCTGTCGGTGGTACCCAAGTCCTACCGCCGGCTTAGCTTGGCCACCCCCCATCCCCCCAGCGGCCAGGAGCTCTCCGCGGTGCTGCGGGGACCCAGAGCTCAGGGACTCGAGCTTGAAGGGTAAATCTGGGGCAGTGGCTGGAGATAGTCAAGGGACTGCAGGGAGCAGACCTGGACCCAGGATCACCCATCCCAGCTCTGCACAAAGCCGGGACTCTGGAGCCCTAACGGAGCCCAGAGGAGAGGGCAAGGGAGCGAAGCTGCCCAGGAATTGGGACTTGGGGAAAAGAGAAGCGAGCAGCGGGTGGCAGGAGAGGAGATGGGGTGAGAGAGACTCTTTTTGCATTTTCAAGAGGGAGGGGACCTGAGACATGCACTGTCTTCCCCCCACCCCAACACACACACACACACACACACACACACACACACACACACACACACACACACACGGCCGGCGGAAGCAAACGGGATGGAGCGGGGGAAAGTTTGGCACTAGGTGCTGAGCGGCGGCGGCGGCGGCAGCCACAGCGGCGGCGGGGCGGGGGTCGGGGTGGGCTGCCGGGGTCGCCGAGAGCCCCGGCCCTCTCGCCTCCTTACCTCGGTGTTCTCGGCAGCGTTCTCCGCCATTTTCCTCCTTAGGAGCAGGCAGCGGGAGGAGTGTTTCATGCCCATAAGAGCCAGCAAGGGTTTGGTGGTACAGAGATAGTAGAGAAAGAGAGAGCTGGTGTAGCTTTAAAAGAGAGAGAGAAAGAGAGAGAATGGGAGGAAGAAAAAAAAAAAAGCCAACCCAACCCCTCTGCCGGATCGTCAGCAGATACAATCAACCCTGGCTGAGTCTTTCCTGCAGTCTCCACTTTGTTTTATTTTCCTCCCTTCTCATCTGCTCCGGATTCCTTCACACAGTTGCAAGTTCTTCTCGCGCACCCGACCCCTCCCCGCCCCTCTCCACCCGCGCGGCGGGCTGAGCTGGGGGGAGGCAGCCCCGAAGGCTCCGCGGCGGCGGCGGCTCTCTCCCGGCTGCTCGCAAAGTCCGGCGGGCCGGAGGCAGCCACCAACTCCTCTCAACTTCTGCGGATCCGCTGGGCGAAGCAACACGCTTCCTGCACGTCTCTCTTAGGGGCTGAGCCGGGTGAGTGGGGGCGGGGTAGGAGGTTCGGTAGAGCATGCGGCGGCTGGGCGCAGACCGAGGGCCCCCACCGCCCCCGGGCCCGCCCCCTCCACGCCGCTGCAGGGGTCTCTTGGCCGCCTCCACTCCCCGGCGCTGCGGACGACTTGCGCGGGGGCAAAGGTTGCGCGGACGCTGCAGGGCCACGAGGGAGGCTCAGAGCAAGCAGGCTCCGGAGCTGGGCTCTTGCAGGTTCTTAGACCCGAGTGTGCACCCTCCCACCCAGGACAAGCTCTGGGCGAGACTGGGCCCGCTTTACTTCTCTCCCGCCCCACCCCCAACTCTCCCGCTTCTCTGCCAATTCCGGGTCCTTCCTTGGTGAATTAAGGTTTAGAGTTTGCGGAGTGAAGGGTTAGGTGTCTGGGTGAGGGAGGGTCCTTAACTCCTTCAACTCTAGGACTGAGTCTGAATCACAATCGCTCCTTTTCTCACACACTCCTTATCCACGGCGCGGGGGGCTGCAAGCCTCTCCCAGGCTGAGAGGCCGGGGCGAAGGTTCAGCCAGAGGTGGCTTGGTACCGAGGGTGGGAGAAAGTCAAATGGAGGAGTCTGCAGTCGAGTTCCCCTTATCCTAGTTTTCCCTGGCAGACCCCTGCAGACACATTTCTCTCTCCTCACTCCTCCCCCACCGTCACCAGATTTTGAAGTCCCTTTTATGGAGAGAGGGAGGATGTCACGTACCCATTAGGATTTTCTTGATCCTTTTTTAAGAGAGTTTGGGCGGCAGCAGGGGGTGTGAATTTTTATACAATGCATTCTTGTCTTCTCTTTGAGAGCTTCCCCCCGCCCCTTACTGGCCATCTGTCAAGCTGGTGGGAGATAGAACAAGGGGGAGGGGAGCCCCACTCTGTCTCTCCCATTACAACAGGCCACTCAAGCCGAATCCTTCAAAGACAGATGCACTTTCAAGCTTTCAGCCCACAAGTCAAGGACAGGGACCGAAAAGATGCTCCCTGAGCCTCCTGACTCTCTTCACTTCATCCCTGTACTTACATGAATAGATCAGTCCTGCATGCATGCTGTATTTGTTTTTTTAACCTCACCTTTGAGAGCAGGAAGTGTGAACCTGATTGTCCTCAACCCACCCCAGAGTCCGTTGAAGAAAAAGGCCAGAATCTAAGGATGCCTCCATCAACTGGTCCTAGGGGAAAGAGAGGACACATTGCAGTAAGTGGAGGAGGGAGAAGACAGAAGGGGATGGAGAGTAAGAAGAGTGAAAAGAGAAAGGGCAACAGGCTGGAGTTAATGGGAGCGTGTGTGTGTGTGTGTGTGTGTGTGTGTGTGTGTCTGTGTGTGTCTGTGTGTGTGTGTCTGTGTGTATTCAAACCCATTCAACCCAGAGCTAGCCTGGGGTTGTGTGTTAGGAAGGAGCACCTTTAAATGAGAGAATGGCCTTAACCTCCTTTACCTTTTTCTTTCTCAGATCACAGACCTGGATTAGTGTAGGGGGTGAGTGAGCAGTCTTTGGCAATGCCTGGTTATTCTCCTTCCCTTTCACATCCTGCCAACATGCAGAAAGTGGTAGGGGGATAAATGAGGTGAATCTAAAGAATGACTTTACCCTCTTGAGCTCTGTTTTCTCTAAGCAACTTTCTCAGAGACAAAAAGATCCTGACACATCTGATCCCCTACCAAGAAAGTCTCAGTACTTGTACAAGCAAAGAAAATCAAAAAGGAAAGTATTTTCACAGCTCTTTAGTCCAGTCCTCTCCTTTTATAAATAAGGTCCCTGAGATCAGAGATAGGAGGGTATTTGTCTGTGATCCCTCAGCTAGCCTCCTGACTGCAGTCCAACCTTCTCCTCTGACCCACCCCACACCACTGCTCCCTGAGCCATGCCTCCATTCTGTGACTAACCAGGGAGGGGGGGAGCTGAGACAAGCTCCCACCGAAATAGGCTGCTGCCTGTGCGTGATTATGTTGCTATGAGAACCTCAGTGGGTGTGTTTCCTCAGTTCTCTGTTGAAATCTTTCGCTTGGCTTGGCTTCTCCCCAAGCATAGACACGGCTCCCCTTGGAATGGGGAGTGGAGAGGCTGAGATGGAGAGCTGTATTCTCATGGAAAGAGTGTTCCAACCCATTCAACCCAGAGGCAGCCCGGGGTTATGATTGAGGAGTCTAGGTCACCAGGTCGTTCTATAATGGCTGAAGGACATGAGTGAGCTGTCTTGAAAGTGGGTACCCCAATTCTCTGTTGAGCCATTTTGGAGCAGAGAGTACTTGTCCCTGCTATGCTCCCATTTAATTATAAATTCACAAGCAAAATAATTGTTAGCTTAAGACACTAAGTTTTGGGGTGACTCATTGTTACACAGCAAAAGATTACCTGAATACCCATCTCCTAGGGTTTTGAAAATGTGTGATGCATAAAAAATGCCTAGCATATAGTAGGCATTTTATAGTATTATTTTCTCACACTCCACACCATTCACAGGAATTCGGTCTTCTTCAACTTTCTTACATAAGGATATTAGCATACTCTTTTACAAGGTTAATTAATTTTGTTATTCTATGAAGAACTTACTGGGCATCTCTTATATGCCTAGCTCATCAATAGGCACAGGGGTTAGCAAAAGGCAACAAAAGACATGGAACTGAATATTGAGGAGCCCTTAATTTAGTCACCTTGAATGCCTTGAAATGCACAGAACGTTTGTCGAAGAGCTTTGGAAGGGATTTTGATGAGAGGCAAGGAGAAATATGAGATGACAAGAGGTAAAGGGAATTCACCAGGACGTGAGTTAAACGGGCAGTCTGGGACAATAGGTCCTACTAAGTAAAGAAGTCCTAAAGACACATTTTGCTATATCACTTTTCTTACACTAGGTCTTCAATGCAACGCTATTGAATAGCACGCGTGAAGTGCTTAGAACAATGCCTGGCTTGTGGAGAGCACATTGTGTTCATGTTTGCTAGGTCCTGTCCTAGGTCCTGAGTTTAACTTACAGAGCACTTATTATGTGCCAGAGACTCTCCTAGACTTAATGTGTTCTTATGCAGTTCTTTCAACAACCCTTTCAGTAGGTATTGGTATTATCCCCACATAACACATGAGGACACAGAACACAGAGAATTACCCAAGTGGTAAAGTCAGGATTCAAATCTAAGATGCCTTATTCTATAGCATGACTTTCAAGAGTTTAACCAGTTTCTGGGAACAAGGCAGTTGTTCTTAACCTTGGCTGCAGAGCAGAATCATCTAGGGAACTTGAAAAATACCAGCACTTTTGTTCCACCCCCAAAGAGTATGATTTAATGAGGTCTGGGGATCAGGATTTTTTTCTTTTTTTTTTTAGGTCCCTGGGTGATCCTAAGGGGCATTTATGGTTGACAATTTGATAAAGATATTTAGAGGAGACAAAAAGACCAGCAGAGAATGGAGGTCCTTAAGTTATAGTAAGGGCCCCCCAAAACTACAAGGACACTCACATTATAGAAAAGTCCATTTCAAACACAAAGTTTCTTCAAAGCCACAAGGTTCTTGGAAGAAGTTGTGCTGATGGTTGACTCAGCTTGCAAAGATTGGAATGAGACTCTCAGGGAAAAGTTTCCAGCTTTATGAGATGCCACAGAGAAAGTGAATTTCCTGTCACTAGAAGGGTTCAGTTAGACTAATTACTGGGCACAGCTACTCCTGCAAACCCTAGAAGGCTGAGCAAGGCCCATAAGGTCCCACCTGCCCTATACTATGACCACTTAATTGTCTCCTTTCCTCCGTGAGCCCTCCAGAAGGTGAAGACTACATGTAGTAGCTCAACTTCAGGAATCAATCAACACTTCCTTTGCTGCCTCCCAAAACCCAGGGCCCAGGGTATCAGGATGCAGTTTCTCTAACCTGTAGACCACACTGTCTAAGAAAGCCAGGCTCTGGCTTGTTCAAGTGTGGTCTCTGCAGTAAAAGGCGATGTATGAGACATGGCATGTGGCTTCCCTCTCCTCCGCTCGGGGAACCTCACATGTGGCCAGGACTCACATATGGCTGAGACACGCTGCAGTGAATCCGTGGCTCCTCAAGAATCAGGCCACAGCCATTATCCATCACCACCTCCTGGCAGCTAACCCAGCAGTGTTTGTCATGTTTTCTGGGCCAGACGGGAGTCAGGCCAAGGCTGCAGCAGCCAGCTACCTGGCTGAGCCTCCAGGGAGCCCCACACCTGGGCAGTTCTCCTGCATAAAAGGCTCTACAGTCTTAATTCTCACTAACCCAAGATCCAGCTATTTCTTAAACTACGTTCCAAAGAACTTGCAAAGTGCCACCAGTGCCTGCCAAGTAATTTTTTTCTTTTTGGTCATTAAAACCAGAATGTTATTTCTTCCTTGCTCTGATAATATATGGTTAAGTCAAGTCACTGTGGTTTTGTGCTGGATATGATACTGTTTGGTTTGATTATTTATTCTAACAATATTTGGGAGGCATTGTTCTTAGTAATTCTGCATTAATAACTTAATCCTTGATGTTTTATGCCCTTAAAAGCTGAATATTAAGGCTATTATTACCTACTTTTTTCTCAGGGTGAGAAGGACCCAAAAGACATGCGATAGTTTCTCAGTGACCTATGATGTAACCCAAACTTCTCTGGAGAAGTGGAAAGGGATACAGTAGCAGAGCCCTAAAGATACTAAAATATGTATTTTTAAATGTTGTCACAACAGAAATTAGCTGTTTCTTCTTGGTGGAGATTGTACATTTCACTCCTTTCCTCCTTTCCAAATCTTTCATTAAAGGATTACTTTTTTTTCTGGAAAATCTCTCCTGAATCCCTCAAAACCAGCGAGAAGTCAATTTACTCTATCCAGTGCAACAACTCAGTACACATTCTCTCCCATTAGCCTAATATGAGCCACTACTATGAGCCACACACTGTGCTAGGCATTTTGGGTTAAAAGATGAAAAGTCATATCCCTCCCCTAATGACATACCTTCCAGGAGGAGTTGGTTATAGATTCAGGTGCTGTCGGGGGTCATGTGGATTGGTTCTTATAGGTTAAATATAGCTATGTAATCAGTGGTCTGTCGTCAGGTAGGCCCTGAAAAAAGTACCTATTGATATGAACAGAGAAACCTTGCAGGCTATAGGGCCTGGGCCAGAAGTAAAATAGCCTCCTATCGAGTAAGGCTGGGGACACATTATTTTATCAAGAATGTGCAACTCCAACATTTTATAGATAAGAAGTTTTGCCACCTTGCCCCACCCCCTACCCCCCAAGTGGATTACATACTGGTGTCACATACTGATCATACTGATGCTACATACTGATCCCAAATTGTGATCTGCCCTAGTGCAGGGCTGACTTCTGGTGATTCAGGGGTAGTCCTGCCTAAAAATACACAATGAGCAAAGGATACTAAACAAAGCTGTGTTTGATTCCATCTGTTTCCTTTCCGGACCATTTAATCACCCTGATCTCTTTCTTCTCTTCCCAGAGGGGTGTTACTTTTTTTTTTTTTTTTAAGCTTTGTTAGATTTTTTTTTAATTTAAAACTGTACACCTCTAGGGCAATATTAACATTTTGCTATGTTTCCTCCATTTTGCTCATGCAAATGTATATATACGTATAAGTATCCACTATTGGCATATGTTGTGTGTAAGTAGAATCATTGCATACCTTACTCAGCATCCTGCTTTGTTCATTAAACAGTGTATTATAGACTTCTTTTCATGTTATTTCATATAAATCCAAGTTATTATTTTTTAAAAGCTATATCATGTCTTACTGATAAAACATACCTTTTAAAACCAGCATCCTACTGATGGGCTTTCAGGTTGTTCCTAGTTTCCTCTCACTCAAAGCAATATCACAATAAATGTTCTTTTACATATACCCTTATGAACAGTAGCTTTTATTTCCACGTGGTATTTTCCCCAAAGTGGAATCATTTTAATATATATTGTCACATCCTTAAGAAAATTTGATTTCTCAGATTGTAACTCGAAACTTTGGAAGGCACAAATCCAACATTCCTTCCCCTTCCCTCTTCTAATGTCAAGTGCAAAAACATCTTCTGCATTCAGAGCCCTGGATCAGGCACTTGAGGAGGAAGATCTATGAAATAAAAGGCACAATCCTTGTTTTAAAGGTATTTCTACACCAAGAGGTTGACAATGCTTGGGAAAGTTTTCGTCAAAGAGGCTGACATGAGATATTTCTCCCTGGAGGGAAACCAGATTGCTTCCAAATGCTGGATCAGGGCATGAATTTGATGTTACCAACAATTTCTGTGGTCTGAAACACAACAAGGATACAAAAAAAATTGCATCAATTACCTATCATTCTCATGGAACGGCCACAAAGAATACTCAGGCCTTTGGGGCCACCCTCAGTTCCCTTTTCTTCCAGGAGACTGTGCCTGGATTGATGGCAGTATCCACTGCTGCTTGTACGTAATGCCTAATAGAAACCCTGCCACCTGGAAAAACATACTCTCCACTTCCCAGAAGAGTCTCATTGGCTCCCTTTTAAAACAGTATTTGCTGTATTCAGCCTTCCCCACCGATTATCCCTTAACCCAGAGAAACCTTACCATTTAAAACCTTCATTTGATGGCTATCATCAATAAATTAAAACAACAACAGCAAACAAACCAGCAAGCGCTGGCGAGGATGTAGAGAAAAGGGAACCTTCGTACACTGTTAGTGGGACTGCAAATTCATGCAGCCACTATGGAAAACAGTATGGAGGTTACTCAAAAATATTGAAAATAGAACTACATTATGGCCCCAAAATTCCACTTCTGGCTATTTATCTGAAGAAATCCAAAACATTAATTCGAAAAGATATATGCACCCCTATGTTCACTGCAGCACTGTTTGCTATAGCCAACATATGAAAGCCACACAAATGCCCATTGATAGATAATTAGATAAAGAAGAAGTGGTACATATATACAATGTAACATTACTCACCCATAAAAAAGAATGAAATATTATCATTTGCGACAACATGGATAGACCTAGAGGGTATTAGGCTAAATTAAGTAAGTCAGACAGAGAGAGACAAATATCTTATGATCTCACTTATATGTGGAATCTAACAAAACAAACAAACAATAAATAAAACCTCCCATTTGAATCTATCAGAAGATGCTTCAAAGTGTGAGAGAGGCCGAGGTGGACAGAGGTGACAGGGAGACACTTGGCAGTAAGTTAACGTCTCCACTGTGGGAAAACGGCTTAATGGTCGGTCATCTCTCTTCAACAGAGCGAACCCCTCTGTTGAATAAAATGAACCAATGTAAATGGCCCACCCAGCACAGTTTGGGGTAAATAGTGTTCTAATGAAGTGAGTCTCCGTCCCAACAGCTCTTTGAAGAGGGCCATGTCTACTACCCACGTGAGGGAGAGACCTAGTGTGGTGTGGAGAAAGAGCCTCACTGCAGGGGTCAGTGAACATGTACCCTACTCCTAGATCTGTCATTAAACAGCAAGAGGCCTTGAAAAGTCACTTCACCCCTCGAGCCCAGTACCTCTTCTTTAAAAGAAAGTTTGCATGAGACAAGCCTGATATGAATTATTATTCTAATCACAATAAAGGCTGGTTACATGCATCTCACACCAAAAGTCAACTCTGATGCTCAAAACGAAGGCTGAAGAGTAGAACGTCTTTTCCCTCCCACTTGTAAGAGTCATTAAATGGAAAGTTACAGGTCAGAGATTCACAAAGGAGGCCTATTATAGGTAGCGTTGATTAAACTTTCACTCCAGCACTGGGCTATGATTAAGGCTTTCCCGAGGCCACAGGGAGTTTCATTTTTTAAAGAGTCCTGTTTGACTCTGGTAACCTCAGACAGTAACCAAGCAGCCATTGTAAATAGTCGTCATTCGATTTTCTCAGGGCTTGTCAGGGGCAGAGCTCCAGTGGAGGAACCAGTGCATTTCTGGATAACAGAGGCTATGGGCTGTAGTCAGCGTAACCCATGTCACTGCATGAATCGTGCAAGTCAGCAGGTTAGCCCCAAATCACTTCCCTTTGACTCAATTTATGTATCCAGATACATGCAAATAGAATTTCTACCTGTCTAGTGATTCTTGGCTTCAAAACATCTTCAAATTAGTGTGTTGTCCCACAGTACACAGGGGCCACGCATGACGGTCTGGGGGGCAGCCAGCTGGGTTGCTGGAGAAGCCAGCCAGAGTCCTCCTCTTACCGGGAGCAGCCACTCCGTGGCTGATTCACCTGTGGGAGAGCAACACTTAATTATCACCCAGCACACCTCTCAGGGGCAGGGATTGTTCAAGTTATTCCACAGGAAAAACTACGGAAAGGTTAGGTGACGTTTTAAAATCACACAGCAAGAGAAGAGTGGCTTTGATTTCTTGGACCACCCAGGTATCCATTTAATTAAAATGCACCTGTGGCTTGCAGAGGGCATGGCTTTCCTCTCCTGGGATGGAAATACTGCTGGCAAAGCTAGGAGCTGTCTCCTGTGGATGTGGTTCTTTTCTCCTAGGGCCCACGGAAGGAGAGGGAGCCTGGTGAACTCAGAATGGTGACTGCAGGCCACGCGCCCACCGGGCCAGGTGCTGTGCCGAGTGCATCACGCATATTACCCCACGGAATCCTCGCTCCAGCCCCACGGGTCACTTGAATTGCCGTTCCCATTCCATAGATCAGGAAAGGGTGGCTCAGAAAGGTTAGTGAACTTGCTCACCTCACACCCCTAGTGAGGGACTGAACCCTACCTGAAGCCATGTCTCCCTGTCTCTTCAGTGGAAGGAACAAAGACCTCAGAACCACACAGACCTGGTTTTAAATTCAGAGTTGGGTATTTTACTGTGAATTTGGGCACATCGCTTAACTTCTCTGAGTCCCAAATTTCCTCTCTATGAAAAGGGTTGGGTTTGGCCAAACTGACACTCAGGGTTGCTGTAAACTGCCTACCCCAGAACCAGGCTCATTGTAGAACTCAATAAATGGGCTCTATGATAGCATGTGGTGTGACCGACTGAGCTCAGCAAAACTGCACCTGCATTTATGTTAAACTCTCAGGCACAAGTACAGGGGTAAAAGGTACACCCACTCCCAGAGGCCAGAGTGTCTGTCAGCCTGGCAATGGCTCTAGACAGGGTAACTCCACCTAAATGGCACCTATAAACCTATATTCTTGCTGCAGCTCTTCCTGTCACGTCTGCTTAGTAACTGCTCTCACTGGGGTCACTCCGGGTTGCATACCATATTTCCAGGTATGAAGAACATTGATTATTTTTTAACTCCTGAAAAACTCAGCTTCTGCAGTGGCCAAATCTGCCACACAACTACATCAGGACTTAGTTAATGCATCCTGAGCCAGTGTGGGACCCATCACAGGAGGGAAGGAAAGATGCAGCACTTGGGCAGGTGGATGGTGGAGGAAGAAGGGGGCAATAATATCAGAACGACTTTGCATATATATCCTGACTGTTTTCCAGCCTGCAAAGACAGCATTTTCTTTTTTTTTCTATACAGTGTTGTTGTTTTTTTCTTTTTTTTAATTTATTGGGGTGACAATTGTTAGTAAAATTACATAGATTCCAGGTGTACAATTCTGTATTACATCATCTATAAATCCCATTGTGTGTTCACCACCCAGAGTCAGTTCTCCTTCCATCGCCATATATTAGACCCCGTTTACCCTCATCTACCACCCTCTTCCTCCCTTACCCTCTGGTAACCACTAGACTATTGTCTGTGTCTATGAGTTCTTGTTTCTCATTTGTTTGTCTTGTTCTTTTGTTGTTTTTGGTTTATACACCACATATCAGTGAAATTATATGGTTCTCTGCTTTTTCTGACTTATTTCACTTAGCATTATACACTCAAGATCCATCCATGTTGTCACAGATGGTCCTATTCCATCTTTTCTTACCGCTGAATAGTATTCCATTATGTATATATACCACAACTTCTTTATCCATTCATCTATTGAAGGACATTTTGGTTGTTTCCATGTCTTGGCCACGGTAAATAAAGTTGCAATGAACATTGGAGCACATGTGTCTTTATGGATAAATGTTTTCAGATTTTTTGGGTAGACACCCAGGAGAGGGATTGCTGGGTCATATGGTAATTCTATCCGTAATTTTATGAGGAACCTCCACACTGCCTTCCATAGACGCTGCACCAGTCTGCATTCCCACCAACAGTGCATGAGGATTCCTTTTTCTCCACAGCCTCTCCAACACTTGTTACTATTTGTCTTGTTGATGATAGCCATTCTGACTGGAGTGAGGTGATATCTCATTGTGGGTTTTATTTGCACTTCTCTGATGATTAGTGATGTTGAGCAATTTTTCATATGTCTATTTGCCATTTGTATGTCCTCTTTGGAGAAATGTCTCTTCAGGCTGTCCGCCCTTTTTTCAATAGGATTGTTTGGTTTTTTGGTGTTTAGTTTCATGAGTTCCTTGTGTATTTTGGATATTAGCCCCTTATCGGAGGCACTGTTTGCAAAAATCTTCTCCCATTCAGTTGGTTGCCTCTTCATTTTGTCGATGGTTTATTTTGCTGTGCAGAAGCTTTTAAGTTTCATATAGTCCCGTTCGTTTCTTTTAGCTTTTACTTCCATTGCCTTTGGAGTCAAATTCATAAAATGTTCTTTGAACCCAAGGTCCATAAGTTTAGTACCTATGTTTTCTTCTATGCAGTTTATTGTGGCAGATCTTATGCTTAAATCTTTGATCCATTTTGAATTAATTTTGGTACGTGGTGACAGATAGCAGTCCAGTTTCATTCTTTTGCATGTGGCTATCCAATTCTCCCAGCACCATTTATTGAAGAGGCTGTCTTTCCTCCATTGTATGTTTTTTGCTTCTTTGTCAAAAATTATCTGTCCATATTTATGTGGTTTTATTTCTGGGTTCTCAATTCTATTCCATTGGTCTGTGTGTCTGTTTTTCTGCCAATACCATGCTGTTTTGATTATTATAGCCCTGTGGTACAAGCTAAAGTCAGGGAGTGTGATACCTCCAGTATTGTTCTTTTTTCTTAAGATTGCTTTGGATATTCGGGGTCTTTTGTGGTTCCAAACAAATCTGACGATTTTTTGTTCTATTTCTTTAAAAAATGCCATTGGGATTTTGATCGGGATTGCATTAAATCTGTATATTGCTTTGGGTAATATGGCCATTTTAACTATGTTGATTCTACCAACCCATGAGCACAGAATGTCTTTCCATTTCTTTGTGTCTTCTTCAATTTCTTTTAAAAATGTCTTGTAGTTTTCAGCATATAGGTCCTTTACATCCTTGGTTAAGTTTATTCCTAGGTATTTTATTCTTTTCGCTGCAATTGCAAAAGGAATTGTTTTTTGTGTTTTTTTCTCTGAGATTTCATTGTTAGTATATAGGAATGCAATGGACTTTTGTACGTTGATTTAGTAGCCGGCAACTTTACTGTATTCGTTGATTGTTTCTAATAGCTTTTTGGTGGAGTCTTTAGGGTTTTCTATATATAGCATCATGTCATCTGCAAAGAGTGACAATTTAGCTTCTTCGTTCCCAATTTGGATGCCTTTTATTTCTTTCTCTTGCCTGATTGTTCTGGCAAGGACTTCCAACACTATGTTGAAAAGCAGAGGTGATAGGGGACAGCCCTGTCGTGTTCCTGAACGTAGAGCAAAGGGCTACAGTTTTTCACCATTAATTATGAGATTAGCTGAGGGTTTGTCATATATGGCCTTTATTATGTTAAGGTATTTTCCTTCTATACCTATTTTATTAAGTGTTTTAATCATAAATGGATGTTGTATCTTGTCAAATGCTTTTTCTGCATCAATTGATATAATCATATGATTTTTGTCCTTTGTTTTCTTTATGTGGTGTATCACTTTGATGGATTTGTGGATGTTGAACCATCCTTGTGCCCCGGGGATGAACCCTACTTGGTTGTGATGAACTTTTAATGCATTGTTGTATTCGATTTGCTAGAATTTTGTTTAGGATTTTTGCATCTGTATTCATCAGAGATATTGGTCTGTAGTTTTCCTTTTTTGTGTTGTGCTTACCAGATTTTGGTATCAGGATAATTTTGGCCTCATAAAATGAGTTAGGGAGTACTGTCTCTTCTTCAATTTTTTGGACGAGTTTGAGCAGGATTGGTATTAGATCCTCTTTGAAGGTTTGGTAGAATTCACTAGTGAAGCCATCTAGTCCCGGACTTTTGCTTTTGGGAAGGTTTTCAATGACTGATTCAATTTCGTTACCGGTGATCGGTCTGTTTAGATTTTCCAGTTCTTCATGTTTCAGCCTAGGAAGGCTATATGTTTCTAAGAACTTGTCCATTTCTTCTAGGTTATTGAATTTGGTGGCATATAATCCTTCATAGTATTCTTGGATGATCCTTTGTATTTCTGTGGTGTCCGTGATAACTTCCCCTTTTTCATTTCTTAATTTGTTAGTGTCTTCTCTCTTTTTATCTTAGTGAGTTTAACGAAGGGTTTGTCAATTTTGTTAATCTTTTCAAAGAACCAGCTCTTTGTCACATTAATTTTTTCTATTGTCTTTTTGTTCTCTATTTCATTTAGTTCTGTTCTGATTTTTGTTATTTCCTTTCTTCTGCTGACCTTAGGTTTCATTTGTTCTTCTTTTTCTAGTTCTTTAAGGTGTAACATGAGGTTATTTATTTGGGATTCTCTTGTTTCTTGAGATAGGCCTGTAATGATATAAATTTCCCTCTTAAAACTGCTTTTGCTGCATCCCAAAAATTTTGGTAGGATGTATTTTCATTGTCATTTGTTTCTATGTATTTTTTGATCTCTCCTCTAATTTCTTCTTTGACCTGGTCGTTCTTTAAAAGTATGTTGTTTAGTCTCCATGTATTCGTGTTTTTTCTTGCTTTCTTTTTGCAGTTGATATCCAATTTCAAAGCCTTGTGATCAGAGAATATGCTTGGTATGATTTCAATCTTCTGAAATTTGCTGAGGCTGATTTTATGTCCCAATGTATGGTCTATCCTTGAGAATGTTCCATGTACACTGGAAAAGAATGTATAGTCTGATGTTTTAGGATGAAGTGCTCTATAAATGTCAATTATGTCCATTTCATCTAATGTGTCATTTCGGGCTGCTATTTCATTATTTATTTTCTGTTTGGATGATCTATCCATAGCTGTCGATGTATTTAAGTACCCTAGTATAATTGTGTTTTGGTCAATTTCTCCCTTTAGTTCTGTTAGTAGTTGCTTGGTATATTTTGGTGCTCCCTGATTGGGGGCATAAATGTTGATGGCCTTTATGTCTTCTTGTTGTATAGTCCCCTTTACCATTATGAAATGTCCATCTTTGTCTCTTGTTACCCTTTTCACACTGAAGTCTGTTTCATCTGATATCAGTATGGCTACACCTGATTTTCTCTGGATACCATTCGCTTGGAGTGTCAATTTCCACCCTTTCACTTTGAGTCTATGCTTGTCCTTGTAGCTGAGATGTGTCTCTTGGAGACAGCATATGGTTGGGTTTAGTTTTTTGATCCAATCTGCTACTCTTTGCCTTTTTATTGGTGAATTCAGTCCATTTACATTTAGGGTGATTATTGATATGTAAGGATTTCCTGTCATTCCATCTTTAGTTTTCTGGTAAGTCTGTGTCTCCGTTGTTTCTTTGCCTTTTTGTTGTTGTCTATTATTTCTGTGTGGTGGTATTCTATGATGTTTCCCTCTGTTTCTTCTTTTATTACAGTATATATTTCAGTTCTGGATTTTCTTTGAGTGGTTACCCTTAAGTTTATGTAAAGGAAAGTTTGATATTTAGAGTATTCCATTTTCTTCAGCACGCTTACTTTCTCCATTCCCATATTCCGGTTCAGGCCTTTACTCTCCCCCTTTTTATGTTTTGGTTGCCACAAATTGTCCCTGTTGATGGTGGTTGAATAGCCACCTTTAGTATTTCTTGTAGTGAAGGTCGTGTATTAAAAAATTCCCTCAGCTTCTGTATGTCTGGAAAGGTCTTTATTCCTCCTTCATATCTAAAGGATATCTTTGCTGGATGTATTATTCTTGGTTCATAGTTTCTCTCTTTCAATTGTTTGAATATTTGGTTCCACTCCCTCCTGGCTTGTAGAGTTTCTGCTGAAAAATCTGATGATAATCTAATGGGCTTTCCTTTGTAGGTTACCGTCTTCTTTTCCCTGGCTGCCTTGAGGATTCTTTCTTTGTCATTAATTTTTGACAGCTTCAATACAATGTGCCTTAGAGAAGGCCTGTTAGGATTGAGGGAATTAGGTGTTCTATTTGTTTCTTGCATTCGAGGATCCAGTTCTTTGCACAAGTTTGGGAAGTTCTCATCGACAATTTGTTTGACTATATTCTCTGTTCCCTTCTCTCTTTCTTCTCCTTCTGGTATGCCCATTATTCTTATATTGCTCTTTCTGAGGGAGTCAGAAAGTTCTTGTAGTGTTCTTTCATTTTTTTTAAGTCTCAAGTCTCTTTCTTCTTCCATCCGTGTCATTTCCAGGTTTCTATCTTCGATGTCACTGATTCTTTCCTCCATCTGGTCCACTCTACTACCTAAGCTGGCTATTTCATTCTTTTTTTTATTTTTTTTTTATTTATTTTTTTTTTTTATAATTTATTTTTAATTTATTGGGGTGACAATTGTTAGTAGAATTACATAGATTTCAGTTGTGCAATTCTGTATCACATCATCCATAAATCACACTGTGTGTTCACCACCCAGAGTCAGCTCCCCTTCCATCACCGTACATTTGATCCCCCTCACCCTCATCCCCCACCCCCCAACCCCCTTACGCTCTGGTAACCACCAAATTACGTTCCCCAGATTAATTTTCAAACCCCGTGGCCATCCTGTGGTCACCGACTGCCCTCCAATCCCCTCACCCTCCCCCCCACCCCCAACCCCCCCGCCCATCTAGCAACCCTCAGTTTTTCCTCATTGTCTCCCAAACTGTTCCTGATTAGTTCATTCACTTATTCTTTTCTTTAGAATCCGCAAATAAGTGAGATCATATGGTACTTATCTTTCTCTGTCTGACTTATTTCACTTAACATAATGTTCTCTAGATCCATCCATGTTGTTGCAAATGGTAAGATTTCTTTCTTCCTTATGGCTGCATAATACTCCATTGTATAAATGTACCACAGTTTCTTAATCCAGTCATCTACCGATGGGCATTTTGGTTGTTTCCATGTCTTAGCTATTGTGTATAGTGCTGCAATAAACATAGGAGTGCATAGAGATTTTTGAATTGAAGTTCTGGATTTCTCCGGATAGATACCTAGGAGTGGAATTACTGGATCATAAGGTAGTTCCATTTTCAGAATTTTGAGATACCTCCATACTGTTTTCCATAGCGGCTGCACCAGTCTGCAATCCCACCAACAGTGCACAAGCGTTCCCTTTTCTCCACATCCGCGCCAGCACTTGTTGTTTGTTGATTTATTGATGATAGCCATTCTGACTGGGGTGAGGTGGTATCTCATTGTAGTTTTTATTTGCATTTCTCTGATGGTTAGTGAGGTTGAGCATTTCTTCATATGTCTGTTTGCCATCTGTATGTCCTTTTCAGAAAAATGTCTCTTCAAGTCCTCTGCCCATTTTTTAATTGGATCGTTTGTTTTTTTGGAGTTGGGTTGAGTAAGTTTTCCATAGATTTGTGATATTAATCCCTTATCAGATATATCATTGGCAAATATCTTTTCCCATTCAGTAGGATCCCTTCTTGTTTTATTGATGGTTTCCTTTGCTGTGAAAAAACTTTTTAGTTTGATATAATCCCACATGTTTATTCTTTCTCTTAGTTCCCTCGCGCGAGGGTGTATATCAGTAAAAATCTTACTCCGGGTAATGTCTGAGAAGTTTCTTCCTATATTTTCTTCTAGGTATTTTATGGTTTCAGACCTTACATTTAAGTCTTTAAGCCATTTTGAATTTATTTTTGTATATGGTGTAAGGAGGTGGTCCAACTTCATTTTTTTGCATGTGTCTGTCCAGGTTTCCCAGCACCATTTATTGAATAGACTGTCATTACTCCATCGTACATTCTTGCTTCCATTGTCGTAGATTAAATGGCCATATAGGCGTGGATTTATTTCTGGACTCTCTATTCTGTTCCATTGATCTATGTGTCTGTTTTTATGCCAGTACCATGCTGTTTTGATTACTGTAGCCTTGTAGTATAATTTGAAGTCAGGTATTGTTATACCTCCCACTTTGTTCTTATTTCTCAAGATTGCCTTTGCTATTCGGGGTCTTTTATGGTCCCATATAAATTTTAGGATTATATGTTCTATTTCTGTGAAAAACGACGTTGGCAGTTTGATAGGAATTGCATTGAATATGTATATTGCCTTAGGCAGTATGGACATTTTAACTATATTAATTCTTCCTATCCATGAACATGATATGTGTTTCCATCTATTTATATCTTCCTTCATTCCTTTCATCAGTGTCTTATAATTTTCTGAGTATAGATCTTTTACTTCTTTGGTTAAATTTATTCCCAGGTATTTTATAGTCTTTGGAGCGATTGTAAATGGGATTGTTTTTTTAATTTCTCCTTCTGATGTTTTATTATTGGTATATACAAATGCAACTGATTTCTGAATATTAATTTTGTATCCTGCCACTTTACTAAATTCATCTATCAGCTCTAATAGCTTCTTGGTGGAGTCTTTAGGGTTCTCTATATATAGTATCATATCATCTGCATACAATGATAACTTTACTTCCTCCTTACCAATCTGGATGCCTTTTATTTCTTTTTCTTGTCTGATTGCTGTGGCAAGAACTTCCAGAACTATGTTGAATAGAAGCGGAGATAGTGGGCATCCTTGCCTTGTTCCTGATCTTAGGGGGAATGGTTTTAGCTTTTCCCCATTGAGTATGATGTTAGCTGTGGGTTTGTCATATATGGCCTTTATTATGTTGAGATAAGATCCCTCTATTCCCACTTTCTTAAGGGTTTTTATCATAAATGGCTGTTGCATTTTATCAAATGCTTTTTCTGCATCTATTGATATGATCATGTGATTTTTATTTTTCATTTTGTTAATGTGGTGTATCACATTAATAGATTTGCGGATGTTGAACCACCCCTGCATACCAGGGATGAATCCCACTTGATCGTGGTGAATGATCTTTTTAATGTATTGCTGAATTCTGTTTGCTAATATTTTGTTGAGGATTTTTGCATCTATGTTCATTAGAGATATCGGCCTGTAGTTTTCTTTTTTTGTGGTGTCTTTGTCTGATTTTGGGATCAGGGTGATAGTGGCTTCGTAAAAAGTGTTGGGAGTCTTCCCTCCTTCTGTATTTTTTGGAAGAGCTTGAGGAGAATTGGTGATAATTCTTTTTTGAACGCTTTGTAAAATTCACCTGTAAAGCCATCTGGTCCAGGGCTTTTGTTTGTTGGGAGACTGTTGATTACTGATTCAATTTCCGTGGTGGTAATCAGTCTATTCAGGTTTTCTGTTTCTTCTTGAGTTAGCCTTGGAAGGTTGTACGCCTCTAGAAAATTGTCCATTTCTTCCAAATTGTCAAATTTGTTGGCATATAGTTGCTCATAGTAACTTCTTAAAACTCTTTGTATTTCTGCAGTGTCCATTGTCACTTCTCCTCTTTCGTTTCTGATTTTATTAATTTGGGTCCTCTCTCTCTTTTTTTTAATGAGTCTGGCTAAAGGTTTGTCGATTTTGTTTATCTTCTCTAAGAACCAACTCTTGGATTCATTGATCTTTTGTATTGTTTTTCTGGTTTCTATTTCATTTATTTCTGCTCTGATCTTTATTATCTCCTTCCTTGTGTTCCCTTTGGGCTTATTTTGCTGTTCTTTTTCCAAATCCCTTAAATGTGAAGATAAACTGTTGATTAGTGATGTTTCTTGTTTCTTTAGGTAGGCCTGCAAAGCTATGAATTTCCCTCTTAGGACTGCTTTCGCGGCGTCCCATAGATTTTGGGTCGTCGTGTTTTCATTTTCATTTATCTCGAAATATCTTTTGATTTCTTCCTTGATCTCCTGCTTGACCCATTCATTATTTAGTAATAAGTTATTCAGCCTCCATGAATTGGTGTGTCTTCCCGTTTTTTTCCTGTAGTTCATTTCTAATTTCATAGCATTGTGATCAGAGAAGACAATTGGTATGATTTCAATTTTCTTAAATTTATCAAGACTTGTTTTGTGGCCTAACATATGATCTATCTTGGAAAATGTTCCATGTGCGCTTGAGAAGAAGGTGTATTTTGCAGCATTGGGGTGAAATGTTCTGAAAATATCGATTAAATCCAAGTGGTCCAATGTATCATTTAAGGCTGTTGTTTCCATATTGATTTTCTGTCTGGAAGACCTGTCCCTTGTGGTCAGAGGTGTGTTGAAGTCCCCGACTATAATAGTGTTACTGTTGATCTCTGCCTTTATGTCAGTCAGTACCTGTTTTATATATTTAGGTGCTCCTATGTTGGGTGCATAGATGTTTACTAGGGTTATGTCCTCTTGTCGGATCGATCCCTTTATTATTATATAGTGCCCATCTTTATCTTTTAGTATGTTCTTCATTTTAAAGTCTATTTTGTCAGAAATAAGTATTGCAACTCCAGCTTTTTTCTCGTTTCCATTTGCATGAAATATCTTACTCCAACCCTTCACTTTCAGCCTGTGTGTGTCTTTTGTTCTGAGGTGAGTCTCTTGTATACAGCATATACAAGGGTCTTGCTGTCTTATCCAGTCAGCCACCCTATATCTTTTGATTGGAGCATTTAATCCATTTACATTTAAAGTGATTATTGATAGGTACATAGATATTGCCATTTTTAAATTTGTAGTTAGGTTGTTTTGATCTTTCTTCTATTTACAGAAGTCCTTTTAGTATTTCTTGCAATGCTGGCTTGGTGGTAATAAATTCCTTTAGCTTATTTTTTTCTGGAAAGCTCTTTATCTCTCCATCAACTTTAAATGATAGCCTTGCTGGATAAAGCAATCTAGGTTGTAGGCCTTTGTTTTCCATCACTTTGAGTATCTCCTGCCACTCCCTCCTGGCCTTCAATGTTTCTGTAGAAAAATCATTTGATAGTCTTATGGGAGTTCCCTTGTATGTAACCCTCCGTCTTTCTCTTGCTGCTTTTAGGATTCTCTCTTTGTCTTTAAGCTTTGCCATTTTAACTATAATGTGTCTTGGTGTGGACCTGTTTGGGTTAATCCTGGTTGGAACTCTCTGCACTTCCTGGACTTGTATGTTGGTTTCCTTCATCAGGTTGGGGAAGTTTTCAGACATTATTACTTCAAATATGTTCTCAATCCCTTGCTTGCTCTCTTCACCTTCTGGTATTCCTATGATGCGCATGTTGTTGCGCTTGATGTTATCCCAGAGGTCTCTTAGGCCATCTTCATTGTTTTTTATTCTTTTTTCTTTTTGTTGTTCCGTTTGGGTGATCTCTGCTACCTTGTCTTCTAAGTCGCTGATTCAATCCTCTGCTTCATCTAGCCTGCTGGTAATTCCTTCAAGTGAGTTCTTAATTTCGGTAATTGTGTTCTTTAATTCCAACTGGTTTTTCGTTATGATTTCTACATCCTTCTTTATGTTTTCTCTAAGCTCGTTTGTTATGATTTCTACATCCTTCTTTATGTCTTCTCTAAGCTCCTTAAACATTCTTATCACCAGTGTTCTGAACTCTGTCTCTGAGAGGTTGGTTACGTCTGCTTCATTTGGTTCCAGTTGTGGAAGCTTCTTCTGTTCTTTTATTTGGGACGTGTATCTTTGTTTCCCCATTCTGGCTGACTGTGTTTATTTTGATATATTAGGTAGATCCCCTAGAGTTCTTAGTTCTTGCTAGGTTATCTTATGTAGTATGTGTCCTTTATATTTGACTCGCACCACGTCGTCCTCCTCTGCGTGTGCTCCAAAGGTGAGTCTTGTGTTGTGTACACTGTCCCGTTCAAGAAGATCTTTAATTGCTTCCCGCTAATGAGCAGGTGGGGTCAACTCCTGGGCTGACCTGCCGTGAGACTTGGCTCTGCCCCCCGCAGGGCACTCTGCTGCGTGAGGGTTGACCACCTCAATGTGATTTGGCCTCTATGGGCTCCAGAGCCTGCCGAGAACCCCCTCTAGGTGTGTGACCTGCAGGTCAAACCCGGCTGCACTCCGATTTGGTCTGGAGTTGGCCCCCGGATATGCCGAGTCCCGTGCCACCCAAGCTGGGCCCCGGCAGGGAAGTCCCAGAACAAGGCAAATCACCAAGCACAGCAGCAACGACAACAGCAAAGAGAAAAAAAAAAAAAACAGCCGATAACCCCCGCTCGACACAGGCAAAGATATCAAAGATACAAGACAAAGCAAAACAAAACCAAGCAAAGCAAAACAAAGCAAAACAAAAAGCAGCGACCGTCTCGGCCTGAGCCCACCAAGCAATGACCAGGTTGTCCTCTGCTGTACCAAAGAGCCCCCTGCTTATTGCGCAGGCAGAGCCGGTCACCTGGTGCTCAGAGAGACTTTGGGACTGCAGACTTAAAAGCGTGGGCCTGAGGGGTCTGGATGATAGTCTCCACAAAGTCAGTGCAGCTTCTGCCCTTGTCCGCACGTATGCACACCGAGAGGAGCACCACCAGTCCTTTGTCCAGAGCTCGTGAGTCCTAGGGCACTCCTTCAGTGTGTGTGTATGGGTGCGGGCGGGAGATTTCTGATCTGCTGACCGTGCTTCACAAGCTGGGCCCCGGCAGGGCAGTTTCAGAACAAAGCAAATCACCAAGCACAACAGCAACAACAACAACAAATAAAAATATCAAATACGTTCACATGCAAAACCACCTGATAACCCCACTCGACAGAGGCAAAGATATCAAAGATATAAAGACGAAGCAAAACAAGACAAAACAAAGCAATACAAAAAGCAGCGACAGTCTCGGCCTAAGCCCACCAAGCAATGTCCAGGTTGTTCTCTGCTGTACCAAGGAGCCCCCTGCTTATTGCGCAGGCAGAGCCGGTCACCTGGTGCCCAGAGAGACTTTGGGACTGCAGACTTAAGAGCGTGGGCCTGAGGGGTCTGGATGATAGTTTTTACAATATCAGTGCAGTTTCTGCCCTTGCCTGCACAAATGCACACTGAGAGTGGCACCACCAGATACGTGACCAAAACTCTTGAGTCTTAAGGCACCTCTTCAGTGTGTGTGTGTGAGTGCGGGCAGGAGATTTCTGATCTGCTGAAAGCCCAGAGCTGCGCCTGCCTCACTGCTGATCTCCGGGTGTGTCTCGGCAGCTGCACCCACCCCACCCTAGGCAAGCCAGGAAGGGTGGGGGCTGGAGATGGAGGGGTCTTCACTCTCCCAGCCCAGCCGTGCGTCGCCCTCTTCCCGCAGGCCAGAAAAGGTGGTGGCTGGGGGTGGAGGCGTCTCTTCTCTCCTAGCGCAGCCAAAATCACGCACACTGCCCAGTCTGCCTGGGTCAGGGCTGCCCGTCAGGCTTCCCAAAGCGTGAGCCTTAGATACCACTCCTCGGTTCAGGGGCCGGTTTAAGTCTCAGGAAGGGCGGGGTAGGATTGGGAGAGCAGGGCGGGGGGGAGGGGCCCAGGTATGGAGACTGCGCCCCCCGACCGCCGCAGGGCGCGCCGCCTTCCTGGCGGGAGAAATCAGCCGTGGGAGCAGGGAAAGAGCCTACCCCCGGTCTCTGCGCTCTCCGCTCCGCCTGGGCTCCCGTGTGCGCCCGGCACAGCGGGGCTCCACCGCGGTTTCCAGTCCCAGTCTCTGGAAGGGCAGGGTAGGATTGGGAGAGCAGGGCGGGGGGGAGGGGCCCAGGTATGGAGACTGCGCCCCCCGTCCGCAGCAGGGCGCGCCGCCTTCCCTGCGGGAGAAATCAGCCGTGGGACGCAGGGAAAGAGCACACCCCCGGTCTCTGCGCTCTCCGCTCCGCCTGGGATCCCGTGCGTGCCCGGCTCAGTGGTTTTCGGTTTTCGCCCCCGCCAGCCCGAGGCTCCGCTGGGGGCTGGGCTCTCCCGCCGCTGCCGGCCGGGCGCTCCCACGCCGCCCCTCCTCCTCCTCTCCTTGCTCCGTCCAGTTAGCGTACCCCCAAGAATTTCTTAGCTTCAAGCAATCCACGAATCTCCCCACTATATTGTGTGGTGAGCGAAAATTTCCTCGATGGGTTATAGTTCCCGTTTGCAACAAGATCCGGAGGAGAACTCAGAAAGTGCGCCCTGCTGCCGCCATTCCTATCTGGCTATTTCATTCTTAATTTCTTCTATTGAGTTCTTAATCTCCAGAAATTCTATTTGGTTCTTTTTTAAAATTTCAGTCTCTTTTGTAAAATGTTCATGTTGTTCTTTGATTGTGTTTCTGAGTTCATTAAACTGCCTTTCTGTGTTTTCTTGCATCTCGTTGAGTTTTTTCAGAACTGCAATGTTGAATTCTCTGTCATTTAAGTTACATATTTCCATATCTTTAAGTTCCTTTTCAGGAGACTTTTCACTTTCTTTCTGAGCTGTCTTGTTGCCTTGGTTATTCATGGCAATTAATGATTTATTATTTCTCTTCCTAGACATCTACAGGAGTGGCTTCTGGAACAGGTTGATAGAGAAGAGGTCTTTCTTTTGTTTTCCAGTACTTGTTGGTAGAATATTTTATTTTCTCTCTGACTGCAGCCTTTTTTTCTCTCTCACACGGTAGTGCTATGTTTTCTCTGCACTATTCCAGCTTCTCACACAATGGGGGGTATTCCCTGAGAGAAAGTCTTCTCCTCTGTTAACAGTTCACCTGGGTCACAGGGCGTAGTGTCTGTGTGGGTATGCAGAGAGCTTTTGAAGTTCCAAAGCTCTTCTTGCACCAGATTCAGAGCCCATGTGTTTCAGCATTTCTGTTTACTCCTGCAGGGATCCGCCCAAATACGTGGAGACATGGACGGGGTGAGTTGTGAGAGGTGGCCCAGAGCAATGGCGGCGCCCACCACCACAGCCAGTCCTGCTTCCACAGCTCCCTCCCCTTTGCTGGAACTAGTTGGGCTGCGAATCTGTGTCTGCGGTCCACAGTTCTCAGAACAGCAAATATTCTGTTCTTTTGATCTGACACTGCTACTGTTCTGCTTCTAGCACCGGGCAGGTGGGGGCGGGGCAAGCTCTGGGAGGGTAGGGAGGGGACGGCTAGGCTCAGTGCCTAAGGCTTCCGTTCTCTGCTCGGCAGTGAGGGCTTAAACCACCGTTTTCAGCCTTCTTCCCTCAGTCTTTTCTCCGAGGTCTCTGCTGTGAGCATTGGGTTCAGCCGTGTTATATGCTGTCCCCTCAGCCTTGTGGGCCATAAGCGGAGCCCTAGCAGTCCGAGTTCTTCCCTCTCCCGCAGCTGCAGTAGTTCTGGGATGCAGCGAGCTCGGAGCACCGAGCTAGGACTGCGTCCTGCACCCGCGAGGCCCTGTCTTCGCACTTCTCCCTTCCCTCCTCCCCTGGTCACGCAATTTGCCCACCTTTAGGTGAATTCAGTAGTGGGCCTCTTTATCTTGCCTGTCTGCTGTGCCGGGAGTCCTTTGTGGAGTTATAGTTGTTCAAGATTGTTGTAAATTCCAGGGGAGATTTATAGAGGCTCACCTCACGCTGCCATTTTGATTACATCTAGCCTTTTCTTTTTGAAACAAATCTGTCTGCATCTTTTCCTCCTCGCCCATAAACCAGATTCAGAAGTTTCAAGGCATGGTTTCTGACTGGGAGGCTCTGGCAAATCTTGTCCTCTTCCTGTGTCTCATCTTATCACAAGTTATTTAAGACTACAGTTGGGTTTCTCCCCCATGATTGAAATGGGTCCCTGAAACTTTTCTTGTTTCTGACCCTCCCAGATGAAGTTTGGAGCAAACTTTTCTAAAGTTTTACTAGAATCATAGCCCAATTTTGGGTGGGTAAAGAGGAGGTAGATTACACCAGTGAGCTACTAGACTTTCTCTAAGCAGGGCCACAGGCTCCTCTCCCTGGCCCTGGCATCAGAGTCCATGTTTGTCTATTGGCATCTCAGGGAGGGTTCAAAGGATATAAGAGGAACCAGTATAACTAGGTTACTCCAGCTTGTGTCACACTAAATAACAATTACCCACAGTTTCTCTTCTTGACCCTTCGGTGACAGAGAATCCTTTACCACCCCTCCCCCTATAAAAGCCTTCCCCAAAAATAAAATAAAATAAAATAAAATAAAATAAAATAAAATAAAATAAAAGCCTTCCCAAAGTTGTCTGGTAGACCCCATCGGACCACATCATAGCACTCACATTGAGTCTTCTTTTTCATCTTAACTCTCTTAGTCAATGTCCAATAACCTTGCGGTTGCTTTCAGGAGCCTATGTTGCCCACATTGACCGTCTCCCTCCTAAGGATGCTGGTGGCTACACCAGGGCTGCTGTCTCCCAGCACACCCAGCGACTTCTGGGTGTTGAGCAGAAGCAGGGACCAATCCGACGAGCCTCCAAGCCCAGTCCTTGTGCTCCGAGCCTCATAAGCCTCTTGCAGAAACAGTACTCTCCGTGTCTGGCCACTACACTCCCATTCCTCTGGAAGGGCACGAAGCCCAGTGTCACGGTACAATGGAGATGACGCACCATCCCTCTGTGGTTGTTTCTTCCCCGCCCGCTCCCTCACAAAATATCATTATAAACTCCTCCTTTCTTCATCCATAGACGAAAGTGCTCCTGCAGGTCAATTCATGCAGATGACGCATTGGAGGAGTTGAGGGGACCTGCTCCAACCCAGTCTCCACACACACACACACACACGCACGCACACACACACGCACACACACACACATGCACACACACATGCACACACGCATGCACACTCACACACCGGAGCATTGGGCAGGGCACCCTCTGATGGCAAGGTGTGGGCAGACCTGTCTTTCCCTTTGGAGTTCCAAACATTTGCTCCTGACTTGTGAAGGGAATTTCTTACCAGTGTTATCTGGTCATCTTCTGTCTTATTTAGTTGGGCAGGTAGTAGCATTTATGGAATGTCTGCATCAGGTGAGCCCATTCTTACACCAGTCCTAACTCTATCTTCCTGTTGCAATGAGTTCCAGAATCTCTCTGCCCTGGCTCCCCCTCCATACCACCGTTAGGCAGCAACTCTCTTGGAGAAACAGCCCTTGCAGCAGTTTGCCAGCTATCAGCTGTTAGTGGCCTTCCCAGAGGTACTTGCATTTCAAGAGGAGGCTGGAAGCCTGCCTCACCTCCAAGTTACAAAAGAGTGAATCTGTAATGGTGGAAGGTCAAGCATCAGTGTCAGGTTGGTGGGAGCATGATTTGGGAGGTGGAAGTTCACCCTGCACTCTTTTAAATCACATTATACTGATATTTCATCTGCCTGCTGGAAAGTCGCGCCTCAGCCTACAGGCTGCAGAGAAAGCATGGAGTTCTTGGGGGGTGGGGGAGCACTGAATTGGAATCAGGAGATGCAAATCCTAGTCCCAGCTCTGCCACGAGTTGCTGAAGACCCTGGGGTGGGAGGTGTCAAGACAGAAGCTCCTGAGAAATGCGAGGGGCTGGCTAAGTTCTGCCCTTGCCATAGAGTCCTCCGCAGTCCTGCTTTTCATCTCTTCCTCTGTAATGTGGGGAGTTTGGACAAGCTGAATTCATGGGTCACATCCAACTCTTCCATTTTATTGTTGTCAACCCTGTGGCTGGCATTCAGAGTAGACATACTGTCCCCAGCCCTTGGAACAAACGAGGAGGAGGGAAATGTATTATGGAAGCTTGTGCTTCGAGGGCTGAGGCATGTGGAACTCAAGAACACCCAATCCTACCTATCTTTGAAGTTGTTTTTCTCTAAAACAAAATGAAACAAAACAAAAAACACCCTGTTTTAAATACTACCTCTTCTTTGTCAGGAGCTCCAACGTTCATGTTCTCCTGGTAGAAATCTGTTTTAAAATATTGCATTCAAGCCAGGCCTACAGAGGAGCGCTCTCTAGCTGAGACTCTATGGAGAAATGTGGCAGCCAGGATTACTCCATTATCTGTGCACATGGAAGGAGAATGCCGGTGAAATGCGTCTGTGCGCTGGGACTTCTGGGTATCCGTTTGCAAGGCAGGTATGAACAACTGGCTGTTTCTCTACCGTTTCCCCTTCATACTTCTTACCCTCTGTCCCCACTACCATAGTTTCCTCCAGTTCTGCTCAGAGGCTTTTAAATGGGTATTTAGTGCTGGAAGCATCAATTAGAAAACCTGAGGGTCGAACCGAACGTTAACATGAGACAGAAGAACTCTATACAGCAGGTTCAAGAACTAACAGGCCTTTCTATTCCTGGGTAAAGAGGGCATGAGACCATGTATATTCAATGTTCTTCGGAGGGTGGGGAGAATGCTCAGACCAGGCCTTTCCCTAAGTCCCGTGGGTCTGCAGGGGAGTGATTTCACCTTTTTTGGCCAACAGCAAGTGAAATTCAGGAAAGCCTTCCCAAGAGGTGCTACAGTAGCTGCCTCTTTAGGGGTAATTTTTTAAAAATGGAGAAGACAGTTATCTGAGGAAAATGGTTTAAATTCAGCCCTGCTTAGAGCCAGGGGGCAGGACACATGGCTTCAAGGGTCCCCTACTAGATTGCACAGTCAATGATTATAATAAAAGGACTGAAAATGATAAGCCAAGTTCCTGGGGCTTTTCTGAAGACAGTTGATTGAGCGGGGTTGGCTCCCAGCCTCTCTCTGATCTAGAGAGCCAGGGGGAGCCATGTGCCAAAGGCCCATCTAGGTGAAGGGAAGATCAAGCAGGGCTCTGTGGCACACAGGGCCAGGCCCGACCTCGACAGGAGAAGCCACCAGGGAAGCACAGCCTCGTGCCAGGAACATTAGCCCCACATGGGTTTCTCAAACACAATTATGCAGAGGATAGAAATTTGAGGGGGAAAAATTACTTTAATGACATATGAATTTTTAAAGAGCTTCCAAACTCTCCCCTGTGGAAAGGCCTGACAAAGGATCCAGACCACTTTCCCACCAGAACGTGTTGTCCCCCCCGCCCCAGACTCTGGTGACATATGGGACAGCCCCATAGGCCATAGGCCTCCTCGCACCCCTGCCAGGAAGTTTCCGAGAGCAGCAGTCTGTGGACACACCTGCACTTCTGGTCCCTATAGCACCCTACAACAATCTTAATTTTCTTCCTTCCAAGGCTATCAGGGCTTCTTTCTGCTGGGTCTTCCCCCTCCATCGAGAGAGCTGGCAGTGTCCCAAATTGCCAGAACACTGGAAAGAATTCCCAGAGGCCCACGCCATACTTCCCTCTGCTCAGTAGGGCATACACCTGATGTTCTGATGAAGCTAGGTCTATCGTTATACTGCTTCCAATCAGGAAAAGTCACAGAGGTGTGATTACTACACTTCAGAGCATCAGTGTGAGGACTCATCCCCTCTGAACTCTCATGGGATGGATTTGAGAATTAAGAAGCGGTAAATATTTAATGGGACAATGGCAACCCCAGCCAGTGGATGGTAAACTCTTTGAACCCATGATGTCCAAAATGACTCTTGAGCGGCCAGTTAGCTCAGTTGGTTAGAGTGCAGTTCTCTTAACAACAAGGTTGTGGGTTCAATCCCCACATGGGCCACTGTGAGCTGCACCCTCCACAACTAGATTGAAACAACTACTTGACTTGGAGCTGATGGATCCTGGAAAAACACACTTAAAATTTAAAAAATAAATAAATAAAACATCCTGACAAAATGACTCTTATTTGACCTACACAGTTGAATGACAGTTTTACTGGGTATGCAATTCGAGGTTCAATATTTTCCCAGTTCCCTCAGTCTGGTGAATACAGTTCCACTGGTCTTTTTGCATCTAGCATTGCCAGTGAAAGATCTGTTTTCACTCTCATTCTTATCCTTTTTCAGGTCACCTTTTTTCTTTTTCTCTTCTCTCTGGAAGTTTTCTTTCTTTCCTTCTTTCTTTTCTTTTTAAGGTAGTTTTCCCTTTATTATTGTGATGTATCTAGTTGCAAGTTTTTTCTCATTCATCTTCCTTGGCACTTGGCATTCTGTTTAATCTTGGGAGTTTGTCTTATATTGGTTTTTGTCTATCTTCTGGCAAATTTTCTTGTATTTTTTTCTATTTTCTTCTCTCCATTCCATCCATTCTACCTTCTGAAGCTTCTTGTAGACAGATGCTGGGATATCTGAGTGTGTTCTCTCTATCTCAACCTTTCTTTCCATATTTCATCTCATGATCCTTTTAGACCACAAATTTAAGAGATTTCCTCAGTTTCATCTTCCAGGTCACTCATTTACTCTTAGTTATGTTCACTCTTCTGGTCCAATCCATTTGTTGGCTTTTAAATTTTTTGGGAACATTTTAATTTCTAAGGTTTCTGACTGATTTTTTTACAGAGCCAATGTCTGTAGTTATTCCAAAATCTCCAGAAAAGTCCTGTTCTACTTGTATTATAAAGATTTCCTTGGGTGTGAACCTTGGTTTACTATAATCAGTACCTCTTTTCACAGTATTGGTTTTCCAAATATTTTTGGTAAATTCTGGATACGTGCCCCTTTTTATGTCAGATAGTCCATGTTAACCTGGTCAGCAGAGGGAAAAAGTGGGATGTACTATGGGGAAGGTTTCATTTCAACCTGTCCAATGTAAGTGAGGGAGGGTGCCTGGTACAGTGTAGGGAATATACAGTGGAAATCTTTCTCCTGAGTTGTGTTGGCTACCTGAAGCATTGCTCTGCCTCTCTGACCCAAGTATCCATGCAGTCTCTAGCCTAGTGACTGCGCCGAGGGGGTCAGAAGGAGAGATGTGCAGAGATTCACCTGCCTTCCTGATCTTCCTAGTAACCCCAAATACTTGCCCTGTCCTGTACCCCAGCCATCCTCCTGCCTCATATCTGCCACTTTCGGGTCTGGAACAGATTTTTTTCTGTTTCTTTTTCAATCCTTCTATAGGGACATCTGGAGCTGTGGCTTTCTTCATCAATCTGATCTTGTCTACTTTCCATTCTTCAGGGATTTTTCAGTTTCTGCTGTACCAAAGACGTCCATTTTTGTTTTCTAACACTGCTTATATTTTTAAATTATATATTCTATCATTTCTGGGAATTTGAAATGGAACAGTGAGAATGCCAGTTTTGCTTAATCCCTCATCTTGAACCAGAAGACATGATATGTTCTCAATAAAGAGTTGTTGGATGAGTGGACGGATTCTAATGTCTTGTTATAGGTTTTATTTAATTGTTGATTCATTGACATAGTGACTGATTTCAACATGTCCCTCTCCTCATTTTAAGAGGATGCAGAACCTGGGATCATTTGGTAGGCTCTTAGGCCCCCGTTGCATGGCTTTCCTTGCCTTTACGTATTTTCCAAGGATTGTTAAATTGAAAAAGGAGCCTAAAAGGGATCAAATATATGGTGATGGAAGGAGAACTGACTCTGAGTGGTGAATGCACAATGTGACATATAGATAATATGTTACAGAATTGTATACCTGAAACCTATGACTACAAATTGTCACACCAATAAACTTTAATTTAAAAAAAATAAAGAGAGAAAAGACCCTAATGTTTTTCATTAATAACAGATGCCCATTGGTGTCTCCTGATTTCCAGTGCAACTTTGTAACCCTTCTGAAGTATTAGGAAAATTTGGATTCTAGAGAAGGCGATGGTCCTTTGATAGTAGAAGGAGGATATGAAACCGATCTTCTTCATCCTCCCTCTGCCTTTGGACTACACATAAAAGTTCAGTGACACTGTCTCATTTATATCATCTGAGTGGAAGCCAGGGTACAAGTTTCTGTCCTGTACTTCACTCTCATACTCTGGGAAGCACCCGCAGCCAGCAAATGCATCATGGCTTCCTACAGAACATGGGGAGGCCCAGGCCTGTACAGGAAATCTCTGCATGGGCTGGTGCAGTGCAAGAGAAAGATTAGGAAGCAGACATGTAAAAACAATTTTTGAACAGCTAGGAAGCCTAGTTAACAAGCACTCCAGCCCCCCAAGTCCCCACTAGCACCCATACTACAGCCTCCTCTTCACTTCCAGCACAACCAGAAGGAACAGTAGTTCTCCTCTATAGTCAGTCACACTCTAGGCCAACCCTACAAATATACGTGTAAGTTCCTGAGGAAAAAAGAAAAGAAAAGAAAAACAACACAGGATGCTGATTGTCTTAAAAGTGCTGCCTGATTTCTCAAAGACCCAGGCCTTGTGGGCCCTGCCCCCAAGGGACCCTCCTCCCTCCACTACCCATCAAATGGACAGACTCAAAGGCCGGTCCCTATTTAGCTCACGGCCCTGGCTTTATGCTTGGATGCTCCCATCCAAAACCGCAAGCAGCTGCAGACCCCCGGCCGACAGAAAGGAGAGAGCATAAGAGGCTGCCTCAGTGCTCTCGGGGAAGGAGACCTGCACCGACTGTTCTGATCACCAGAGAGGACTCTGCCTGGGAAGGCTTGTGTGCAAAGACTCACCCAATCTGCCTTGTTTCATGACTTTCCTGCACAGCACTGAGCAAAGCTCTTGCCCCAAGAGAGGTGACAGTGGGAGAGAGAGGACAT
Organism: Rhinolophus ferrumequinum; assembly: GCF_004115265.2. Lineage (NCBI taxonomy): Eukaryota > Metazoa > Chordata > Mammalia > Chiroptera > Rhinolophidae > Rhinolophus > Rhinolophus ferrumequinum. The sequence goes on from NC_046293.1 coordinate 87,338,784, forward strand.
ACGTGTACAAGTGAGCCAGGGCTGAGGCTCTTGTTTAAAAGCCTTGGGTACCTGTTCTCCTTCCATGTCACGCAAACCACCTCTCAGGCACTTCCCTGGTTCACTGTTTATATACCTGCCGCTTCCACAGCCTGATTCAAAAGCAGAGAATCAAGCTTGAAAGAAATGATCTACCTGACACCAGCCAGCTTAGTCTTCCATCGCCCAACAGGCCCAGCTTTCTGCCACTCTATGCGGATGAGAGCTCACCCTTTTTAAAGACCTTTGGAGGAGCAGCTAAACCTCTCTCATTCCCAAACACCTTCACTCCTAGCAAGAAGTGGTACGTGTTTAACCTAAACCATGCCCCTCTCACAGCTGAAACCCCCTTCAAGTTGGCTGGCTCCCAATAGGGAGCCAGAAAATGTTGGGGCTTCTGCGTTGGAAACTCACAATCTTCGGAGGAAAGAAAGGAATTTTCATTCACATCTGTCTTAGTACCAGTTATCCAAACGAGGTCTTCTCTATAGAAAGATGCCTAGATTCTTAGTAGACAAATTATATGACTCCTAAAACTTTGCTGAGCATCCAGTCCAACCCTATTTCTTAGCAAACTATCAGAAATTCAACTTTAAAAGCTCTGACAAGGAAATGGGTACCTAAAAGGAGAAGCTGAGACACAAAATTCATCACCTTCAGCCCCTCGTCCTCCACGCACGTCGTATACCCACAGGATGTGGAAGAGAGTGCGCTTAACAAATCAGAGTGTTCTGGAGCACCAGGCTCGCCCTGAAGGGGGTGGGGGGACAGAGTAGCTGCCTGCACCCACCCCTCTCCAGGGAATCAGCAGCGCCAGACCCCAGCTGCTGGGACCTGGGAGGGAAGCAAGTGTGGGTACAGTACGGCCCGAGGAAAGAGTCACTGTTCTTGCAGGACAACAAATGGAGGTGAGGTCTGTGGAACGCTTGCAATCTCTCTCCACTTCTGTTAGAGTCCAAAAGCAATGAGTATCCCGGTGATGTGAAACTCAGGAGATGGCAGCACTCTACAGACATAAGGACTCAACAGGGCAGAGGGCTAGGGATCAAGGTCAATCCAGGTCGTCAGGCAGAAGAAATCCCCAGGGACCCTTTTAACTGAACACAGGCAGGTTCACTTGTGAACTGATGGGAAGTGACAGAGACCTCTGACCTGCCTGAAAACTGATTTTAAAACAAAAGCTAAAACTAGTTCGGTGATAAAGGTCAGTCCTGTCCTGACAGTCCCCTGGGGAAAATGTCCGCAGTTCTCCCAGCCAGCCAGAATAAGAAACCATGTGCTTCCTTCTGGACTTTGCTCTGCACCTCCCCTCTCACATTTCCTCTGACCCTGCCCCTAACGCCACCTTTCATGGCCACCACTATCCCAGTACCTCAGCGACAGCCCAGGACCCTCCAGGGTCACCAGGCTTGATTTGCACAAAGGAAAATGAGGACCCAGTCTCCTCCTATCAGAGTTCCCTTCTGTCAGAGACCAGGCAATTATCCATGTGTAATTCCACAGGGCACCACTCTGCTAGGGACCCTGCCCTCAGGGAGCTTACACTCTGATGGGCTGACAGCCCCTACTCCAGAGAGAAACAAAAAAATAAACAAGAAGAAGAGTATTGTGAACAAGTAAATAATGAGGAAAAGAATTTGAATACCACCTGGATAGAATTCTATGTTTGAATTTGTTCATTCAGCCAGTGGTATTGACAGCCTGGCATTCCCGCGAACCTGTGCCAGGTCCTAGGGATATAAAGATAAATAAGACACGATCCTTACTCTCAAGGAGATGGCTGGCAAAGGGAAAAACACTTGAGAGAGAAGGTAACGGCAAGGTGGTGAAGAGAGGGCCTTGATGGGAGCGTGACAGGACTCCTGCAGAAGCATTTAGGGGCAGCAACTAGTCTTGGCGTGCTCAGGAGAAACTTCCAACACGTCATGCCTGAGAAGAACCCTCAACAATAATGAGGAGTCAGTCAGACAAAGAGGCAGCGGCGCGTGGGTGGGCACAGGGGCTGCAGACAGTGTAAAAGGGTGGAGATAAGGAAGTGTGGGTCTTCTGGGGAGGACAGCAGCTCAGGCCTAAGGAGTGGGGGCCATGCCTGAGGTGGGGGCAGGGGACGTGACAGCCGAGACACATGTGGAACGCTGTGGGGAGGAGACTCGGTCCCACTGGCTGTGTGCCTGTACTGAGCAAGGCAATTTGCTAGGGATAAAGAGACAAATACAAAAACTAAGACATGTGTACATTACTTCATTTTATCCTCACAGCACCCTGTGAAAGCAGGTATATTACCCTCATTCTATACATAAGAACGGGTTCATAGAGGTTAAGTAACTTACTCAAAGTCTCGCAGCAGAAATGCTGCCAGGATTTGAACACAAGTCTATCTGAGTCATACTCATAATTACCACGGGACGTGAAGGACCTTGGACACCCCACTAAGGAGTTTGGACTTTACCCCAAAGGTATGTGGGAAGCCCTGAGAATTTTAGGCAGGAGGATGGCCTGAGAAAATTCGCATTTTTGGAAGCTCATTCTGGAGAAGAGGTGAGAGAGGTCCACCGACAAGGCAGAGAGAACAGGCAGGCAGCTACTGCGTAGGCCCCAGCACGAGATAATGGGGCTGGAGGACAGGGGAGGCAGAGCAGTGGAGGAGGAGGATGAGCTCCACAGGTGGGAAGAGTGACAGATTGGGGCGGGATCTAAAGGAGAACGAACCACCAGAGATAAGTAGGAGCAGAGGAAGCCCCAGTTGGATTGAGTCAGAGTTGGGCCTCATGGAATGGTTCTATTAGCCAGTTGGGTGGTTGGAGACAATATTTACCAAGATAGGGAATAAAGGAAAAGGAGCAGATTGGGGGTGAGGGGACGAATTCAGTTTGGGGGGGTAGCAAGAGGAGATACCCAGCCGACAGGTGGCTACACAGATCAGGCTGGGCTTCCAGTCCAGTGGACACTCATGAGCTTCCCAGTAGCATTTGAACCCTTGCAGAGAGTCAGCTTAGCCATGGAGAACGTGATGACTGGGAGTTCCTACCTGGAACTCCAGGAAAGCCCCCATCTGTAGGTCATGGAACAGAGGAAGAGGGTCTCAAGGAAGAAGCCTGAAAAGGCCAGCTACACAGACAGAAGGAAAAGCAGGAGACATCACTGCCAGGGAAGGCAAGGCAGGAGAGCATCTTAGGGGAGGGGTGATCAGTGGCCTCACACTGAGGAGCCTTCCAGGTTGAGCACTGCTGACCGAACGCCGTGTTCACTGGGCTGCCTGATCCCGAGGTCAGAAGGGATTGCAGCCAGATGGGTTGCACAGCAAGTTCATGGAAGGGGGAGTCTGTGAAAGCCAGATTGTGGGCGTAGAGACGTAAGTGGACAGGAAGGGATGCCATAGGGACAATAAATGAATACAGTACATTCAAGAGTATTGACTCTAAGGAGAAGCAGTGACGAGGCCACAGTTTCATAGGGACCCAGGTTTTGTTGTAATTGTTATTGAAAGAGCCAGGAGCATGTTTAAATACTTCTGGAGAAGAGCTGGTGGTGAGGAGAAGGTTTAGGCTGTGAGAAAAGGACCATACATGGGATAAGCTCCCTTGGGAACAGGGAGGGGATGGGACTCAGAGCTGGGGGCATATATTAGCTTTCCTCAAAAGGAAGAGCCCTTACCAGTGTTATGGGAGGAGAGCTGCCAGGAAGCGTGGGCAGGAGTGTGGGAAAGATTCATACACAGATTGAACTTGACTTTCACCTTGAAGTAGGTGAGATTGCTTGGAGCTGGGGTTGGAGATAGTTGCGTCAGTAGGAAAGAAAGCTGAAGGAGACGGGTGAGGGTTTGTCATAGCTGTTGTGGAGGCAGGATGTGAAGCTGGCGAGCGCGGAGGGAACAGCTGTGGGGCAGCAGCGAGGAAGCAGCAAGGTGCTTCTTAGTCCGGCGCTGGGCTGAGTCCGGGAAGCTCAGTGCTCTTCAGCAGCTCTCAGGCGTCCCAAGGAGGAGCAGAGAAGGCATCCAGCTGGACTGAGTCAAACACGTGGACGGCGCCACGTACACTGGTTGCACTGGTAGCCTAAATGGGCAGACAGTGGAGCAAAGGGGATGAAATACTGCAGGAGCGGTTAATATGATGGTCGTATAGGGTTTCCAGGCGGGAATTCCTGCCCGTTCTCAGGAATTTTTTTCACTTTTCCGTTCCCAAATCCCGAGAAAAGTTGGTCAGGAAATCAGGAAAATCGGATCCTTGAACCCAGGTTGTCACTTTGTGGAAACGATTCACTGTGGAGACCAGAAAACAGTTTATGTCTCGGGATTCGGGAAAGGGAAATCGAAAAAAATTCCTGAGAACGGACAGGAATTCCCGCCTGGAAACCCATTTCATAAAGAAGCAAGTGATGACACAAGGGGACTCATTGGGAATCTTAGGAGGAAATGGAAAGGCTAAATCCTTGATGTTGGGTGAGGCCTCAAGGTCACAAGGCAGAGAGCTGCGAGGACAGGATGTTGGGATGGAACAGACACTAGCTGATCAGCTCAGTGTCGGATATGAAGCAGGAAGAGAGTGCTGCCGACTGGCCTGGCAGATTCCTAATTAGGGCAGCGCTGTCTCTAGCAGCACATACGCAGGAGGCACTCACATTCGGTAAGGTGTCCCTGGAGCCTGCCTGGGGACCAGTGCCTTCCCCATCCAGAACCTGCCTTTCACACACCCCTGTCCACACTGCATCACAGACTCAGAACGTAAGAACCTGTTTGGCAACAGCTGGCACACGCTGGAGTCCAGATGAGTGAGGGGTAGACATGAAGGAAACACTCCTGGCCTCCAGTCAGAGGTCACCCTCCCAGCAACATGGCAGCCTCCCTCTCCCATCCCTGGGCTCCTTTTCTAGGTCCTGCTGGCTTCCGGCCTTTGCCCTTGGTCTCTGACTCTATGCCTTCATTTACCCTGGTGGATTTTGACACTTGCTGCTGTTACCATCGTCTTCGATCCTGGTCTTGCCCAGCTCTTTCCCAAGGCTCCAAGGCTGGGCTTCTGGGACACAGACCCTGCCTGCCAGACTTGTAGCTTAGTCCTGGCATGGCGGCCTTGCTAACTGATAAAGGTGAAGATGGGACAAGCAGATAAGGTGTGGGCCTGCCCTTCGTGTCCCGTCTCCATATCCGCGGTTAAGCAGTTATTTCCCAATGGACCTGTGCACCTGTGTCCACATGCGGCGAATGAGCTGCTTCTACGTCCCGGTCGCCATGAGCCAGCCTAATAATCATAGCTCTCAAAACTCGAGCACTCTGTGTCAGATCCTGTGCTAGGAAATACAGCCACTTGGATTTCCCAAAGAATTTTGAAGTGGGTATTACAGTTGAAGAAAGGGAGGCTCAGAGAAGTTAAGTAACTTATCCTGATGTCACACAGCTGGCAAATGGCAGAGCCGGGGTTCAAAGGTAGGTGTTTCTTCTTCCAACGCACCTGAACCTTCTCCTAGCCTTCCTTAAAGGGCTGATGGCAAATTCATTCATTTATCTATTCATTTATTTATCAAACATTTCAGTACTTACTAGGTTCCAAACTCTACTTCAAAATTTAGAAGTTTAGCATAAAAAGAGAAGGTTCGAATGAACTGAGCGGTCAGGTAAACGGAGGCACAATGAAACCCATGTCTTACTTAGGGCAACATGCAGAGCACCTCCTGTAGCCGCAAAGAGCTCTGAGACCGTTCCAGTCACCTTTTCTGGTTCTCACTTACAGAACCAAAACAAGGCAGAGAGAGAGAGAGGAGAGAGAGAGAGGGAAGGAACAAGGCAGTGCCTTCCAAGCCCACCACTCTGAAACCCGGTGGGACACCTGACTCCAGGTAAACAGCGCGTTGGGGTCTCTCCCACGTACACTGTAGAGGCCTTTGGAATCTTCAAGGGACCCTCAAGTGCTTCATAGCTTTTATTGTTGGGATAAAAGTTCAGACAAACCAAGTCTTAGATGTGCTATTCCCTTATTCACCCCCCCACACGCACACCCCTCCCACACACACTCACCTCACCCACACACACACATATCCTACCACCAACGCAAACAGACCTCTTCCGCGTAGGAAAGGAGGCTGCCACTTGCTGTCCTGCAATCCCAGCTGCAGCTGAGTGGATGGCATCAGACTTAAGGACAGCCTACTTGGCCCAGGAGTGGCTGCGAACATGAGCCATGGTGTCAATGGTCTAATCAGATTCTCTCAAGAAGGTAAAAGGCAACTGGTGTGTGCCTAGAAGCTAAAAGGCACACCAAGAGGCGCCACAAGTAAGCAGCAGCCATGAATAAGCAGCAGCCACACGCTGGCCGACAGCAGCAGGGTCTGTAGAGGCCGAGATGGGCTGGAGAGCCAAGTGGTATGGCTGCGGAACCTCATCTGGCCTTTGAGGGGACCAGATGACAAGACCCCTGCTGCTGTTGCAGATCCAGAATCTTGTCCCGAAGTCCTAGAAGGCCATCTGCCCTCCCTGAGGCTTGGTGGCCTCCCAATTTCCAGAAGTGTCCTTACAATAAAACCCCGTTACTGAAGGTAACCCGAGAAGGTCTCTAAACCTGTAGGGGTTCACAGGCAGAGGATGGAGCAGGGCTGGGAGCAAGGGGAAGTCACCAGACCCAGACTCCTGACTTTTTTTTTTCACTCCATTCTGCCTCATCCTTCCTTTCAAAAGCACAGCAGGACACACTAGCCGGGCCGAGGATTCAGCTCTCTGGCCAGTCTCTTGACAGTGCAGCCATTGAAACAGTCCCCAAGTCCCTCTGTCACTAGCATGCGTTTCTCTGTGAATAAACCATCATTCCTTCACTCCCCAAGCTGACAGTCAACTTAGTTCTAGTCTCCCAGAACTCAAGACATAAGTCACCGTCTCCTTGTTTTCAACCCCTGGGCTTCCCCAAGTGTGGCCCCAGTGGAAAGCCAGAGCATTAAAGGGGAGATCTTCCCTTTACATGTATCTTTTCCAGTAGCGAGTTTGAACCCATGTCTTTAAAAAACTCTTAAATGCTTATTTTAAAAAGCAGGCTCTGTGTCCCAAAGCCTGTGGCAAGTCCGAACCTAAGATCCCTTGAAGTAGCCTGAGTATGGAAATGGAGATTGAGAGCTAAGGAGCTTATCCAAAATCACTAGTTGATGTTTAGCTGAAAAAGGGTCTCCGTTCTCCTCTCCCTCTCCCCCTAAGGCTCCCTCCTCAGCCAGCCCTGGGCACAGCAGTCCACCATTGACAACTGTGCATAGTTCCTACATTCTGAGATTCCAATTCTATTAGGTTGGTGCAAAAGTAATTGTGGTTTAAAGATTAAAAATTGCAAAAACCGCAATTCTTTTTGCACCAACGCAATAAAATGGGTGCTCACTTCTTCCACCTAGAAAATGCCAGTGGATACGTCCCTGCCAGCGATGGTTTCCCAGCCATAACATGGAGGTAAGGCACACACATATCTGCCCGTCACTGCGTTAAAAAGCTATGACCAAGAGCCTGTTGGAGAGGGGCAGGTAGAATCAGGCCTCTCCTGACCTGCTTCCAACCACAGCCCGTCCCCCGGGTGGCCCCTTTCCCTCCATGCTAGCTTTAGTACTTGCTGTTCTTAGCCCTCTCAGTAAGAGGCACATTGAGTCTTCTACAAAAATAACAAATTTAGCATAACTAAACCTCATGGTGCAGTTGCCATGAGATCTCAGATGCCCAGGAGACTGGAGGATTTGAAACACTCTGAATCACCCACTCCGTGGGGCTACCAAGGTGTACGGGGACATTTGCCTTCATGTAGGTTCAGTAGCTTCTCATTTTCTGGCTTCTCTGGGAAGCGTTATCATTCTAGTTAACTGAAATTTCACACCAGAGGTTTTAACAGTTCTTTAAAAGCTTGGCAATTTTGATAGAAAAAAAATATTTTTTACAAATTTATTTCCTATGCCCCACTCCTCTGCCTTCTTAAACTAAGCATTTTGAAAATAATGTGACCCTTTCGTGATCTCTCGTTTGGAGTCACTACTACGATTGCCCGTCGCCGTGTGGAGATGTAACCCCCCCCCACCCCCGAGTGCAGGGGACGTGTCTCAGTTGGCTTTGTGTCTCTCACACCTAGGGTGGCATGGAGCCCAGGAGGGACTGCACTGACGAACGCGGACAGAGGGCACAGGTCACGAGGCAGGCAGAGCTGGCCGCTGGGTGGAGTAAAGCTTCCCTTAGTACCGGAATCCTCTCTTGCTATCAGGTACCAGGTTGTCAGATGCTCTTCTTTTAAACATTTTTAAGTTGAGATACAATTCCCATGTCATAAAATTTACCCTTTTAAGGTGGTTTTCGGTATATTTGCAAAATCATGCAACCATCACCACTATCGAATTCTAAACATTTTCCTCACCCCCAAAAAGAAATCCCGTACCCATTAATTGCCACTCCCCGTGCCCCTTCCCCTGGCCCCTGGCAACCACTAATGTACTTTTGTCTCTCTGGATTTGCCTCTTCTGGATCTTTTCACAAATGGAATCAAACTCTCTGCGGTCCTTGTTATCTGGCTTCTTTCATTTGATACAATGTCTTCAAGGCCCATCCATGTATCATGACTTGTTGCTACCCTTTCCTAATCCTGCTTCTGCACGTTCCCTCACCTTCTCCACTGCAGTTTAATCTTCTGTGTGCATGATAACAAAATGCATTGGAAATGTGTGCAAAATGGAGTAGCTAGATCTTGTGTAAAACCCTGAGTTCTTGTAAAATGTGGGGTATTGAGGGCTTTGATTTCAGCTGCATGGAAGTGTTGCCCGCTAGCTTCCAGTTTCTTGGCTATTTTCTCAATGGCCAAGGCTTCTGGATAAGTGGGTCCCAGAGAAGAAAAGTGCCAATATAAGAACTGTTCACTTCATTTCCGTGGTGCTGTATATTTTGACAAATCCTTTCATAACTATTCTCTATTTTAAGCCTCCCAGCAGAACCGAAGAATTGGTATCTATATATGTAAAAGAGAAGAGCAGCCCCTGATCCAGGCAATGGCCCGATGCTGAAGCGGCCTGGGACACTAGGTCACTGTGTTGTCCTGGATGCAATCTCACAGAACAGCAAGCCTGGACACAGCCACTTTGCGACCACAAGGGAAACAAGAAACAAGACTACTTCATCACATACGCACGGACAAAAATAAGGTTCCTGCAAATCACAAAAACCTCCAGCCTCTCCCCATCCTAGCTCATATACAGTGCTGTTTCTTTACCAACCACAGCTTGAGCTTTGCTTCATTCTCCTCACCTTCTAGATAATTAAGATGCACAACCATAATATTACCCCTGTTTACTGATAATATTCAACCAAGATAAAGGCCC